>NW_023416316.1:68142750-68742750 GCF_014108235.1 Myotis myotis
ATATTGGAAGTGCATGTGTTTGCCCTTTGCCCCTTTAGAAAACACCAACCTTTGAGAGTTTTCTGCACCACAGTGCTGACACACCTGGGCCTAGCGCTGTGTGGAATACTTTCCAGCTTGTGGTTTGTCTTCCCAGATTTCTGCATTTTTCTAGTTGTTTTGGGCACAGGAAGAGACAGCCATGGCCTGACTGGCTTCTGGCCCTGGGGTCAAATTTAGTCCACTGGTCTCTACCCTGAGATTATGCGTATGCTTACTGAAAGGGCTTTCTTTCCTCCATCTAATCTCTAATTCATCTACGAATTCCCTTTCTAATTGCAAAAATGTTATCTCAGATAAAAACAGAAAAACATGTGAGCTGACACAAACAGCACTTATTGTGAGATTCCATTTCTAGGGAACAGGTACGGGGCAGAGACAGGAATCAGATCAGGGGCAGGAGGAGTGGGGAATGAGTTCTGTTGTTGCAGGGTCTCCTTTTGGGATGATGGGACATCCTGCAACTAGGCAGTGGTGATGCTCACAAAGCAACATGACTGTCCTTCATGCCCAGGAATTTAAAACTTTGAACAATAACAATTAAAATATGAACAGTAACCATTTAAAATATATTTATTTATTACTTACAATGGATTATGGAATGGGAAAATTAAGACTGAAAACATAAGAAATTAATAAAAGAAGTCCCCAAATAAAAAAAATAGAAACATAACCCAAATCACACAATGGAGAACATATAAACTAAGTAAATAAAAAATAAAAAGGAAATTATTAAGAAACCGTGAGGGTGCAACACGGTTTTCCCTTGGGACAGGGCGAGCACATTTAAAAAGCGGCCCTTGACATGGGCCTCCACAGGCAGCAGCGCCTCCGAGGCTGGAACCAGCATGGGCTCCAGGGAGGCTTCTTCATCCCCTGGTGGTGGGTTCTCAGTTTCTTCTGGGGCCGACCCTGACTTGCCTGACTGGGCCGGTGCTGGAGTGGGGAGAGGAGAGAAGATCACCCACGTGCCTGTATTTCCATCTGTTGCCCAAAGACAGAACACTGGGCACATTTCAGGACCCACCACATGATGTGCTCCCCACCCGCAGTCCAACAGACATGTGGTCTGAGGCCCGTCTTTGTTACTGGCCAGGCTCTGGGGGTGCACTGGAAACAATCCCTCCCCAGAAACTCGCCTGTACTCCCCCAACCCATCTCTTCCCTACCCCCCGCCCGACCTCCTCACCCTTGGGCTCTGCCTCGATGGGCTCCAGCTCTCCCCTCCTGGTGTTGAGTATTGCCACCCTGGTTTGGAGGCTGAGCGGCTTTGAGGTTAGAGGTTTGTGCAGCCTGGGCGGCTTCGGTGGAGGAATCCTCCTCGATCCACCCACGGGCCCTGGGTCCCCAGGCCCCCCGGTAGCCACACTCTCTTCAGGCCTCTCCTGGCCCTCGGTGGTGTGGCCCACCGTCCAGTCAAGGGGCCAGGGGTCTTCCTCCACCACCAGATGCAGCACATCGACCTGGGTGGAGCTCTGCAATGACAGTGACCAGCAGATGGTCAGGAGGCCTCAAGCCTGGCCCCAGTCCCTGCTGCTGCTTCTGCCCCCTGGACCTTCTGCTCCTGGATCAGGCCCAGCCCTGTGTCTCCACCCAGGGGAAATGAGAGTCACCTCCAGGGCTCAGGATAGACCTCCGCAGAGGGCGCCGCTCACACTCCACATTCACCCAGCCAGCCTTGACCTGGGCTGCAGACATGACTGGTCCTGACCACCCAGCCCAACCTGTTCCTATTCCAGGCAGACCCTCCCCACGTGAACCCCCCTTCTACTGCCATCCACCAACACACACACACACACACACACACACACACACACACACACACACACACACACACACACACACGGAGGGGACAGGGCTGCTCAGGTGGGATCAGAGTGGTAGCCTGGCCTGAAAAATGCCCTAAGCCTCCCTGTCTTACCACCGCATCCCGCCAGGCGAAGGGCCACAGGCGTCGTCTGGGCTGGGCCCGGATCCAGCGGCGGGCACGTCTAAACACACTCTCATCGCTGCCTCTCTTGAGGCCTCGGCCTCGGCACACTGGGAGACAACACAAAAACATGGTGTCCTCTCCACTGTCTCTGTCCGAGTGAGACGGGAAGGGGCAGTTATAGAATGTGGTGCGTGGTTACCATTGTTCTGTTGGGCCCCATCGTCAGGAAGTGAGGTCACCTTTGGGTCCCCTACCCCGAGCATCTCCTCAGACATGAGCAGTGACCTCACTTCCTGACGATGGGGCCCAACAGAACAATGGTAACCACGCACCACATTCTATAACTGCCCCTTCCCGTCTCACTCGGACAGAGACAGTGGAGAGGACACCATGTTTTCGTGTTGTCTCCCAGTGTGCCGAGGCCGAGGCCTCAAGAGAGGCAGCGATGAGAGTGTGTTTAGACGTGCCCGCCGCTGGATCCGGGCCCAGCCCAGACGACGCCTGTGGCCCTTCGCCCGGCGGGATGCGGTGGTAACACAGGGAGGCTTAGGGCAGTTTTTTTTTCAGGCCAGGCCACCACTCTGATCCCACCTGAGCAGCCCTGCTCCTCCTCGTGTGTGTGTGTGTGTGTGTCTGTGTGTATGTGTGTGTGTGTGTGTGTGTGTGTGTGTGTGTGTGTGTGTGTGTTGGTGGATGGCAGTAGAAGGGGGGTTCACGTGGGGAGGGTCTGCCTGGAATAGGAACAGGTTGGGTTGGGGGTCAGGACCAGTCATGTCTGCAGCCCAGGTCAAGGCTGGCTGGGTGGACGTGGAGTGTGAGCGGCGCCCTCTGCCCGGAGGTCTATCCTGGGCCCTGGAGGTGACTCTCATTTCCCCTGGGTGGAGACACAGGGCTGGGCCTGATGCGGGAGCAGAAGGTCCAGGGGGCAGAAGCAGCAGCAGGGACTGGGGCCAGGCTTGAGGCCTCCTGACCATCTGCTGGTCACTGTCATTGCAGAGCTCCACCCAGGTCGATGTGCTGCATCTGGTGGTGGAGGAAGACCCCTGGCCCCTTGACTGGACGGTGGGCCACACCACCGAGGGCCAGGAGAGGCCTGAAGAGAGTGTGGCTACCGGGGGGCCTGGGGACCCAGGGCCCGTGGGTGGATCGAGGAGGATTCCTCCACCGAAGCCGCCCAGGCTGCACAAACCTCTAACCTCAAAGCCGCTCAGTCTCCAAACCAGGATGGCAATACTCAACACCAGGAGGGGAGAGCTGGAGCCCATCGAGGAAGAGCCCAAGGGTGAGGAGGTGGGGGGGGGGTGGGTAGGGAAGAGATGGGTGGGGGAAGTGCAGGCGAGTTTCTGGGGAGGGATTGTTTCCAGAGCACCCCCAGATCCTGGCCAGTAGCAAAGACTGGCCTCAGACCACATGTCTGTTGGACTGCGGGTGCAGAGCACATCCTGTGGTGGGTCCTGAAATGTGCCAGTGTCTGTCTTTGGTCGACAGATGGAAATACAGGCACGTGGGTGATCTTCTCTCCTCTCCCCACTCCAGCACCGGCCCAGTCAGGCAAGTCAGGGTCGGCCCCAGAAGAAACTGAGAACCCACCACCAGGGGATGAAGAAGCCTCCCTGGAGCCCATGCTGGTTCCAGCCTCGGAGGCGCTGCTGCCTGTGGAGGCCCATGTCAAGGGCCGCTTTTTAAATGTGCTCGCCCTGTCCCAAGGGAAAACCGTGTTGCACCCTCACGGTTTCTTAATAATTTCCTTTTTATTTTTTATTTACTTAGTTTATATGTTCTCCATTGTGTGATTTGGGTTATGTTTCTATTTTTTTATTTGGGGACTTCTTTTATTAATTTCTTATGTTTTCAGTCTTAATTTTCCCATTCCATAATCCATTGTAAGTAATAAATAAATATATTTTAAATGGTTACTGTTCATATTTTAATTGTTATTGTTCATAGTTTTAAATTCCCGGGCATGAAGGACAGTCATGATGCTGTGTGAGCATCACCACTGCCTAGTTGCAGGATGTCCCATCATCCCAAAAGGAGACCCAGCAGCAACAGAACTCACTCCCCACTCCTCCTGCCCCTTATCTGATTCCTGTCTCTGCCCCTTACCTATTCCCTAGAAATGGCATCTCACAATAAGTGCTGTTTGTGTCAGCTCACATGTTTTTCTGTTTTTATCTGAGATAACATTTTTGCAATTAGAAAGGGAATTCATAGATGGATTAGAGATTAGATGGAGGAAAGAAAGCCCTTTCAGTAAGCATGCGCATAATCTCAGGGTAGAGACCACTGCACTAAATTTGACCCCAGGGCCAGAAGCCAGTCAGGCAATGGCTGTCTCTTCCTGTGCCCAAAACAACTAGAAAAATGCAGAAATCTGGGAAGACAAACCACAAGCTGGAAAGCATTCCACACAACGCTAGGCCCAGGTGTGTCAGCCCTGTGGTGCAGAAAACTCTCAAAGGCTGGTGTTTTCTAAAGGGACAAAGGGCAAACACCTCCAACATGAGAGGCAGTGCACAGGCCTCTACATGCCAGAGATGCCCCACCACCCCGATCAGGCTTCTGGGCTGGTGGGGACCAGCCCTGGTGACAAAGTGAGGCAGCAGAGACCCCAGCAGATGCCCTGGGGAGGAAGGGGAAAGCCCCTCCTCTGGGAGAACAGTGTGCAGGACCTGCCAAACCCCACAGGGCACCCCTGCACTGGCAGGGCTCCCCCTAGGATGTTCCCCCACAGAAGTTTTTGCACAATTGTTCAGAGGTGTATTTTTGAGACTCCCCGTCAGAGCATTGATGAAATAGGGAGAAACTTGAAAAAGCACTGAGGTCCATGGAGAGGGAATGGGACCACCAATCTTGGTCCACGTGGACAAGGGAAGCTGAGCAGGTGCTCATTTCAGTGCTGGGGTCTCTACGTGTCAACAGATGAAGACTTCAGGGGTCCTCTCACATGAGACATATGGACCAACCGTCTGTATTGAGGATCCTACCCATTAAAACACTTACATCTGATTTCAACAGGCAGACATGCATATGTGCTTGTGAGTCTTCTTGTGACAGACATGCGAGAGGCAGAAGTGAGATATACACATTAGGCCACAAATGATGGTCAAGTCACCTCTGGTTTGGGACTTGCAAATTTATCTACTCCTTGCCTTGATTTTTTTGTGTAATGCATGTATGACTTTGATAGTTATAATAATATTAATGTCATATGTTCAATGTTATCCATATATCACTGATCTACGGAGTAAAGTACATTATCAGTTTTTAAAATTTTAAAGTCCTTGACGATAGGGGGAACAGTACAAAGTTCAGAGGAGGACATTTCCTTGAACATCAGTCTTCTCACCGATTTGCCCATGAGCCACAGATTCTGGGAAAGTGTTTTCAAGACAGGATATGTCAAAGAAACAGTGTTCAAATATATTAAAAAGCAACAACAACCCTTAACCCTCAATAATTAGGAAATTCAAAAAAATAATTTTAAAATGGGCATAAGACCTGGACAGTCACCTCACCACAAAAGATACACAGATGGTAGGGGATGCATGATGGCTTGGAGTAGGTGGAAGGTATACTCATCTCCTCCCAGGACCAAAGGTGAATGACAGCTAAACTATAGAACAAGAAACCTGAACAAGCAAATGAAGACTAGTTGGACATAAGCCTTATAACCAAGGGTTAGAGACAAAGCCAAACCCAGGGTGGTAGGAAAGAGACCTGAAAAGGGCTGGCCCCACACCCTTGTGTGGCAGTAGAGAACCTTCAGGAATATTTCAGCTGCAAAGGTAGCCCCTGAGGAATGAGGTGTCTCAATGCCTCACTGGGCTCCTCATTCCAGAGCACCAGACCTTGGAAGAGGCAGCGGCATAACAACTACCTATAAAAATCAGTGGGGATTTCATCCACCAGGGAGGTACTGGAGGTCTAGTGAAAAATCAGGTGTCCTCTTAAAGGGCCAGCACACAAAATGCCTTTTGAAGGCAACACTCATCTCAGGCTGCAGCAGAGAGATTGAGGCTGAGAGCAGACACCTGGCAGCTTCTGCTTCACCAGCAAGGTAAATTCTGCAATGAGAGAGTACTCCAGATGGAAGGGTCCATAGGAAGCATGGGTGCCATTGGTTGACTGTGCTGCTGGGGCAGGAGACCTGGCCTTCGTGAGGGGCAAAGCATTCTTGGGAACATAAGGCAGCTGTTTCTTTGGAGCCGTGCGTGGAGGACTGCTCTTCCTGTCCCCGGTCACTGTCTTCTCTTTACGGTCTGATTGTTTGCGTCCAGAGCTTACATACCTGCTCCAGAAGGGGTTCCTAACGTGTGCTCCACACAGACAGGTGCAGCCGCTTGCATCATTCAACTGGTCTCCTGTCTGGGGGTGCCCTTCCTGTGGGGCTGAAGGGACGAGCAGGACAGCCACTCAGCAGCTCCCAACACCCATTTTTGATTAAAACTCTCAGCAAGGTGGGAATAGAAGGATCATACCTCAACATAATAAAAGCCATATATGACAAACGCACAGTCAACATCATATTCAATGGGCAAAAACTTAAACCATTTCCCCTAAGGACAGGAACAAGACAGGGATACCCACTCTCACCACTCCTGTTCGACACAGTACTGGAAGTATTAGCCATTGAGATTAGACAAGAAGAAGAAATAAAAGGCATCCAAATTGGAAAAGAAGGAGTAAAACTGTCCTTACTCACAGATGACATGATATTATACATAAAAAACCCCAAAGACTCCATCAAAAAACTATTAGACTTATTAAATGAATTTGGCAATGTAGCAGGATACAAAATTAACACCAAGAAATCTATGCCATTTCTATATACCAATAGTAAACTTACAGAACAAAAGACTAAAAAGCAATCGCATTTTCCATCGCACCAAAAAAATTAAGATACCTAGGAATAAACTTAACTAGGAAGGTACAAGACCTAAATGCAGAAAACTACAGGACACTGAAAAACGAGATAGAGAAAGACATAAACAGATGGAAGAACATACCATGTTCATGGATCGGTAGAATCAACATCATTAAAATGTCCGTACTACCCAAAGCAATCTATAGATTCAATGCACTGCCCATTAATTTACCAATGGCATATTCCACAGACCTAGAAAGAACTCTCCAAAAATTCATCTGGAATAAAAAAAAAAAAAGACCCTGAATAGCCACAGCAATCCCGAGAAAGAAGAACAAAGTTGGTGGGATCTCAATACCAGATTTCAAGCTGTATTACAAAGCCACTGTTCTCAAAACAGCTGGTTACTGGCACATGAACAGACATATGGACCAATGGAATAGAATAGAGAACCCAGATATTGAGCCAAACCACTATGCTCAATTAATATTTGACAAAAGGAGGCATGAACATACAATGGAGTCAAGACAGTCTCTTTAATAAATGGTGTTAGGAAAATTGAACAGATACATGTAAAAAAATGAAACTAGACCACCAACTTACACCAGACACAAAAATAAACTCAAAATGGATAAAAGACTTAAACATAAGACAGGAAACCATAAAAATACTAGAGGAATCCACAGGCAGCAAAATCTAAGACATATGATGAAGCAATTTTTTCACCGTTACTGCTCCTAGGGCAATGGAAACTAAAGAGAAAATAGACAAATGGGACTACATCAAAATAAAAACTTTTTGCACAGCAAAAGAAACCATCAACAAAACAACAAGAAAGCCCACTGTGTGGGAGAACATATTTGCAAATGTTATCACTTATAAATGTTTAATCTCCAACATTTACAGGGAACTCATACAACTTAATAAAAGGAAGATAAGTGATCCAATAAAAAAAGGAACCCTCGTGCACTGCTGGTGAGAATGCAGACTGGTGCAGCCACTGTGGAGAACAGTATGGCATTTCCTCAAAAAACAAAAAATGGAACTCCCATTTGACCCAGTGATCCCACTTCTAGGAATATATCCCAAGAAACTAGAAACACCAATCAGAAAGGATATATGCACCCCTATGTTCACAGCAGCACAATTCACCATAGCTAAGATTTGGAAACAGCCTAAATTCCCATCAGCAGCTGAGTGGATTAGAAAATCATGGTACATCTACACAATGGAATTCTATGCTACTATAAAAAAGAAGGAATTATTACCATTTGCAGCAGCATGGATGGAACTGGAGAGCATTATGCTAAGTGAAATAAGCCAGGCAATGAAAGAAAAATACCACATGATCTCACTCATTTATGGATAATAAAGAACATTATAACCTGATGAACAAAAAGATACAGAGGTAGAGAAGCATGGAACAGACTGTCAAATTACAGTGAAAAGGCTGGGGAGTGGTGGGGGGGGGGCAGGTAAGAGATCAACTGAAGGACTTGGATGCATGCATGTAATCATAACCAATGGATACAAGACACTTGGGGGATGGGGTGAAGGCATGTGCCGGGGGTTAGGGGAAGCTGGGGAAAGGTCTTTGGGAATGAAAAAGGAGACACATGTACTACTATCTGTAATAAACAATAAAATAAATTTTTTTAAAAAGTAAAGGAAGTCAAATATATGGTGACAAAAGATTTGACTTTGGGTGGTGGGCACATAATGCAATATGAAGATGACATATCATAAAATCGCACACTTAGAACTTATATAATTTTATTAGCTAATGAGACCCCAATAAAATTAATAAAAAGAAAAAAACAAGCCATTGTAAAAAAAATAAATAAAAGAGAAAACCAAGATGGCAGCATAGGTAAAACTGGAAATTGCTGCCTCCCACAACAACTTCAAAAATACAACGAAAAGACAAAATGGACATCATCCAGAACTACAGGAAGGCTGGCTGAGTGGAAATTCTACAACTAGAAGGAAAGAGAAAAGCACACTGAGACTCAGAGGAGCTGCGGAAGTAAAGTGCAGAGGTACGGAGGCTTGAGGTCACGGAAAGGGACTGGTACCTGAGGACGCGGCTTTCTTTTTGAATCCAGAGGGAGTCACAAGCTCCCGACTACTCTGAACTCCAGTTCCGGGAAGTCTCTGGGGACCCAGGACTCTTACGGGGAGAAACTGGACTGTGTGGCAGTGGGCAGAACTCGGAACTTGAGGGCGGCATTCCCTCAGAGGTGCTTGCAGCAATTACCAGGACACTGAGACACGTGACCCCTTAGGGCAGGGCTGAGGGTCAGCCATAGCTGCTTGCTCCACCCTGTCGATTTCCTGAGACTCCACCCACCCAGGCTGCAGCAGAGCCTTTTGCAAATGAATGCCCTGGCCCTTTGCAATCTGAAAATTACCTAACAAATTGCAGCTGGGCCAGACAGACCCAGAACTTCCAAGAGAAGGCCCAAGACCCCACAGCAGCTTGCATTGCTCCACAGATGGGCCTCATCTGGGCACCTCCAACCCCCCAAAAAAGAAGGGGAATCTGCAGATCTCTTTGTAGCTCCTGCTGGGTAGCCTCAGGAAGAGGCTAAATTAGCACCTCCTTAGATCCAAGAGCCAGTGTACCCAGTGGTCAGAGTGGGACCATCCAGATTACAACTCCTCAGATCCATAAGGGACACACTCAGGGGGCAGACTCAGTGAGCACCAAAGCCCCACTGAAGCAAGTCTTGCTCCAGAAGGGTGTCTTCAGAACAGAAGTTCTCCCACTGCAGACACAGCTGATTCTCAAAGCCAATTGGCCTGGAGTTCAATTCCTCCCGGTGATACCTACAACAATCACGGATTAACTACAACAAGACTGTGCACAAAGCCCACAAGGGGGTGCACCAAAAGTGTCCAAATCAGGTAATTGGGGAGACTGAGCCACTGGGCCCTATAGCACATCTAGCACAGAAAGCCACTCTATCAACACAGGGAAGCAGCCAAAATGCGGAGACAAAGAAACAGGACACAAATGACAGAAATGGAGGAAAGCAAACTATTGGATATAGAGTTCAAAACCACACTTTTAAGGTTTTTCAAGAACTTTCTAGAAACCGCCAACAAATATAGTAAGACCCTCAAAAAGACGGGTGAGACCGCTGATAAATGTAGTGAGATCCTCAAGAAATCTAGTGAGACCATCGAGGGTATGAAAAAGGACCAACTAGAAATGAAGCATAGACTGACTGAAATAAAGGATATTATGCAGAGTTCCAACAGCAGAATAGAGGATCGCAAGAATCAAGTCAAAGATTTGAAATACAAAGAAGCAAAAAACACCCAACCAGAAAAGAAAAAAGAAAAAAGAATCCAAAAATATGAAGATAGTGTAAGGAGCCTCTGGAACAACTTCAAGTGTATCAACATCCAAATTATGGGGGTGCCAGAAGAAGAGAGAGAGCAAGATATTGAAAACCTATTTGAAGAAATAATGACAGAAAACTTCCCCTACCTGGTGAAAGAAATAGACTTACAAGTCCAGGAAGCACAGAGAACCCCAAACAAAAAGAATCTAAAGAGGACCACACCAAGACACATCATAATTAAAATGCCAAGAGCAAAAGACAAAGAGAGAATCCTAAAAGCAGCAAGAGAAAGTCAGTTACCTACAAGGGAGTACCCATACGACTGTCAGCTGATTTCTCAACAGAAACTTTGCAGGCCAGAAGGGAGTGGCAAGAAATATTCACAGTGATGAATGCCAAGAACCTACAACTAAGATTACTTTATCCAGCAAAGCTATCATTCAGAATTGAAGGTCAGATAAAGAGCTTCACAAATAAGAAAAAGCTAAAGGAGTTCATCACCACCAAACCAGTATTATATGAAATGCCGAAAGGTATCCTATAAGAAGAGGAAGAAGAAGAAAAAGGTAAAGATACAAATTATGAACAACAAATACACATCTATCAACAAGTTAATCTAAAAATTAAGTGAATAAATAATCTGATGAACAGAATAAACTGGTGATTATAATAGAATAAGGGGCATAGAAAGGGAGTGTACTAACTATTCTTGGGGGGGGGGAAGGGGAGGGGACGTGGGAAGAGATTGGACAAAAATCGTGCACCTATGGATGAGAACAGTGGGAGGTGGGGGTGAGGGCAGAGGGCGGAGTGGGAACTGGGTGGAGGGGAGCTATGGGGGGAGAAAAGAGAAACAACTGTAATAATCTAAACAATAAAGATTTAATTATTTAAAAAAATAAAAAATAAAAGAAATAATGATGTAATATTTTAACTTAAAAAGTTACTCTACATAAAATTTGAGCTCAAATTGAGTAGTATCTATATAAAATGTTTCTAAAAATGACCATGGCTTATTCTCTAGATAAGAAAAAAAAAGCAAGATGAACTTATTTTTATAGTTATTGATTATTAAAATAACTGGCAGACCATCAGTATTTGTCCTGGAGGCAACCACTGTAGCAAGCAACCACCAGTCTATACCAATATTGTGTGTGAGAAATAAAGATAACCCAAATATGTAAGAAAGAAATACATACAGAAAAAGTAGATCACAAATCAGTTATTCTGTGTAGTTCAGAGGAACATTTCAAAAAAAAAAGTTAAAAGAAATTATTAATTTAGCTCAAGTGTTTAAAGCTACCGATACCTTTACCAAACCTATCAGTAATTCCCTTCATTCACTCTGTAAAGCTCTAATTGCAATGACCACAAGAGTGACTAAAAGGGCCAGGCAACTACAGGAGCATTTTTATCAGTTTTATTTGAAAATTGAAGATATTTTTCCAGATAACACTTCTAGATAGAAAGGTGCTGCAAATGTTCCCACATCATCTAATACAATGAAGTGAGGCGGCATGTCTTCTTTGAACCTCAGTGTCCTCCTCATCTTAGAGAGATCATGAGAACACAAACCTCACTAAACAAATAGAAAGCACATCAAACAGTAGTGACCGAATTATAAACCTGTACTGATACTCCCGCCAGTCTTTCCTTTACCTCCCAGAGTGACCCATGTACTATTACAGCCAAGTGTAGATGTCAGTGTTTATAATCCTGCTTTTCTTTAAAAAGTTTCTAAATAATATCTGGCAGAAGTAATTCATTTCTTTGTTATACTTCTTAGCCTTATTAGAAAGAGAGTAGAGGGAGGCGTTAGTAGCTACTGAATTTCATATAAAGATATTTTTAGTAATTTTTCCCCTTGTTCTTTCATCATAGATACTCAACATTTACCAGGTCCCTTTGGCTGGTTAGTTTAGCTGACTAGATCAAAGCACTGGGAGTTCAAAATCATGGAACTCATTAGGTATAATGAAAGGGCTCCTAGGATGTAGAGAAAAAGAAACCTTTGTACACTGTTGGTGGGAATATAAATTGGTACAGCCATATGGAAAAGAATATGGAAGGTCATCAAAAAGTTAAAAATAAAACTACCATTTAATGCAGCAAACCCACTTCTGGATATATATCCAAAGGAAATGCAATCACTATCTCCAAGAGATATCTGCACACCCCCATGTTCATTGCAGCATTATTCATAACCAGAGTACCTCAGCCTGGCAGGTGGGATTAGGCCAAAACTAGCTCTCCGACATCCTCCGAGGGATCCCGGATTGAGAGAGGGTGCAGGTCAGGCTGAGGGACCCTACCAGTGCATGATTGGGGCCGGGGAGAGACATGGGAGGTTGGCCAGCCAGGGAGGGACTGCGGGAGGGCTCCAGGGTGTGTCCAGCCCATCTTACTCAGTCCTAATCGGCCAGACCCAGAAACCAGCTAACCTACCAGTCAGAGCATCTGCCCTCTGGTGGTCAGTGAACATCATAGCAACTGGTCGACTGTCCGCCCCCTGATGGTCAGTGCATGTCATAGCAAGCGGGAGAGTGGCCTTAGCATATCATTAGCATATTATGCTTTGATTGGTTGAATGGACAACAGGTCAACTGGACGCTTAGCATATTGGGCTTTTATAATATAGGATAACCAGGATTTGAATACAACTACATGTGTGTCCTCAGAGGAATGGATAAATGCATGTGGTGGAATGCTATTCAGCCTTACAAAAAGAAGGGAATCCTGTCATTTTCAACAACATGGATGGACCTGGAGGGCACTGTGCTAAATGAAATAAGCCTGACACAGAAAATCAAATGCTCTATGATCTCATTTATATGTAGAATCTAAAATATTCAAACTCAAAGAAGCTGAAAGAAGAATAGCATCTGCCAGGGCAGGTTGGGGGTAGGGTGGAAGAAATGGGAAGGTGATGATTAAAGGGTACAAAGTTTTAGATATGCAAGATAAAGAAGTTCTGGAGATCTATGATATAGCACAGTGCCATAGCTACTAATACTGTATTGAATACTTAGTGTTTATTAAGAGGGTACATCTTATGTTAAGTATTTTTACCACAGAAAAAAAAATAACACAGAAAAAAAAGGGCAGGAAGAAACATTAGGAGGTGTTTATGCATATGGCCTTGATGGTGGTGAAGGTTTTATGGCTGTATACCATCAATTTGCACACATTTAATATGTAAAGCATTTATATGTAAATCATACCTCAATAAACGGGTGTTAAAAATTTAAAAAGGGGCTCTAGTCAGTGTGACTCAGTTGGTTGGCTGTTGTTCAATGCGCCAATTCAATTCCTGGTCAGGGCACATGCTCAGATTGCAGGCTTGATCCCCAGTAGGGAGCATGAAGGAAACAATTGAATGATGTTTCACTCTCACATCGATATTTCTCTCTCTCCCTTCCTCTCTCTATCCTATCCTATTTAATAAAAGGGCAATATGCAAATAGACCAAAAGGCAGAACAATTGGGCGCTATGATGCACACTGACCACCAGGGGCAGATGCTCAACGCAGGAGCTGCCCTCTGGTGGTCACTGTGCTCCCACAAGGGGAGCGCCACTCAGCCACAAGCCCAGCTGACGCTAAGGATGTCCAACTGCAGCTTAGGCCTGCTCCCTGTCAGTCGTACATACCCCGAGGGCTCCCACACCATGAAAGGGCACAGGCCGGGCTGAGGAACACCCTGCCTCCAGCCCAGTGCACAGATGTCTTCTATTCACACCTCATCTTATGTCTCACCAACATCTTTTTTTGGAAAGAGTACCACATTATTTTATTTCAGTAGCTGAAAGAATATCTTACCGGGACATACATATTTTTGTCTATCACAAACCAGAACCATTTTTAACAGAAAAATCCCTATGTTGAAAATCTACATAAATTGTCAGGGGCAGAAGTCTCTATTTTGCAGCTGCAAGGTAGAAGTGGCTCAAAAGATAAAAACTTTTCTATATATGGTCCACCTGCATACAGACATTTCAAATGTGCTGGCCTCACAAAATCAGTGACACCCTCACTCTTCAACTGACACGCTTCACTTCTTGACATGACCTACAACTGTCTCAGCTCTAAAATCCTAAATTCAGTTTTCTACACTAAATCTGTTGTGTCCCTTTACTTATCTCATTTTATCACTCTTATTATACCTACTCTAAAACTTTATTCAAAGCTTGAGTCCCTTGAATTCTGTTCTCCTAAACTATATGTTCTATAGTGAAATAATTTCCTTACATATTCAGTCTGGACATCAACAGTCATTTGAACTCATCAACTCCCACAATTTTCATTATTGTCTTGCTCTCTGGCATGACAACCTCATATAAACCTAATCACCTGGCGTCCCTTCATTCATTCACGAGGCTAAGTCCTGCTGGAGAAAAACGTACAACCATCCAGAACAATGTCCCCACAACTGGTGCTCAGATGGACCTTATGGGAAGCAATTCTCCTCCTCCCTTCCCATTACTCTTAACATCTTTTCCAAACAGGCTCAGCAGGTAACGTAACTTCTCAGATTCAAGGAGAAAAGAGAGGCCCTCATGTCTTCCTCAATGCTGTTATTCTTTGTTGGACATTTTTGGGAGCAGGGGAGGGGAAGAGAGGAGCAAGTTAATTGAGTTCTTTCAGCATTCCATTTTAGCTATTCTATTGATTTAATTGCAATGAAACTTAATTTTTTATTTTAAATCATTTATCTAGTATTTATAATATGCACTTTTAATCCACTATAGTGTGCCTTCATTAATATTACATCATTTCATATAGAATGTAAAAACCTTGTAACAATGTATTCCAAGACCTTACCCAACTCCCCCCCCCCCCCCCATATCAACTTTGGTGTTATTGTTATAGATTTTACTTCTATACAAGTTATAAACCCCGCAATACATTGTTGTTAATTTAAATGTTTAATTATATTTTTTAAAAATATTGGAAAGAAAAAGTTTTTTATATTTATCTGCATGTTTATTATTTTAGCATAATTTATCTTCGGTAGATCCAACTTTCATCTTGTTATTTTCTTTTAGTAAAAAGAACTGTCTCTAATGTTCCTTGTTTCATGGATCTATTAGCAATAAAGTCTCTCATACTTTGCTTGCCTAAAACAGCCTTCTTTTTTTCCCTCCTTTATATATTTTTAAAAATGAAATTTAGTTCAACATTTCTTTCCTTGCTTTGAAGCCCTTATAAAAGCGGTTCCATTGTTTCCTGGCTTCTATTGTTCCCAATGAGAAGTCAAAAATAATTATTATCTTTGTTTCCCTGGATTAAAAGTGTCCCTCATCCCCTTTGGCTGCTTTTAATATTTTCCCTTTATTACTGGTTTCAGAAATTTGATGTGGTTTTTGTAAGTGTGTTTATATTATTTTAGCTTCTCAGAGCTCTAGGTATATAGTTTTAAGCAATAAAAAAATGGTTTCTCATTATTTCTTTAAATATTTTCCTGTCTTCAGAGCACCAATTATATGCATGATAGTTCACCTGACATTGTCCCACAAGTCACTGAGACTTTGCATATTGGGTTTTTTCTTTTTTAGCCTTTTGTGTGTGAATGCTTTGAATAGTTTATATTGCTCTTTAACTTCTTTGATCTTTCATTCCCTAGTACCTTACCTGTTGTTAAGCCAAGTCACTGATTTTTTGCTTATGTTTTTCAGCTTTAGAAGTTCCACTTAGTTATCTTTTATATCTTCTACTAGAGGCCCAGTGCACGAATTCATGCATGGGTGGGGTCCCTCTTGGTGGCCTGCAGGGAACAGGCCAAAACCCACAGTCCACACCACCTGCAGCTCCTACCTGTCACTCCCGCTCATCGTGGTCCCACTGTGCCTGCTGCGGGCTCGCACCCAATCAGTACCAATAGGGAGAGGCTCACGCTTCCAAACCAGTGCTCACCAGCCATGAGCGCTGCATCTGGTACCTTCCCAAGGAAAGTGGCCTGTGGGATCAGGCTGAAACTGGCTCTCCAAAACACCCCCCCAAGGGGTCCCAGATTGTGAGAGGGTGCAGGCCAGGCTGAGGGTCCCCACAGGTGCATAATTGGGCTGGGGAGGGACTATGGGAGGGCTCCAAGGCATGTCCGGCCCATCTCGCTCAGTCCCAATCGGATGGACCCCAGCACCAAGCTAACCTACTGGTCAGATCATCTGTCTCCTAGTGGTCAGTGCACATCATAGCGAGCAGTTGAGCAGCCTTAGCATATCATTAGCATATTACGCTTTGATTGGTTGTTCGGTTGTTCTGCCATTAGGTCTATTTACATATTAGCCTTTTATTATATAGGATTACTCTTATCAGTACATTCATGATTTCATTTTAATCTTTGAACATTTTCATAATACTGTGTTGAGTTTGTCTGATAATTTCATTATCTTTGTCTTTTCTGAGATCTGTTTATATTAATGTATTTTTTCCCGGTTATAGATCACATTTTTCTTTGCATGTCAAGAAATGTTGTATTGCCATAACCGGTTTGGCTCAGTGGATAGAGCATTGGCCTGCGGACTGAAAGGTCCCAGGTTCGATTCCAGTTAAGGGCATTGTACCTTGGTTGTGGGCACATCCCCAGTGGTGGGTGTGCAGGAGGCAGCTGATTGATGTTTCTCTCTCATCAATGTTTCTAACTATCTCTCTCCCTTCCTCTCTGTAAAATCAATAAAATATATTTTTTTAAAAAAGAAATGTTGTATTGTATGCTAGGAATAGTATGTTTTATGTTATGGAATGTCTGAATTTTGTTGTCTTCTTTTAAATGGGGTTAAGTCTTTCTTTCGCACACAGATTTCACCCTCAAATGTGTTTAGCTGTGTTCTAATATTTTAAAGGCAGATCTAGAATTTCACTGTAAGAATCATTTAGCCTGACTACAAGGGGTGGTCTTCCTAGTACAGTGGGGCCTTGACTTACGAGTTTAATTCGTTCCAAGACCGAGCTCGTTAAAGAGCTCGTTAACTCAAATTACTCTGTCAACTCAATGCAAAAACTCGGAGGAGAGACAGCTGGTATCTCAAAAAACTCGTTAGTCGGGACACTCTTAAGTCAAGGCCCCACTGTATCTCCACTGAAAGTCCCAGGTTCTAGCAAGTCTCCACACTAGCTGGCCAAATTCAAATATCCCCACCCCTATGTAACCTCTGGGAATTATTCAGCACACAGCTACCATGTGGTGGTTCTTTCTCTGGAAGCTGTTCATTGTACTGAGTATAGTGAACCTGCTTTCTTTACAATTCTAAGTCTGTACACATATGGTCTGGGCCTAAAGGTGATCAAAAGAGGAATAGAGAGGAATACCACCTGATTATGATGCGTAAGTTTAGTATATGTCATGGCGCTGTACTAATTGTGGGCTGTTTGTATAAAACTTAAGATAGCTCCGCGTTAGGTCTAGCCAGCTTGTAACTTCTGATTTGGTAAGTCTTAGTCATCAAGCTTACGGAGTTCTTACTCTCCATGATCCTCAATGATAAGGTTTTGTGGAACCTAGGAGAAATTCAGCTTATTTTTAAATTCCTAAATACTCTGTAGAAGTTAGATACACACAGCTAAGGAAGATTTTTTTTTTCCCTAGAGAATTGGCCAAGAGGCTTCCTGGGAGCCAAGACTTGTCTATTTGAAGGAGACAGGATGGTGTGAGGCTACCCAATGGGCCACGTTCCATACTTGCATATAGTCCTTTCCCTGGACCTTAAGAGAGCATAAAAGTTCCTAAAGGACTTTAGAGACCCTACTGGCTAAAAAACCACTTACAAATAGTTGCTTTTTATTTTTCACTGATGTCTCAATTCTAGAATAGCATTTATATTACTCTTTCCAGGATAGAGGCATGGCCTCAGATGGAAAGACAGACAGAAAGAATTACAAAGAAGGTAGTGATTGTTTTGGGTAATGTGACAAAACAAAGAGAATTATCAATTTTCTTCTTTGTTTGAAAATATAACTTAGGTTATTAATTGATTTTCAAGAGAGAGAAATTGAGAAAGAAAGAGAGAGAGAGAGAGAGAGAGAGAGAGAGAGAGAGAGAGAGAGAGATTTTATTGTTTCACTTATTTATGCATTCATTGGTTGATTTTTGTATGTATCCTGACCAGGAATCAGACCTGCAACTTTGGTGTACCAGGACAATGCTCTAGCCAACTGAGCTACCCATTTACATATAGAAAAGGCTTGAGCACAATTTGCCCTTGGAGGTAAAACTCCACTGTGCCTCCTAGAGGCCACCCATCAAAGGTCTTTACCTTGCCTTTCTTAGTTTTTCCTAACTGCCTCAAAGCAAATCTGGCCTATAGGGAGCAGAAGAAATCAGAGATGAGCCCAGTGACCCAGCTAAGGCCTACTGCTGCCTAGAATTGGTGCATATAGATGTTGATTCTAATTATGGCAGGTCAGGGTATCATTGAAAGATGGTATACATAAATCTTCACCATCTCTAGTAAATCTAGAATCATATGCTCTATTGTTATGACAGGAGATAAGTTCTAAGGGAAAGCACTAGCGTTTCTTTTAGCCCAGAACTTTATTCCCAGATTTATCGTCTACAGCAGGAAATCTTAACTTTGGGGGGACATGGATTCCTTTAAGAATCTCATGAAAACTTTATGCCTCATCCACAAAATGCATATTCATGTGCATAAAATACGTTTATATTCTTTGATTCCTCTCCCTCCCCCATATCTATCTCTCACTCTCTCTCCCTCTCATTCAAGGAGCCAAGGTAGGTAACAAATGGCTCTAAAATGTTTGCTAATTAACAACCTCTACTACTGAGAACTGTGGGGCAGAGTGTGACATTGATTCCCCTTCAACATTCTGGTCCAAGAGAGAACAAGTAATTCTCTTAACAGCTGAGTCATAGCTGAAAAAAACGTAAGACTTGATGAAGGCCAGGTGATATGAAAGCAAAAATAAACACAGAATAAATTATAACCAAATAAGCTGATTTGCCAGGCACAGCTGTCTTCCAGGGACACTGACTCAATCACCTCAGCTCTGCAAAGCCCAAACTAAACACAGGAGACTCAGAAAAAAGGTAATCAGAACTGCAAGTTCTTTTGAAGGACCGGAAAGGAAGTCTCATTTGTTACCGTTTAGGGCTTTAGAAATATGGTTATTGACAGGCTTTCTATAACCTCATGACAAGCTTGAAGTGGTCATTAAAGTCTGTGTAAAAAAAATTCATTCTTTTTGTATCAACAGTTGCAAAGCCAGGCCATGAACTCAGTTAAGAGGTAAATACAGGCTAGACAGGGGTGGGCAAACTTGTTGACTCGAGGGATACAATGGGTTCTTAAACTGGAACGGAGGGCCGTAACAAAAGCATGGATGGAGTGTTTGTGTGAACTAATATAAATTCAAAGTAAACATCATTACATAAAAGGGTACGGTCTTTTTTTTTTTTTAGTTTTATTCATTTCAAATGGGCCGGATCCGGCCCACGGGCCGTACTTTGCCCATGGCTGGTAGCAGGTAAGAATACTAAAGAGTAAATAAACCATGGAATTGCCTTCACCTTGAGATGACTTAGAAGGAAAAACTGCCATAAGAGTTCTAGCATTTAGAGGATTGGTGGGGTGGGGGGGGGGGGGCAGTTTATGAGGGGTCTATGGCCAAATTGGAGAAAACTATCTTTCATGCTTTCAATAGGTATCTATCTTCTCTTGGTTCCCTTAAAGGAATAGAGGCATGAAGGATAGCAGAGAGCCTAGGAAAAGTAGGTAGCCTCCCTTGGAGATGGAGAAAGAGCTGTGGTCTGAAGGAGTAAAAAAGCAATAGGTATTGACAACTAAGATGCCATAAGGTGAAGGCAGGGTATCTGGAAAGGGGATTAGGAATCTCTTGCTTTATCTGATCTTTCTGCATCTGCACTCAATTGTGACAGAGCCCAAGATGCCATCAGAGAGTGGGTTACGCACCGCAGAAGAAACTATGCCACGGACTTGGGCTCTGGTGTGTCTCCGTGTCAACACCAGCTCCGAAAGGAAAGAAACCCAACCTTCCCTTTATGGAGAGAGAAGCTTATTAATCACCTGAAGGCTGCAAATGGAGGATGAAAAAAATCTGGAGGGCTAAGGGGCCTATGCCCCTGTAAACAAGAGAATATTAAAATAGCAAAAAATAAAGCCATTTTATACAAGAATTAACATCCTCTTGTACCAATATATTCTTTGGACCAGGAAAGAGTGCAGAAGAATTAACTGAGTGGACCCATTAGCAGGTGTGCATAAGCTGAAGCAACCTTACTGGGGCCAGTTGATGGATCCTCGGATGTCTAGGGAAACATATGTCATAGCCTCTTGAGGTAACTAAGTTCATTTAATGAGAACCATTGCTTAAAAAACTGATTAGCAATGCAGGAGGTGTTCAGACAGTTGAGAGATGAGAGTGCGGCAGCCTGTAGGCGCCGTCTGTGAAGAAAAGCCCGGGGCTGACAAACGCACAAGGGAGCCTTCTCAAACAGGAGTGCATCAAGGTGACAGGGTCAGAATCTCACTCCGGGAAACGCTGTGAACTCTTTCAGAGAGGCAGGCATGAATAAAACCATGTGTTCTCTCGCTCAATGTGAATACAGCCCTTCAATCCATCTTTCAGCTGGAAAGAGAAGAAAACTGAAACAGAGAATCACAGACTTGGAAGGGCCCTTAGAAATGATCTAGTCAAACTTTCATTTCACAGGCGCAGAAAGTGAATGAGGCCAGAGGAGGTGGAGTGATTTGCCCAAGGTCAAGTACATGGCTGGTTCCCGAGAGATCTGGAATTTAAGCCCATAGGTCATCTCTTCTAGTCTAATATTCTTTGCAACACTCATTTTTATCTGTACCATAAATTCACCTGACAACTTTAGAGGTAGAAACTTGATAAATGGAGACAATATGCTATCATTGATGCTATCTATGTGGCCTAAGAACAAATAAAATAAATTAATGATGATACATATGATTGGACAGATCAATGCCATAAGGAAATTAGCCAGTTCACTTATGACTTGTGTTGAAAATGGACATTTTTAAAGTTTTCCCAATAAGAGACTTAAACATAGTAAAGATTACCAACATATGTAGAATTTTAAACATTATTAGGATGTTGTCTTACAAGAGATATTTCTAACACAGGATATTTTACAATGCTAATTTCCTCTTTGAGATTTATCCACAATAAGGAGAGAAAAAATTCAACAGATTCAAATTTATCCTTATATGAATATAAATTTGGTTTCTAATGGTTCTCAAAATACAGATCCCAAATACTTCATAAACATCATAAACAGAACACAATACAGATGTTTTAAACTTTATTAATAAGTACTGTTAATATCACATTGTAAGTAGGTATAAGAAATTTTTTAAATCTTCATTTATGGAAATTTCAAAAACTAGAATGTATATTCCTCTATTAGGGTACAAGTTGGCTAGGAAGAAGGAAGGTGACTCTTGCTCTGAGTTCACTGAGAACAGGGACTTAATAGAGAAAATCATTCCATGAGAGCAATCAGAAGCATTACAGGGAACGCAGAATGGATCATCTGCATGCAACCACGCCACCACCAACACATCCACGCAGACTGCAAGGAACATTGCACAAATCAGTAACTCCGAAATGTGTACGACATCTGCTGCTGTTTTTTAGGCAAGGTACTACATTGAATGCCAATCAAAGTTATTAGACTGATTCAAAATTAGTGATATGTTCATTTTCCATGAAAAAATATCATAAATATTGAAAATGCATTATAATGATTCTTATTCTCACCCAGGACATGACATAAATTATTCCTCTACTGCATAAAAGCTAAAGTAAAGTTCCATGACAATTCTGATTTCAGACATTTATAAGTAAAGCGACAAAAATAATTCATTAAATTTGCTCACATCATATGCAATAATTACAAAATAGAAGAAGTGGAGAGACTTAAGCTGTCATATGCTCTCTGAGTGAGATGCTAAGTCTTTCTGGCCTCTGGGACTGTTAACTAGATAGATATGCTAAAAAATAAATACCTGAAGAGTAATTAGGATATTAAGTTGTCAAAATTAAACCTCCACATGCTGTGCTATACTCTAAGAGGCTGGTCTCAAACGATTTTATCATATTATGCCAAGTTACATTATGTAGTATCATATGGGCTGTTCACTTGACCCAACGTACAGGTAGGAAAGAAAAATGAAGGCCAAAAACTCACCCTGGAGGTCCTTGTCTTTAACCACACACAATGATGGACATTTTATCCTATGTAACAACCTTAAGAAAACTTCCTCTAACTCAATCACAATATTGAGAGTATTTGCCAAACAAAGAGGAGAACTCACCTAAAGATACAAAGTGAGCATTTGTAAACGTGGCCTCCCCAAGACACCAAGCCCGGAGACAGTTTCCCACAAATGGCTGCAGATTGCGTCTCCCCTGGTCTGTTTAGGAGACATCTCGACTGTCTCATTTAGGGAGGACTTTCTGGAGATTGACCACCTGCTGCTTCTCCAAACAGCTTCCTTTGGGCCGGAACTGACACCCACACCCCAAGCTACCCATGGTCTTCCTGTAGCACGAGGCAAGCTAGTCAACAGCTGGGCTCCATTCTCACTCTACTCTCTCCATTTCCTCTATTCGCTCTGCTCTCCTGTTCCCTTGTTCAGAGCCTTTTCAAGGAAAGAACGTCCCATAGAAAAGTGAATTAGGAGGTTAGCACCAGAGTCCTGACTTTGTCCCTGACCAGCCAGTGGCCTTGGCCCATTCACTCTACCCTTGTCTCTCTTTCCTCACATGTCATAGTTGCAATTATACTTTCTGTGATTTTTGTGAGAATCCAGTAAAATGAGGCAAACAGTAAAGTGTCTTAGAAAAGAACAGTGGGTTAAGCACAAGTACCCAAATCTTTCAGCCTTCAAGCACTGATGCTGATATTGTTCTGAACTTTAGCCAAAAGAATAGACAGACTGAAATACAGGGAGTGACACTACTGGCATAGTCCAAGGGGGAAAACCTATCATTAGAATTCCTATGTCCTCATTGGGGGTCTTAGTATTTCCCTAAAAGACCATGAAGGGTCTCAGTTCCCCTGCCATTGATCCTTTAATAGGAAGGTTTGGGGTTGGAAGTGGTCAGTGTCTGTGACAAACTGGATTCGGCAGACGCAGAAAGATGTTCTGGCTATCGGTTACCCAAAGAGATGAAAGCAGATTCTTGAAGTGTTTGTGAAGGTACAAAATTTGTGTAGTGTGTGCGAAAAGGAGCTATAAAAGGCAAAGAATGGATGTTAAAAATTCCTACAGCTTAAAGAGCTGCCTCGGATCTAATGAATCATTGATCCTTTGGGGAAATCATGAAATATCCTATAAAAGGTCACAATGTAGCCCTTTTCTAACATCATCTCTTTGCACCTCATCTCCTATACCCTCTGCTGCAGCTGCCTTAGAATCCCAAGGATTCCAGAGCCAACTGCTTTCTTTCTGTCTTCATGCCTTTGTGTGGCTGGAATTATCTGCCTGGGATTTTTTTGTTTGATTCTTGGCTGGACAAACTGTAAAGCCTGTAGTCAAAGGAGGGACTGCATATTTAGACAAATGGAGCTGCCCTGAACCTCCTTTGAAATTCCAGCTGAAGATAATGGGTCATGGGTCCCCCCATTCTCTAGCAACAGGTGTCAGATACCCTACAGGCCTCGCCCGTTGGAGAAAGTAAAGCCAGACTTTGTTTGTGACCCAATATGTGGTTTATTTTTTAAAACGTCCCATGAGCACTTGAGAATAATGTATATTCCGTGTCTTTGGGGTGAAATGTTCTGAAGATGTCAATTAAGTCCATCTGATCTAGGGAGTCATTTAGGATTGCTGCTTCTTTGCTGATTTTTTGTCTAGAGTATTTATCCAGGGATGTCAGTGGTATATTAAAGTCCCCTACTATGATTGTATTGTTGTCGATCTCTCCCTTGATATCTTCCAGGAGTTTTTTTTTATGTATTTGGGTGCTCCTGCATTGGGTGCATATATGTTTATCAGGGTTATATCCTCTTGTTGTATTGATCCCTTTAGTATTATGAAGTGGCCTTCCTTATCTCTTGTTATGGCCTTCTCTTTGAGGTCTATTTTGTCCGATATAAGTATTGCTACCCCAGCTTTTTTTTAAATTTCCATTTGCCTGAAAGATATTTTTCCATCCCTTCACTTTCAGTCTGTGTGAGTCCCTTATTCTGAGGTGGGTCTCTTGTAGATAGCAAATATATGGGTCATGTTTTTTTGTCCATTCAGCCACTCGATGTCTTTTGATTGGAGCATTCAGTCTGTTTACATTTAAAGTTATTATTGAAAGGTACTTGTTTGTAGCCATTTCTATATTTCGTGTCTGTTTTCTGTCTTAGCTTTTTATTTCTTCCTTTTACACCAGTCCCTTTAGCATTTCTTGCATTGCTGGCTTGGTTGTGATAATCTCCCTTAGCCTTTTTTTTTTTTTTTTTTTTTTTCTTTTTTTTTATCTGTGAAGCTTCTTATTTCCCCTTCAATTTTGAATGATAGCCTTGCTGATAGAGTATTCTTGGATTCAGTCCTTTGCTTTGCATCACTTTGTAAATTTCCATTCATTATTTTCTGGCCTGATGTGTTTCTGTTGAGAAATCATTTAATAATCTAATGGGAGATCCCTTGTATGTAACTTTCCATATCTCTCTTGCAGCCTTTAAGATTCTCTTTTTGTCCTGAACATTTGCCATGGTAATTATGATGTGTCTTGGTGTGGGTGTTTTCCGGTTCACCTTGTTTGGGACTCTCCGTGCTTGTGTGACTTTTTTCTCCCCCACCTCAGGGAAGTTTTCTCATATTATTTCTTCCAATAGGTTTTCTAACCCTTGTTCCTCTTTCTGTTGTTCTGGCACCCCTATTATTCATATGTTGTTTTGTTTCATGTTGTCCCATAGCTCCCTTAGGCTCTCCTCCTGTCTTTTAATTTTTTTCTCCAATTGCAGTTCAGTTTGGGTGTGTTTTGCTTCCCTGTCTTCTAATTCGCTGTTGAAACTTTCAATGGTGTTTTTTATTGCAGCTATATCACTCTTCATTTCTTCTTGGTTCTTACATAATTTATTGATTTTTTTTCATCCGTTTCTATTTGATTCTTACATAAGTTGTTGATTTTTTCATCCATTTCTTCTTGATTCTTGCATACGTTGTTGATTTTTTTCCTCCATCCGGTTCATGCACTATAGGACCCTTATTCTGAATTCTCTTTCTGACATGTTGCATGCCTCTGTTTCACTTAGCTTCTTTTCTGGTGAGTCATCCTTTTCTTTCCTTTGGGGGTTTCTTTGTCTACCCATGTTTGATCTCACCAACAGATCAGATGTTGAGTCGTTCAGGGGCTGCTCCTTGGGTGGCAATGGCTCTACAGGCTGTGGTAGCTCCTCAGGCGGTTGTGGTAGCAGCTGCTCCTCAGTTGGCAGCAGCTCCTCTGGTGGGTGCTGTTCACAGCTGTGGTGGCTCCTCTGGCTGGTGGGGGAAGGCTTCAAATGCAGTTTCTGTTCCTCAGACAGAGGGTGTGTTGATCATGAGGCTGCTGTTCCTTGGATAGGGTTGGGCTACACACGCAGCGCTACTCCTTGAACTGGGGTGCACTGCTCACCTGGCTACTGATCCTTGGATGGGGGCTGGCTGCATGCTGCTGTTGTTCCTCTGATGTGGTGGGCTGCTTGTGGGACTACTGCTCCTAAGACTTGGACAGGTTGATTGCAAGTCTGCTGCTCCTCAGACAGGGCTGGGATGCTTGCGAGGCTGCTGCTCTTTGGATGGGTGTGAGCTGTACGCGTGGCTGCTCCTCCTCAGATGGGGACGTGCCACTCACCCGGCTGCTGCTCTTTGGACAGGTGCAGGCTATTGTGGCTCTGCTCCTCGGACCGGTGCTTGCTGCGCAGGGCTGCCGCTCCTCGGACGTGGGCGGTCTGCTTGTGTGGCTGCTGCTCCTCGGACCAGGGTGGGCTGCTGCTGCTCCTCAAATGGGGTCGGGCTGCTCACACAGCTGCTGTTGCTCGGTTTGGGCAGGCTGCTCGTGCGGCTGCTGCTGCTTGGACTAGTGCAGGGTGTGCGCAGCTGCTGCTCCTCGGATGGGGATGGGCTGTGCAGGGCTGCCGCTCCTCATACATAGGAAGACTGCTAGTGCGGCTGCTGCTCCTTGGACAGGTCGGACTGCTTGCGTGGTTGCTGCTCCTCGGATGGGGAAGTGGGCCGCTCACACAGCTGCTGCTCCTTGGACAGGGGCAGCCACATGAGGCTCCTGCTCTTAGGCTCAAGGCAGGCTGCTCACGGGACTGATGCTCCGTGGACAAGAGCATGCCGCTCACGTGTCTGCTGCTCATGTGGTTGAAAAAATAATGTGAAAAGAAGTAGGAAATAAAGGGACAAAAAAAAAAAAGAAGAAAGAAAAAACCAAAAAAAAAAAAAAAAAGCTAACAAAATAATAATAAAAAAATAAAAATGAAAAATTGAAATGTCAATCCTTTGGCTGGCATAAGATCCCAGTTTTCTGGAATGTCTGTGCTTTTTTTGGTTGTTGTTTTTGTCATTGCTGGGACTCTCTGTATGGCATCTAAGACATTGGGAATGAAATACTGGATAAGACCTGGATTGTGTTTATTTTCTCAAGATCATTTGTCAAGCTGAAATCAGACTACAAAATTCATCTCCCCCATGATGGATGCAACTCAAAAGCTGTTTTGTTTTTTTTTTAATTTTTTCTCTCTATTTTTTTTAAATTTATTTTTCAGTTATAGTTGACATACAATATTATATTAGTTTCAGATGTACAACATAGGGATTAGACATTTATGTACCTTGAGCGGTAGCCATAGGTCTAGCACTCATCTGGCACCATGCATAGTTACTAGCATGTTGTTGGCTATATACCTGGTGCTGCACACTCCACATGTGTATGACTATCCTTTGCTGGGATATTAGATTGTTAGTGTCACTCGTGCATAATCCAGGCCTGTGTAGTGATTGTATGCTGGATGTTCTCAGTCTCTGGCCTTCACATTGCAAGGACCTCTCTTCTCTGAGATTTCCCCTTGATGTTCCTATGGCTATGGTTGCTTGAAACTCTATCCCCTGGTTCCTCAAGCCAGCATGCCTGTGGGTTGTTCAGCAGAGTTTTAAATGGTGCAAACTTGACCTGCTCTCAGGCTAAAAGCCATAAGCAAATGAGAAACTTATCCAGTGTTACTGACCGTACTCTCTTCTTTCCATTCCAAGCGTTAACTCCTTTTTTAAATTCTTTTTTTCTTTTTTACTCTCTCGCACTTTCAAGTAGGTCCTCCATTCCCACTTTTACAGTTATCTTCAGAAAGGTTGTTTTAATAGGCTCAGCCCAACCAGAAGCAAAATTTTCAGATAATTTTTGAAATGCAGATGGGTTTGTTATCTACAATTTATATCCATAATTGAATTAAAGGCTTATTTTTAATTATATTGAATCTATCATTCCTCATATTGCAATCCTCCCACACTCTATTGATAGACTTTAAGAGATTATTTTTAAACAAAATACTCTTTATAAACTAATTTCTAGAACATTAATTAAAAGATAATACTCATAGTTGTAATTGAAATGATTTATGATCTACTTCATTTGAAATTTACTCAGTATAAAAGATTTGAAAACCTTCAACGTATTCTTTTAATTTTAATAGGAATGAGGTTTGAATTCTTTTGTGGCTCCTCTTCACAATGCATTACATTTTAAAAAGACTTTTAAAAAAATCAGTGAAAAGGCCACATATACTAGAAAATAAAGAGGAAAAAGAAGTACAACATTTTAAAAGTAATTGCTCTTCATTAGCATATATTATGTTATATGAGTCTATCGCCATCCTTCAAAAAATAAATTCTGATTATTTTATTTGTTTTTCCTATGTTTTCCATGGTGAGTTTTGACATTAAGCTTAAATTCTGAAGAGCATAGTTACTCTGCTCCTCTTCCAGACAAATAAGGTCTTTGAAAAATCCAAGCATATTTTGGTGAGTCAATATGAGTAGTAAATTGAATTCGTGCCCAAACCAATAAATTGCATACATTTACCAACAGTGTATGTACTGTTTTATTTCTCTTGATACATAATCACTATAAATACAGGCTATTTGCAATACAAAGCATAAGTTATCTAGAAAACCACTACTTATTCACACTGATATAATTTATATCAAAATAATATGTATACTTTGAACAGACCAATTTATTCTTGTATACAGAAAAGCTATTCATAAATCCTGTCTGTTTTTGCTTTCATATTAAATCTTATGTTTCTTGTACCCCTTAACTTGAATCAAGTTTCACTCAGAAAAATTATTTTGTGGCATAAATAATTATCTTATTTTCTATAATGGCGATATGAAATAGAACATTATTGTGTCCTTGAATCAGTAAACATTACTTAAAATCAATATGTCTTAACTAAAATATTAAACATATGTATGAAGCAATGCTTTTTAGATACTACGATGCTTTTTAGAAACAATGTTTTTTAGATACTACAATGCTTTTTAGAGGAATCACAAGTCTGATCCAGATATTTTCTAACAATCACAATAAAACAGAAATACAGCTGGAGTGGAGTGAATGGACAACTACCAGAGCTCACTGACTGAAGGCAGTTTGGGACCACAGAAGAAGGAAGCGAAACCCAAAGATAAGCCAGGAGTCACCGAGTTGAAAACCAGATGTCAGAATGTGTGGAGGCCAAGAATGCTAGAATTTGGGGAGTGGAGTATCAATATATGAGGGGCCCCATTCTTGTAAGTTGAATCCTAGCTTCCCCTGTAATTTTTAGTCATTGGGAATGACACTGAACAGCAGCATTAGGGATTTTAAAGACGACATGAGTCACTTAAGAAAATATCAATGGATACTATCAAGGGAGGACTAGAGAATGTCTTATTTCCATTTTTTGAGACAATATAGACAGCATTTTTGTTAGAGACTAGAGAGTGAACCTCAGTGTACCCCTCCACCAGCTCTATAAAGACTGAAATTGAATTCCCAGCAAGTCTGTGATGATGGAGGCTAAGAACATTATTTAATGCCAAAACAATACTATGAAAAATGTAAATTCCTCATTTTTACTATTTTCAAAAAAGGCATTACTGCTTTTAATTTGAGCAATTAGGAGTTGCACAAAATAAAAGCTAATTGTGACAGCAGTGGTGAGGGAAATTTGGGAGCATGGTGGAGATAAAAATGAATAGATGTGTGGAGGAAATACACAACAAAAAATAATTAAGAAATGAAAGGTAGGTAAATTAAAATAGCCGGATAAAGGAGGTTAGGACTGCAGACAACTAGAACACAGTTTCAAAAATTAGGTTCCTAGGATGTAAAGAGTAAGGAATGTGCTCTCTTTTGAGTGGGCAGTGGAAAACCATTGAACACTTTATGTCTACAGAGTAAATAACATCATGGAAACAAATTTTAGAAAGTTTTTTTTTTTCCTGTGGGAATATAGTGAAAATTATTAGGAGGAGAAATACTCCTACCCATGATTATCAGAGTGCAAATTAGCATAAATACATGGAATATAGAAATGAGAAATATGAGGAGGTATTTTGACAGCATAATTGGCAGATTCTAATTAATTAACTGACTTGTGAGATGAGAAGGGGTAGATAATAACATGGTCAGGTGTTCTGAGCCAAGAACATGGAGAAATTGCTTTGTCACTAACCAAATTAAGACTGCCAGAAATGGAATCAATATGGAAGCCATGGCTATAAAATAGTTTTTAATTGCATCAACATTTCTTATAAAAGCAAACATAGGAAAATAATACTTAAGAAAATGTATAACTAATTCCATTATAAAGAGACTAACATTTAAAAAAAATTGGGAGTCTATTTAAATACCATATAGAATTATATTTATAATGAAGCAAACACATCTTTTGGTTACATCAGCACTAGATGAGGTTTGGGTATGGAATGTATATATATATATATATATATATATATATATATATATATATAATATTTAAATATATTTTATTGATTTTTTACAGAGAGGAAGGGAGAAGGATAGAGAGTTAGAAACATTGATCATCTGCCTCCTGAACACTCCCCACTGCGTATGTGCCCACAACCAAAGGTACATGCCCTTGACTGGGATCAAACCTGGGACCCTTGAGTCCACAGGCCGACACTCTATCCACTGAGCCAAACCGGTTAGGGCTGTAATGTATGTTTTGATAGGAGAAAAAAACTCCTAGGTGATTCTAATGCAAAGCAATGAGTCAGTACTATTTTCTGGATGATCTTAACTGTCTTAAAAAGGTAAGTCAGAGGCAAATATAAATAATATTATTACCACTAGCCTATAATTTTCGTTAAATATATATTCTTTGATAAGAAAAATGGTTGTCCACTCCTATGTAGAATCATTAGCAGATCACTGTGAATTATCAAAACAATCCCTATGTTATTTACTGTTTTACTAGTCAGTTTCAAACTATATGTAACATGTGTTATTGTGACTCCACCTATTGATTTTATTTTTGAAACAGTGACTCTCTGTAGGGTAGATTCAGTTTGAGACTTAAAAACAGATATGTGAGGAAGTTTGCAATAATTAACGGTATTCTATTATCTACACAAATAAAATAAAAAGATGCTAATTGACCATACCTTTGCTATGCCCTAAGCCATGCCCACCAGCCAATCAGAGCGACTATATGAAAATTAACCCAACTAAGATGGCAGCTGGCAGCCACGGAGCTGGAGCAAGGAGGAGGCTTGGTTGCCCAGTTGATGGAGGAAGCCAAACTTCCTGCCAGCCCTGAGCCGGCTGAGGCCTCCGCTCATGGCAACAGAGTTTCAATTATAGAAGACAAATTAATCCCAGATACCCGCTTCAAGCCAGCCTCCACTGGGAGCTTTGGTGGCTGGGGGTTGTGGCCAGCCTGAAAACAGCCATCAGCCCCTCACCCAAGCTGGACACACCCTCATGGGGTGAGGAGCCTTGCTGAGGGGCTTAGCCAGCCTGAAAATGGCCCTCAGCCCCTCACCCAGACTGGCCAGGCACCCCAGCAGGACACCCCCACACCCTGAACGGGGTGTGGTCAGCTGAAAACAGCCATCAGCCCCTCACCCAGGCTGTCCAGGCAACCCAGCAGGACCTCCACCCTGATCCGGGACACCCTTCAGGGCAAACCCAGCTAGCCCCCACCCATGCACCAGGCCTCTATCCTATATAATAAAAAGGTAATATGCAAACTGACCCTAACAGCAGAAAGACTGGGAATGACTGGTCATAATGACACACACTGACCACCAGGGACAGACGCTCAATGCAGGAGCTGCTCTCTGGTGGTTAATGCACTTCCACAGAGGGAGCTCTGCTCAGCCACAAGCCAGGCTTTCGGCTTCCAGTACAGTGGGGGTGCTTGGAGCCTCTCCCGCCTCCTCAGCAGCACTAAGGATGTCCGACTGCAGCTTAGGCCTGCTCCCCACTGGCAAGTGGACATCCCCTGAGGGCTCCCGGGCAGCCAGAGGGATGTCTGTCACCTTAGGCCCAATCCCCCAGGGAGTGGGCCTAAGCCAGTGGGTGGTTATCCCCCGAAGGGTCCCAGACTGCAAGAGGGCACAGGCTGGGCTGAGGGACCCCCCCATGTGCACAAATTTTTGTGCACTGGGCCTCTAGTCTATAATAATAAAAGGGTAATATGCTAATTAAACCAAATGTCCTTCCTAATGAAGCCAGGGCTGGAGAGAAGCCAGCCTGGTCCCAGGTGCCTTTGGGCAGCCTAAGGGAAACCAGCCTGGGTCCCAGGTGCCTGCAGGCAGCTGGAGGAGGGAAGCCTGGGTCCCAGGTGCTGGAGGGAAGCCAGTGCCGGCAGCTGGGGGAAGGAAGGCCTGCTCTTGTACAAATTTTCATGCATCAGGCCTCTAGTTTCTAATAATTAAGAATATCCTATGTAATAACAAATGATTCTATCTTGAAAATTCAGCTCTTTAAAACTGCTGAGACACAATTAAGTGTGAAAAATAAATTTGGAGATTGGCGTATGTGAATTACAAGAAGAAAATAAACAAAGGACATGTGATGTTACAAATTACAGGTAAGAATCTCAATTTTCTCGAATCAAAATAAGTTGATTTTAAATTAACTACGACAAAATATGGGGGCAAATGGAAGGAAATAAACATGATGACTTCCCAGTACTAAAGAGGAACAGAGAAAGAGAAGAGCACAACTCACTGGTTAGGTAAAACACAAAAAGCAAATTTTGACTATCAAAAGTAACTGATATAAGGAAAAGGAAATAAAGAGTTTCTAATATTTTCATTTAAATGCCAATTGCATAGCCTTATATCACTTAAAGTAGGAAAAAGACAAAGTTCTTAGCTACAAAAGTATTTCCAAAAAGATAAATTAAAATCATTTTATCTCATGACTAAGTGTTTTTTGTTGTTGTTGTCTTATTTGTTTTTTTGTTTTTTTAAATGACAAACATTTATTTCTCATAGTCTGGAGCCTGGAAAGTCCAAGATTAAGGTGCAGCAGATGAGGCCCATCTGCTGGTGTCTGGTGAGGCCCATTTCCTGGCTTGTAGATGGCCATTTTCTTCTTGTTTCCTCACATGATGGAGAACAGAGAGGAGAACAGATCATCTTTTTAATTTCATTTCTTATAAGACACTAGAGGCCTGGTGCACAAAATTCATGCACAGGTAGAGTCCCTAGGCCTGGCAGGTAATTAGGGCCAATCAGGGCCTTCCTGGCTGCTGGCCAGGGCCTTCCTTTCCCGGCTGCTGGCTACAGTATGGGGCCTTCCTTTATTCCGCACCACGCCGTGGGGGTCAGCGCACATCATAACAAGTGATCGAATTCCCCGTCTCCCAATTGAACTCCTGAGGGGACCTTTGCATATTAGATATATATATATGGCTATATTATAAGAACACTAATCCCATTATGAGGGCTCAACTCTCATCTGATTATCTCTCAAAGGCCCCACTTTTTTAAAATATATTTTATTTTTTTTTTTTTTTTTTTTTACAGAGAAGAAGGGAGAGGGATAGAGAGTTAGAAACATCGATCATCTGCCTCCTGCACACTCCCAACTGGGGATGTGCCTGCAACCAAGGTACATACCCTTGACCAGAATCAAACCTGGGACCCTTCAGTCCACAGGCCGACGCTCTAGCCACTGAATCAAACTGGTCAGGGCAGCCCCACTTTTTAAAAAAATTTCTATTGATTAAGTTATTACATATGTGTCCTTATCCCCACATTACCTCCCATCCCCCCCCCCCACTCATGCCCTCACCCCCCTGTTGTCTGTGATTTATTTATTTACAACATTTGTGATTGGCTTACTTTTTTAAAATTTATCTTTATTCAGAAAATATTTTACATAAGTTCCTATGTTGAAGAATAGATGATGCTTTCAGATATGTAAAATACATGCTCAATGGTTCACATATTTTTGAGAAGAAGCATACAATTAAGCAGGGAATAAAGCTCAGCATGGTAATTCCTAAATAAATGCATTTACCACAAACAAATTTTCAGTGAGCACAGAGGTGTTCTTTTTCACTGTTATATTGGCAATACTCTTCACACTGGAGATACTTAAGGCATAATAGGCAATCAGTGAATATTAGATGAAATAATGAGAGAAAATAGTAAAGAGATAGATAGGAAAACACTTCTTTTAAATCATAGTTTTTTTAAAAAAGTATTTATAATAATGTATTAACAGACATATATACAGAGAAAAGGCTATTTGCTCTCACCATTTCCATTTGCTTTGTATTTATGAATCTAGCCAGTGCAATAAGGCAAGATAAAAAGTAAATATGTATTATTTAAAAAAATACAAATTATTTGAAGATGAAATTGTAGTTTATGTATGAAATAAGTAATGTATACAAAAACCTCACTAAATTTATTGAGTTTTTCAAGTTGTTAGAACCCAATGTCATTATACTGAAATCAGCTGTCAATTGGAAGGTGACATTTAAAGTGTACCCTTTACAATAGCTTTGTGAAATATTTAGGAATAAATTCAAAAAGACATGCAAGACTTCTACCCTGAAAACTTCAAAATTTTAGAGAGATAATTTTTTTTTTTTAAATACCAAAATATGTGTAGCTATATTCTACTGTCATTGATTTGAAGTCCCATGATTAAGATGTTGACCCCTTTATCGACCTATATATCGAGGCAAAGCCAGTTAAATCTAATAATACAAGATGATTTTAAACTGTACATACAAAAGAATAACCAAGGAAATATTTTTTAAAACGGACATATAGGAGGACTTATATGATCTCATTTCAAGCCTAAAAAGAAACTAAAATTGAGATAGCATGGTACTGGTGCAAAGACAGACATCTAGGTCAGTAGAACAGAATAGAAAGCTCAGAAATAGACCAAAGCATATGTTCAATAAATTTTCAACAAGGCCATTAAGGTTACTTATTGAGGAAAGAACTGTCTTTCAAAAAACAGAGGGAACAATTGCATACTTGAGTGAAAAATGATGACTACCAGTATCTACCCCATATGAAAACATTTTATTTAGATGAATCACTGATCTAAATGTAAATATAACGTGATAACAACTTCAGAAGAAAACAAGTGAGAATGACTTCATGATCTTAGTGTAAGTAAGGATTCTTAAACACGGAGAAAGTACATACAAGGGGGAAAAATGGAAAATTGAAATTCAAAATTTTAAACTTCTGCTATTCAGTGATAAATTTTTAAAAATAAAGTAAGCTAGAAGAAATTATATATATATATATATATATATATATATATATATATATATATATATATGATGACAATGAAGCCATATTTAGAATATACTAGTATAAAGAGCTCCTATAATCAACAGAGATTTTAAAGGATTTTAAAATATTTAAATGTACAAATAACTTGAACATAAACTTAACAATAGATGTTATAAAAATGACACATAAAGTATTCTTAATATATTTAGTTATCAGGGAAATGCAAATATTAATGGCAATGAAATGCCAATTCATACTAGAAGGATACTTTAATCAAACAACACAAAGTGATTGTGATGGTGTCATTGCAATAGGGAAGGAAAAAGGCAAACTATTCTGAGAAAGAGTTTGGCAATTTCTTATGAAGTTAAGCACAAACCTCCAGTAAAATACAGTAATTCCCCTCTCACGTACTTACCCAAAAAATGAAAATATATGCTTACAAAAAAAGAAAAGAACACAACTCTTTTAAATCTTGTAATTAAATGTTTTTATCAGCTCTCCTCTTAGTAGCGCCCAAACAGGAACCAGCCAAATGTTTATTACTGGATAGTTGTTAAACTGATTTACTTATACAGTACAATATTGAGATTTAATAATAATAATAAAAAAACTACTGACACACAGCAATGCATACTATAAACGAATCCCCAAACCAATATTTTAAGTAAAATCATCCTTACACGAAAGGGTACGTATTTTATGATTCCATTATGATGAAGTTCAACATAGAAAACTATGTCAGAGTGATGGGAATCTGGCCAGTAATTACCTTAAGGTGTCTGAGTGTGAATTTTCTTGAAAGGGATACAAAGGACTTTCTCAGGTACCAGGCACATTCCATATTGTGTTTGGCATTGCACTTACATGAACATATGTCAAAGTGGTCAGACCTACTTCCACCCCACTCAATTTGCAGCCCCAGTCAAGCTGTTTGAAGCTGCTTTTCCATATGAATGGCCTGTCCTGGCTCAGGCTTCAGACTTTCCTAAAATCTCTCAAACAAACAGCAGCTGGCATCAGCATACCCCAAACCTATCAGTAAGTGGCCTAAGACCCAGCACTAGCAGCAGCCTCCCTGGCTTCACAACTTAGCCTCTCCTGGGAACTTCCAAGGCCAACACAAATAGCAGTCATCTGCATATTGTTGTATAGCTCCTGCCAGGTGGCCCCAGGCAGTGGTTGACTTCTGGGAAGTCAAGCTGTCCAGAGCCAATGCACCCACTGGACAGCTTCGGATCACAACAGATTACAAATCTAAAAAAATCCACAAGTGACACACTGAGGCAAATCCTGCTCCATAGGGGTATCTCCTACACAACAACTCTTCCACTGTGCTTGCAGCTGGGCCTCACAGCTAATTGGCCTGGAGATCAATTCCGTCCTGTGATGCCAATGAAGACTCAACTACAACAAGACAGTGCACATAGCCCAAACAGGGGTGCACCTAGAGTACCCAGCTCAGGTGACGGCGGAGCCTGAGGCACTGGACCCTCCAGAACTCCTACCACACAAGGCCACTCTACCAATTCCCGGAGACATAGAAGCTCTACCTAGTAGATGGAAATAAACATAGAGAAGCAGCCAAAATACAGAGACAAAGGAATATGTTACAAATGAAAGAAGAGAAGAAATCTCCATAAACAACTAAATGGAATTAAAGCAAACAAACTAGTGGATACAGAGTTCAAAACAATGGTTATAAGGATACTCTAGGATCTGAATGAGAGCTTAAAGGGATTCTGTGAGACTTTCAAGGATCTTAGTGAGAATTTCAAGAACCTTAGTGAAAGCATCAAAGATCATGAAAAAGAACCCGTCAGAAATTAAATGTACACTAACTTAAATAAAGAATAATTTACAGGAATTCAGCAATAGAGTAGAGGATGCTGAGAAACAAATCAGGTATTTGGAAGCCGAGGAAGGAAAAACACCCAGTCAGAAGAACAAAAAGAAAAAATAGTCAAAAAAATATAAAGGTAGTGTAAGGCGCCTCTGGGACAACTTCAAGGATACCAACACTCACATGATGAGGGTTCCAGAAGAAGAGAACAAGTTATTGAATACTTATTTGAAGAAATGATGACCAAACCCTCCCTATCTAGTGAAAGCAATAGACTTACAAGTCCAGGAAGGGCAGAGTCCCAAACAAGAGAAACCCAAAGAGGGCCACACCAAGACACATCATAATTAAAATGCCAAAGGTTAAAGACAAAGAGAGAACATTAAAAGCAGCAGGATAAAAGCAGTTAGTAACCTACAAGGGAGCGCCCATAAGACTGCCAACTCGCCGAAACTGGTTTGGCTCGGTGGATAGAACGTCGGCTTGCGGACTGAAAGGTCCCAGGTTCGATTCAGGTCAAGGGCATGTACCTGGGTTGCGGGCACATCCCCAGTAGGAGATGTGCAGGAGGCAGCTGATCGATGTTCCTCTCTCATTGATGTTTCTAACTCTCTATCTCTCTCCCTTCCTCTCTGTAAAAAAATCAATAAAATATATTAAAAAAAAAGACTGCCAGCTGATTTCTCAACAGAAACTTTGCAGGCCAGAAGGGAGTTGTTATAAATATTCAAAGTGGTAAATAGCAAGGAACTACAATCAAGATTACTCTACCCAGCAAATCTGTCACCTAGAATTGAATGTCAAATAAAAGACTTAACAGATAAGGAAAAGCTAAAGGAGTTCATCACCACCAAAGTACGACTACACGAAATGTTGAAGAATATTCTTGAAGAAGAAGAAGAAGAAGAAGAAGAAGAAGAAGAAGAAGAAGAAGACAATAAATACATATCTATGAACAATCAAATCTAAAAATCAAAGTAAATGAACAAGGCATCTAATGAACAAAATAAACTGATGAATAAAATATAATCAGAGGCATGGAAACATGGAACAGACTGACCAATCTCAGAGGGAAGGGGCAAGAGTGTGGCAGGAAGGGATTAACAAAAGAATTCATATGCATTTATGCATTACATATGGACACAAAAAATAGGGTATTGAAGGCCTGGGGCCATGTGGGAACAGGGTGGAGGAGGAAAATGGGGTGGGTGAAAAAAAGGGGACATTTGTAATACTCTCAACAATAAAACTTTTTTTAAAAAAAGAAAAAATATGTTTGCCCAAGCAAGACTAATCATGAATTAGCTGCATTGTGTCTGAGCTATGAACAGAGATCTGAGAAGTCAAGCCATGCTCAGATGCTTGAAGTTCATTAAGAATAGAGAATCCTCATGCTTACTTCAACAGAATCTATTTGGAACCCCCCAAAAGACAATGCCACAGGAATAAGGATTACATCCTCATATACTTGGAGGGAAAATAGCCTCAACCTTTTTTTGAGTGGCTGAAAAATTTTGATATGTATATCCAAGAAACGTAATGGACCCTACACAAAATAGATATAAAAATAATTACACCTAGCCCATCATTGTAATAAAACCAAGGGCCCTTATGGCTTCAGATTAATTTAATATTGAATCCTAGCTCTAGAAATCACACCTCTTTCTCCCTATACCCCTCATACACCTAGCCTTTGCCCAGACAATCAGCAACCCCTCAAGGCAGTAGAAAACAGTAGCCAGGACCTGACTAATGGTTACAAGGTCTTCAGGCTAAAGATAATACCCTGACCTAAGTTATGTTTCAGCTCCTGAGCTCTAAGGTGGAACAAATATCCCTGATATTTGTCCATGAAGCCAGAAAAAGGGACACCAAAGCAGACCTTAGAGATTTCCTCAAGACCTGAATGATTGGTGATCATTGTCTCACCTCTGACCAATCAGCTCCCAGCAATTCCCAGGAACCTCTCACCCACAGTTCTTACATTTTTTTTTTTTTTTTATATCATGTGTGACCCATCAGCCATCAGGAAATCATGTCTTTTATTGCATTAGCTCCCTACACTGCAGATTGGCCAATTCAATATTAAACTATTTTTCTTTCTATGCTGCAACTGTTTGTGCATCATCTGGGGGTGAATGCATGCAGGCAGATGAACTCAAATGGGTAAGTGTAGCATTGCCAAGAACCAAAAATAGCAAAAAGTCTTCAATCATCCGTTAGAAAAAAACATTGTATAGAGGAAAACAGAGATACATTTTTGACTTCTTATCAGAAATAAGGGAAGCCAATAGAAAATAAAAATAACATTTTTTAAAGTGATGAAAAAAACCCAAAACAAATAAAAATGCCTGTCTAAATTCCTGCTGAGAAAATTATTTTTCTGCTGATTCGCATTTTAAGTAGGTAAAGAATATAATTTGTGCTAAAAGGTAATGATACCCAATGGAAACACAGAAGTACATAAAAGTACAAAAATATCCATACATGACAAATATTTGCATAAGAGACCCATTTGTTCATGTCAGAATTTCCTTAAAAGACAATTTGAAGAAAAATATGTGACCATCATCACTATCTACCTCCACAATTTTTCATCATGCCAAACAGAAACTCGGCAAACATTAAGAAATAAGTTCCAATCACCTCCTACCCCACAAGCCCCCTGTAACCTCTAATCTACTTTCTATCTCTATGAAATTGATTGTTCTAGATATTTTATATAAGTGGAATTATTCAAAACCTGTTCTTTTGTGTGTGGCTTATTTCACTTAACATATGCTTTCAAGGTTCATTCATGTTGTAGCTTTTATCAGAGCTTCATTCTCATGGCTGAATAATATTCTATCCCATGTATGTGCCATATTTTGTTTATTCATTCATGTGTTGATAAATACTTTATTTGTTTCAATTTTTGACTATTTTGAATAACGTTACAATGAACATGTTGTACAAGTATCTGTTTGAGTTCATGCTTTCAACTTTGGGGATGCATAACTAGGAGTGGACTTGTTGGGCTACATGGTAATTATATGTTTAGCTCTGAAGAATCACTAAATTTTTCTCAGTACTTGCATTATTTTACCTTCCCACTATCAAAGTACAAGGGCTCCTTTTTTTCCCATACACTCTCTAACAATTATTTTTCATTTATAGCCATCCTAATAGGTGTAAACTGGTATTTCATTGTGGTTTTTATATGTATTTCCCTAATGACTAATGACAATCCACACCTTTTAATGTGCTTATGGGCCATTTGTATAAGCACTTTGAAGAAATTAAATGAGGTTTTGAATTCGGGTAGGACTAAAAGATTTAATAACAACAGCACAAAGGACAAGGAATCAGATCATTGGAATTTCACTCTAATAATGAACTATCAAAAAGGAAACTAAGAAAGCAATCCCATTCACAATTGCTTAAAAAATAAAATAAAGTACATAGGAATTAATTTAACCAAGGATGTAAAAAACATGTACTTGGAAAATTAAAAGACATTGAAGAAAGAAATTAAAGAAGATACAAATAAGTGGAAACACATACCATGATTGTGATAGAAAAAATTAACATCATTAAAATGTCCATACTACCCAAAGCAATCAATGCAATTCCTAGAAGATACCAATGGCATAATTTACAAAACTAGAAAAAATATTCAAAAAAATTATACAGAACCACTAAAGACCCCGAATAGCCACAGCAATCTTGGGAAATAAGAACAAAGTGGGAGGAATCATGCTACCTGATATCAAACTATACTAGAAGGACATAGTAATAAAAACTTCATGGTACTGGCATAAACACAGACATATATTAATGAACAGAATAGAAACCCTGAAAAAACTGATGCCTTTATAGTCAATATTTGAAAAAGAAGAAAAAAAACATACAATGGGGTAAAGCTAGTCTATTCAATAAATGATGCTGGGAAAATTGGACAGATACATGCAAAAAAAATGAAACTAGACCACCAACTTACAACATACACAATATTAAACTCAAAATGGATTAAATACTTAAATATTAGTCTCAAAACCATACAACTCCTAGAAGAAAAATTAGGCAGTAAAAACTAGGATATTTCTAGTAGCAATATTTTTTTCTGATTTATTGTACTAGGCAAAGAAAGAAAACAAAAGAAAAAATAAACAAATGGGACTACATCAAACTAAAAAGTTTTTCTACAGCAAAGGAAACCATCAACAAAATGAAAAGACAACCCACTGAATGGCAGAATATATTCACCAATGATACATCTGATAAGAGGTTAATATCTCAAATTAATAAAGACCTTACAACACACACACACACACACACACACACACACACACACACACACACCCACACACACACACACACACAAACAAAAAAACACAAACACTCCAATTTAAAAAAAATGGGCAGAGGACCTAAATAGATACTTCTCCAAAGAGGATATACAGATGGCTCAATGTCACTAATCATCAGAGAAATGCAAATTAAAACCATGTAATATCACCTCACACCTGTCAGAATGGCTATCACCAATAACTCCACAAACAACAAGTATTGGTGAGGATATAGAGGAAAGAGAACCCTCGTGCACTGGTGGGAATGCAGACTGGTGCAGTCACTGTGGAAAGCAGTAGGGCGTTACTTCAAAAAATTTAAAAAGGAAATGCCTTATGACCCACCAATTCCACTTCTGGGAATACAACTGGAATAAATAAAAACACTAATTCTAAAGAATATATGTACTTTGCCCTAACCGGTTTGGCTCAGTGGATAGAGTGTCAGCCTGCGGACTGAAGGGTCTTAGGTTTCATTCTGGTCAAGGGCATGTACCTTGGCTTCAGGCTCGATCCCCAGTATGGGGTGTGCACGAGGCAGACGGTCGATGTTTCTAACTCTCTATCTCTCTCCCTCCCTCTCTATAAAAATCAATATGTGCTTCTATGTTCATTGCAGTGATATTTACAATAGTCAATATTTGGAAGCACCCAAGGGCCCAATAGTAGATAAGTGGATAAAAACACACACTGTAGTATGTTGACTCAGTGAAAAACAATCAGCCACAAAAAAAAAGAAGTCTTACCATTTGCAAAAGCATAGATGGACCTCGAGTGTATTATACTGAGTTAAATAGTCAGAGAAAGACATGTACCATTTGATTTCACTTACATATGGAATCTAATGAACAAAATAAACTAACAAATAAAATAGAAAGAGACTCATAGATACAGAGAACAGGGTTGAAAAAGGTGAAGGGATTAAGCAGAAGAAAACAAAACAACAAAACTCATAGATACCTACAACAGTATAGTGATTACCAGAGGGAAATGGGAGTGAGGAGATATAGAAAGGGGTAAAGGAGAGATAAACGGTAAAGGAAGGAAACTTGACTTGGTGCAGTGAACAAACAACATACAGATGATGTATTATAGAACTGTATAGCCAAAATCTATGTAATTTTATTATCCACTGTCATCAATAACTTCAATAAAAAGTTAAAAAAATAAAACAAGGAGTTTATCAAATAAAAAAACACACAAAAAAAACATTGACAGACCTAGAGAATATTACGCTATGTAAAAAAGAACAGTGAAAGACAAATACCATATGATTTCACTTATATGTGAAATCTAAAAAATGAAATAAATGAATAAATAAAAGAGAAACTAATTCATAAATACAGAGAACAAACAGATGGTTGCCAGGTGGGAGGGGGCTGGAGAGGCTGGATGAAAAAGGCAAAGAGTACAAGTTGACAGTTACAAAATACATAAATATATATATATATATATATATATATATATATATATATATATATATATACACTAGAGACCCGGTGTACAAAAATTTGTGCACTCGGGGGGAAGGGGGGGTTCCTCAGCCTGGCCTGTGCCCTCTCACAGTCTGGGACCCCTCGGGAGATAACGACCTGCTGGCTTAGGCCTGCTCCCGGGTGGCAGAGGGCAGGCCCAATCCCTAGGTGCAGCCCCTGGTTGGGCTCAGAGCAGGGCCGATTGGGGGGTTGGGGCACCACCCCCTGTCACACTCAAGGCAGGGTCGATAGGGAGGTTGTGGCGCGACCCACTGTCACGCACAGAGCAGGGCCAATCCGGGGGTTAAGGCTCCGTACCCTGTCATGCACAGATCAGGGCCCATCAGGGGGTTGGGGAGCTCCCCCCTGTCACTCACAGAGTAGGTCCGATAGGGGAGTTGGGGCACCGTCCCCTGTCACACACAGAGCAGGGCGGATCAGTGGGTTGGGGCGCCGCCCTCTATCACCCACAGAGCAGGGCCAATGAGGGGATTGGGGCGCCGCCACTGTCACACTCAGGGCAGGGCCGATGGGGAGGTTATGGCTCTACCCTGTCACACACAGAGCAGGGCCCGGGGGGTAGGGGGGTTGTGGCCCCGCCCTGTCACACACAGAGCAGGGCCGATCAGGGGGTTTGGGCGCTGCCCCCTGTCATGCTGATCCCGGTGCCGGGAGGCATATACCCTTTTACTATAGGGTAGAGGCCTGGTGCATGGGTGGGGGCCAGCTCGTTTGCCCTGAAGGGTGTCCTGGATCAGGGTGGGGGTCCCCACTGGGGTGCCTGGCCAGCCTGGGTGAGGGGGATGATGGATGTTTGCAGCTGGTCACACACCCTTCAGGGTGGGGGTCCCCACTGGGGTGCCTGGCCAGCCTGGGTGAGGGGCTGAGGGCTGTTTTCAGGCTGGGGGTGACTGAACTGCCAAAAGCTCCTTTTTTCCCTTTTTTTTTTTTTTTAATTCTGGGCCAGCTTTAGCTTGAGGCTTGGCTCCAGCTCTTAGGCCTGCCTCCACGGCTGAAAGTAGGTTTCTGGACTTTGCATACAATGTTGCGAATCTGCTGGCTGAAGTTCGGAGGTATTTGTTACAATGTTTCTTAAACTTCAGGCTCAGAGGCCTGCAACCGCAGGTGGGGAATGTTGGTTTCCTCCATCACTGAGGCAAGCCAAGCCTCATGTTAGTTTCAAGCTGCCTGGTTGCCGGCCGCCATCTTGGCTAACTGTTAATTTGCATATCTTGCTGATTAGCCAATGAAAAGGGTAGCGGTCGTACGCCAACTACCATGTTTCTCTTTTATTAGTGTAGATATATACATACTAGAGACCCAGTGCACAAAAATTTGTGCACTCGGGGGGGAGGGGGGTCCCTCAGCCTAGCCTGTGCCCTCTCGCAGTCTGGGACCCCTCGGGAGATAATGACCTGCTGGCTTAGGCCTGCTCCCAGGTGGCAGAGGGCAGGCCCAATCCCTAGGTGCAGCCCCTGGTCGGGCTCAGAACAGGGCCGATTGGGGAGTTGGGGCACCTTCCCTCGTCATGCACAGAGCAGGGCGATCGAGAGGTTGTGATGCCACCCTCAGTCACGCTCAGGGTAGGGCTGATTGGGGGCTGGGGCACCGTCCCCTGTCACACTCAAGGCAGGGTCGATGGGGAGGTTGTGGCGCCACCCCCTGTCATGCACAGAGCAGGGCCAATCAGGGTGTTGGGGCACTGCCCCCTGTCACTCACAGAGCAGGGCCCATCAGGGGGGTTGGGACTGTGTACCCTGTCACACACAGAGCAGGGCCAATCCGGAGGTTGGGGCGCTGCCCCCTGTCATGCACAGAGGGGGGCCCATCAGGGGGTTGTGGCACCACCCTCTATCACCCACAGAGCAGGGCCCGTGGCGGGGGGGGAGGGTTGGGGCACCGCACCCTGTCACACACAGAGCCGCAGGGCGATCAGGGGGTTGGGGCGCCTTCCTCTGTCAGGAACAGAGCAGGGCAGATAGGGAGTTGTGGCCCGCCCCGTCACACACAGAGCCGCAGGGCGATCAGGGGGTTTGGGCGCTGCCCCCTGTCTTGCTGATCCCGGTGCCGGGAAGCCTCGTGGCTCCGCCAATCCCGGTGCTGGGAGGCATATTACCCTTTTACTATATAGGGTAGAGGCCTGGTACACGGGTGGGGGCCAGCTGGTTTGCCCTGAAGGGTGTCCTGGATCAGGGTGGCGGTCCCCACTGGGGTGCCTGGCCAGCCTGGGTGAGGGGGATGATGGCTGTTTGCAGCTGGTCACATATCCTTCAGGGTGGGGGTCCCCACTGGGGTGCCTGGCCAGCCTGGGTGAGGGGCTGAGGGCTGTTTTCAGGCTGGCAGGTGACTGAAGCTCCCAACTGCTCCTTTTTTTTCTTTTTCTTTTTTTATTCTGGGCCAGCTTTAGCTTTGAGGCTTGGCTCCAGCTCTTAGGCCTCCGCTGCTGAAAGCAGGTTTCTGGCCTTTCTTACAATGTTGCGATCCTGCTGGCTGAAGCCCGGCGGACTATATTTGTTACATAGTTGCTTAGAGTTGCAGCTCAGAGGCCTGCAGTGGCAGGCGGGGAACGTTGGAGTCCTCCGTCACTGAAGCAAGCAAGCCTCATGTTAGTTTCAAGCTGCCTGGCTGCCGGCTGCCATCTTGGCTGGCAGTTAATTTGCATATCTCCCTGATTAGCCAATGGGAAGGGTAGCGGTTGTACGCCAATTACCATGTTTCTCTTTTATTAGATAGAATATGCACTAGTAGCCTGGTGCACGAAATTTATGCAGTGGGGTGGGGGGGAGGGACCCCTCAGTCTTCACCCTCTCCAATTGAGACCCCTCAGGGAATTTTCAACTACCTGTTTGTGCCCACACTTTTAACAGATAACAGCTCCATTGTTGTTTCTTTCTTATGCTTAAAACCATTGGAATTAGTAGGTATTCAAAGTGTGTATACATTTTGGGGGGACACCCTGCATATCTCTAGTCAGCGGTGAAATAAACCAACAGCAGATTTGGAACCCCCAGACAGGGAACCTTGCTCACTCCCCACATGTCTCCCCACTTCACTTTCCACCTTCATGGGCAGCAGGAGAATCAACGTTTTCTCTTATTAATTCGGAAAAGCATGTCCTGTCACCCGCTGCCTGGCAGGAGTGCACTAGGCCCCAAGCAAGCGAGGCTCAGTCAGGGAAGCCTTCGCTCATGGGTGCTGGCACCCAAAATGCACATTCCTTCTCTACAGTCGCCCCAACTATCGCACTGTTTCACTGAAAGGACGGAATTCCTCTCTGCCTCTGGGTTCTTGATCTTGAACGCTGACCAAAGGCACCTCAGCGAGGGCCACCCGCGCCCACCAGGTGTGTCTGCACCTGCTCCTTCCTCAGCACCTGCATTAACCCCCCAAAGGTGATCTCGTAGCTGCACTGACCTCCATGGGAACAGGGCATCACCACTCCGCCCTCTCACTGTCATCTCACAGGTGCCCACCCTCAGCGCCCAGAACACCCAGACACTCTCCAAAGGACGTGAGCGCATCAGAGGGGACGTGTGCACATCCTGAGGGGATGTTATGCATGCCGGGTTGATGGAAATGCGGTGGAGAGGCGGGAGGAACTTGTGCACGCCTTTGTTTGCAACTGTTGCAGGCGAGGGAGGGTGATAGTGTGCTGGGGGTTGTTCGCACACCAGGGGGGGATGTGCACACTGGAGGCCTCTGGCTTTGCAGATCCGCAAACCCCCGTGGTGTGGCCAGGAGGACGTCAGTCTGGCCCGCCACGGTGGCTGTCCCTGTGATCCTGCACCTTCTGAGCCAGGAGGCGGATCTTGCACAAGCCACTCCTGGGCGCTGATGGCCTGCAGGTTCTACTGCAGCTCAGCCTGCAGGCTCTAGTTGGCACGCTCACAGCTGTCACCACCGCCATGTGGGGAGTACAGGCTGCCCTCCGCTGGCCTGCCTCCCCTGTCCAGAGGCTCTCTGTGCTGCTACCTTCCTAGAGTGTCTGGGGCTGGGCGGAAGCCAGGCGTCCTGCCCTGCCCAACCCCGGCCGAATCACCCCTGTGCGAGCTGCTGCCCCGCCAGGAAGGGTCATGGATCCAGGATCGGAACAGCGGACAGTCTCAAGCGCTGCCCCCCCTCCTGGCAGGCTCACAGATCTGTGTCTTGGTCCCACGGACAGCCTCAAGTACTGCCCCTCGCCCAGCAGGGTCACAGATCCGTGTCTTGGTCCTGTGGACAGCCTCAAGCACTGCCCCCTGTCCGGCAGGGTCATAGATCTGTGTCTTGGTCCCATGGACAGCCTCAAGCACTGCTCCCGCCTGGCAGGGTCATAGATCCAGGTCCCGGGACCTCGGACAGCCTCAAGCACTGCCCCCCGCCCGGCAGGGTCACAGATCCGGGTCCCAGACCGCCGACAGCCTCAAGCGCTGCCCCCCCCCCCCCCCCGGCAGAGTTACAGACCTGTGTTTGGGACAAGGGATAGCCTCCCATGGTGCCCCCTGCCCGCCAGGTCATGGATCTGGGTCCGGACCGCGGATAGCCTCAAGGACTGCCCCCCGCCCACCAGGTCACAGATCCGGGTCCCAGACTGGAATATGCAAATCTGTCCAGGCGGAGGGGCATGGACCCACAGGCCTGAGGCGAGGGTTGAGGGGCAGCGCCACCTCAGTGGAGGGGTGCTGCACTGCTGGGTACCCCACTGTGGCGGTTCAATGAAGCTCCTGGTGCTAACCAGGCCTTGCCGCAGCCTGCGCATTTGAGAGGCCGCCACTCCTGCTCCTGCCATGGCCCAAAAGCAACCCCGAGCCCACCCCCTCCCTCGGTTCCCGCCCCGCCCTGCCCCGTGGTGGCACAGGCCTGCACAGTGAGTGTGAAGCCTACCACCTGCTCCCCAAAAGTGGGGGCAGTAAAGAATAAGGGTGGGGTCACGGGAGAGGAAAGCATGTGGAGCATCCACGATGAAGTAGTGCTTGGGAACGAGGCTCAGAAGCCTCACGGGGAGGTTTGTTCTGTTTGCCCCGTGCTGTCCCTTAGGAAAGGCGGAGAGCATGGCTGTGAGGGCTCCCTGCACACTGAGTCCAGTTCCATAGCCAACTGGAGTTGGCCTCAGTTTCCTGGTCTGTAAAATGGATTAAGTGTGTCCCAGTGCCTTCACTGAGCTTTGAGGGCCAATTGAGATACTATATAAAGAAAATGAGGGAAGAAGTGAGAAAGAACAGGAAGGGCGGGCAACACAAAAGAAAGATTGGAAAGAACCTGTAAACCTATTGTCACTTAAATAGGGAATATAGTCAACAGTGTTGTAATGAGAGTATGATGCCAGGTGAGCACTGGAAATATCGGGGAACACTTTGTAAAGTATATGATTGTCTAAACACTATTCTGTAACTAATATAAAACCTGAAACTAATACAAAATAATACTGAATGTAAAGAAATGAAAATAGGAGTGAATTTTTTTATAAATTTCAAAGTTTAATTAAAGGCTGTAAAGGAAGGAAGGGGGAGAATAAAAATAGTGTTTTTCATTTTACCACTTTATTGTCTTTTCAGTACATGAAAAAGACAGTTGTCTTTATATGGTGCTTTTATACTGTTCTAAGTCATTATCTCATTTGATGTTCAGGGAAACTTAAAGACAACATAATTATTCCCCCCACTATTCAAATAAAGGAAATCTTGGTGTCTGGCCTCAATGATTTAACCGTCAAGCTCTTATTGTAAAGCAGGGTTAGTGAAATTTTCTGTGAAGGGTCATATCTATACTAATAAAAGCCTTGGGGGTGATCAGACCAGCAGGTGAGGGCAGTTGGGGATGATCAGGCCTGCAGTGGAGCAGTTAGGCATCAATCAGGCCAGCAAGGGAGCGGTTAGGGGGCGATCAGGCTGGCAGGCAGAAGCGGTTAGGGGACATCAGGCAGGCAGGCAGGTGAGTGGTTAGGAGCCAGCGGTCCCGGGTTGTTAGAGGGATGTCCGAGAATCAGGCCTAAACTGGCAGTGGGACATCCCCTGAAGGGTCCTAGATTGGAGAGGGTGCAGGCTGGGCTGAGGGGCAACCCCCTATGAATGAATTTTGTTCACCAGGCCACTAGTAGGGATATAAAGTACAGCATGGGGAATATAGTCAATAATATTGTAATACCTATGTATGGTGTCAAGGGGGTCTAAACTTGTCAGGGGATCACTTCATAAATTATATAAAACTAATCACTTGCTGTACACCTGAAACTAATATAATATTGAATGTCAACTGTGATTTAAAAAATCATTAATAACAGAAGATTTGAATAATCCTACCAACAACTCAATCTATTAGAGATGTATAAAATACTACAATCCACAACTAAAGAATAAACATCAGTTTCAACCGCACGAGGAATGTTTACCAAGATGAAGAACATCTGGGGCATAAAGTGAGTTTCAAGTTTTAAGAATTGAAATTCTGATATACTATCTTCTATGAGGACTATAGACCTTATCTTTTATACTCTTTGAACTCCAAAGAATACCATTGCTGTTTGCATAATTCTGACCCTGTCTCTGAGTAGCACACACAAACTATATGCTGTACAAGGCACAAAAAAATACTCTTGGAATTTTGGCCAAAGATTATCTTGTGTACTATTTTCTTTACCAACCATGTTAACACCATGATTATAAGCTTGCCTCAACAATATTAAATCAATGCATAAAACTGAAAAAAATCTTGTTATATTCATAAAAAGTGAAATTACTTTTTAACAATGTATTAAAATAAAAAATATTTTATTGTTTTTTTCTAGTATAGCAAAAGTATGTATGATAAATGTTAGTTGTTCAACATGACTTCCGTACCTAATATCATTTATCTGAATTTAAAAACATTTATTCTTAAATTTTATTTATGATATTTCACTTCATTTATAATCTTATTTTTAATTCTCCATTCTATGTAGTGATCATTAGTTTTTAATTTTTTAATTGACTAAGATCTATAATTGTCTCAAATATTTGGCCATTCTATAATCAAATATCAGATTACTTTGACTAGCTTAGATATATGTATATGTTTATAAAATTTTTATTAAAATTCTATATGTTTTCTTAAATGCTTATTTTTAGTGCCATGCAAAACATTGTTTCTATGGCTATAAACTAAACAAATTGTTATTTTTATGAACATTATGCCAATTTCTATATTGAAATTACCTTGGATTTGTTGAATTATTGAATGTTTGCTAAATATTCAGTATTTTATTATTCATTTTTAGTGATTGTGTGTGCATTTGTGTGAATTTGGCCACTTTATTTTCTGTTATATTTTTGAACATATGTCAAAATATAACTTATCAAAATATAAGTTATGAACTTATAAACATACTAGAGGCCCAGTGCACAAGATTTGTGCACTGGAGCAGGGGGTCTCTCAGCTCAGCCTGTGCCCTCTCGCAGTCCAGGACCCTTCAGGGGACATGCGCCTAAGGCCCTCAGATTAGGCCTAAGCCGGCAATCAGACATCCCTCTCACAGTCCAGGGCTCTCGCAGTCCAGGACCCCTCGCTCCTTACCACCTGCCTGAGCAGAGGTGGGAGAGGCTCCCGCCACCGCCGCTGCTCTCACCAGCCATGAGCCCAGCTTCTGGCTGAGCAGCGCTCCCCCTGTGGGAGCACACTGACCACCAGGGGGCAACTCCTGCATTGATTGTCTGCCCCCTGGTGGTCAGTGAACTTCATAGCTACCGGTCATTCTGCAGTTTGGTCGATTTGCATATTATGCTTTTATTATATAGGATTTTTGGACATATTATGCTCAAAAATATGTGTATGACCTCATAAAGTTTCTATTTATTTTTAAAGTTCAGGTTTGTTTTCCTTGATCTTATTTTTACCATTTACTACTTGTTTTATTCTCTGAGCTTAGTGGACCTATTGCTGAGACCCTCTCACGATCTGAAGCATGTCTGTGCTGCAGCAGTGGAAGAATGCACAATATTACAGGCCATTAAAATGCAGACACATCTAATTTTGAGGCTATAGGATCAGAGATATGGAGAAGTGGCTTCTGATGCCAGAACTGAGCTACTAAGAACAGATGACTAGGGCTACAATTTGGTCTGTGTAACTATCGTGTTATATTCCAAGTGAAGAGGGCACCCAACATATACCTTAATATAGGAGGTTTGCATATGTGTTTTTGCATGTAATATATGAAGGCCATTTGAAGAATAAGGAGGGGGTCCTTATTCTTCAGGACTAGGTATGATACTGCTTTTTGTACAGAAACATCTGGTGATAACCTACATTTTGTTCACTTTAAAATATTCTTAGACTTTTATTTATAAGTTATATTGTTAAACATCTGAGTTGAAAAATCCAGCATTTACAAAACAATTAAACATTCAAAAGAGTAGTTATGAATTTAATTGGCATCCTTTTAATAAATATGTTGGGGCTTCTGGGATACTTCTGATATATTTTTTAGAGCAAATAAATTAATTCTATATATTGCAAAGGTTCAATGTCTTACAAGAAGTAAGTAGGATCACTGAAGGGGACTGTGAGGTCAAACCTATGTAGCAATTGCAAATTTCTCTCCCTCTTAAAAACCCACAATCTATTATGTTTTTGGATTGTTATACTAACTGGAAAAGAAAAATGAATCTCCTTTGATATAAAAATGGTAGCTAATATTATGTTTAATTATTTATTAAGCCATTTAATTTTCTTTCAGAGTTAAGATGGAAATTTAAAAATGCAGCAATATAGCTACAATATGATCAAGAGGAGGTAGAAAGAGAAGAAAACTTTTCTGCATGAAGGCGATCATTTTTCTTGCTGCCAGGGTCAAGATACATAATTTTAAAAAAAAAAAAAGAAGTTATTGTGTGTATGTAAAAGCAGTTCACCCCGAATCATTTAGACTCCAAGAACAGCAAAACGGGTTTGACATTTTTAAATAATATATTGTAGCAGAGATGAAGGGCTTTCAGACATGGCCCACTGTATGCCAGAGCTTCCTGCTAGAGACTGAGTCAAAAGAAGCCTCGCAAGTGAATCAATGTGAGTTCTCTGCGTTCCGGCTAGAAATGTCATTCAAAATTGATGACAATACTTCTGACCAAAATCTATTTCGGGCTAGCTTTTTCATAACACTCTCTGACCTCACACAGATATCTGAAATTAGAGATGAAATGTTAATGACTGGGCAACATACATAGGCTGTCTATTCACTCAGCAGTGAACCTAGAGGTAACTCTAGAAAAAAACATGGATTTCTCTTTGAAAAGCAACCCTGAAAAATATAAGTTCGGTGGGAGTAATGCATTTTTAATCTATGACTTATCTGGTCTAGTCGTCTGCTTCCTATGTTCCTGGTGGTTATCAGCAGATATTAATTATATTCAAAGAACACTGATGGTTAAGATCAGCTCATCATGTTTGAAAAAGTGCAGACCTGACCTTAAAATTTTTTTCTCCAATTTACTACCCATAACAGAATGTAAAATCATGCCCATTATTTTGTTTAATTGGAGAAAAGGTTTCTTATAAATGCTGGGTATTGAGCCTGTAACCAAGGTACATGCCCTTGACAGCAATCAGACCTCTGACCCTTCAGTCTGAAGGCCGACGCTCTAACCACTGAGAAAACAGCTAAGGCCAGATTTGTTTTTATTAAAGAACATGACACTTAAAACATGTAGTAAGTAAAAGGTATAAAAACATTTAAAATCTAAATAAATTCATAAAAACTGATTTTGGACTTAGGCTACAAGTAGTGGGAGCTTAGATAATTCCCACCGATCCTTCATATGAAAATTTACAAAATCTTAAGAAATCTTCTAAACACCTCAAATTTTCAATAAAAATTTTAAATGAAATAATGAGAATTATTTCAAGTTAGGAAAAGAGAGTTATGCAATTTTCATATTCAGGAAGACAATAATGTGAAGCACTAATTTTTTTCTAAAATTCCTAAAAATCTAAAAATGCTGTGTGGGTGTTTGTGTGTAACTTGATGTGCTGAGTCTAAAGTTTATATTGTAAGAACTCAAAAATGTGGAAGAAAATTTCAAAATGTAAAAGGTAAGATAATTTCTTCTATCAAGAATGCCGAAACCGGTTTGGCTCAGTGGATAGAGCGTCGGCTTGCGGACTGAAAGGTCCCAGGTTCGATTCCGGTCAAGGGCATGTATCTGGGTTGCGGGCACATCCCCAGTGGGAGATGTGCAGGAGGCAGCTGATCGATGTTTCTCTCTCATCGATGTTTCTAACTCTCTATCTCTCTCCCTTCCTCTCTGTAAAAAATCAATAAAATATATTTAAAAAAAAAAAAAAAAAAGACTTAGTATATTGCCAAAACCGGTTTGGCTCAGCGGATAGAGCATCGGCCTGTGAACTGAAGGGTCCCAGGTTCGATTCCGGTCAAGGGCATGTACCTTGGTTGCGGGTACATCCCCAGTGGGGAGTGTGCAGGAGGCAGCTGGTCGATGTTTCTCTCTCATCGATGTTTCTAACTCTCTATCTCTCTCCTTTCCTCTCTGTAAAAACTCAATAAAATATAAAAAAAAAAAAAGACTTAGTATAAAGTGTTTATAAAATGATCAATACAACAAAAAATAATGTCCAAAAACTTGAATTACCACAAAAGTTGTGTTGCATGAATATGAAAATATAGGTTTTATTCAACGAATGACTAAATTGGTAAGTTTTTTACATATTTAAAATATCATGACCATATCTCTAACCATATGAAATTATTTCCATATGCATTGCTGTACTAATGTGAAAGGTAAAATAAAAAAAGCTTCTAGATAAAAAAAAAGTAAGAGGATATCTTTTCCAGGGAAGATTAGAACTATATATCTTTCAGCAGATTACAAAATGCACAAACGGAAAAATAAATCAATAAATTTAACTATATTGAAATTAGAACTTCTGTTCAACTAAAGATAGTGGTAAGTTCAGCCTCTCAAATTGGCAAATATATTTGGAACACATAAAACTTACAGAGAGTTTACATCCAGAATAAATAAATAAATCATATAATATATCATCAATATATATAAGGCCTACAAATCAATAAAAAAAGATAGAAATCCTAAAAGTAACATGGGCAAAAGACCTGAGCAGTGATTACACAAAAGATGAAAGAGAATATCCAAAGAGTTATTAAATATATGAAAAGGCCTACTACTATATTAGTAAGTAGAAATATGAAAATTAAAACAACAATTGAAGCCTCTACGAAGGAATAAAAATGGAAATTTTACAAAAGAGATAAATAAAACAAGTTTTGGTATATGAAGGGAATAGAGACTCATAAAACTCATAAGCAAATAGGGTGATTTGCTTAACTGCTTTAAATAAAAGTTTGATGTTATTTACAAAATTTGAAGATAAATATTGAATAATAGGGGAAAAATTATTTTTGTTTCAAGTTCCTGGCACTGAGCTTCTAAAATCCTGAAAATTTCCCAAGTGATAGCAGTACCTTTTTTATTCATGAGCCCCTTGAATCATAACTGAATTTATGCTGATGATTTCATTTATTAGCATAATTAACATAATTTAGAATGGGGCTGGTGAAGAGAAAGATCAACCATATGGTTAGAGGGTTAGGGCTTTGAGCCAGCTGAACCTCCTGGGTGGGAAAGATGGTTGGATAGTTTTAATCAGGTGGTCACTGATTCAATCAATGGCATCTACATAATAAAACCCCAAATGAGAACTATGAACACTAAAGTTCAGTGGGGCTTCTTTGTGGGTGAACACATCTGAGTGCTGGGAGGACAATCCTGTCTGATTCCATAGGGAGAGGGCATGGAAGCTCTACATTTGGGAACCTCCCACCCCTTGACCTATTTGTCTCTGCATTCGACTGATCCTGACTTGTATTCATTACTATGGAACTGTAATTGGAAGTATAGAACATTCCTGAATTATGTGAGTTGTTTTAGTGTATTTTCAAATCTGCGTGGGGTTGTGTAAACCCTTCTGTACTTGTAGCCAGTTGGTCAGAAGTACAGAAGGCCTTGGGGACCCTGAAATCGTGGCTGGCATCTGAAGCACGGAAGCAGTGACACTCTTATTGGGGATCGTGATGCCCTTAGCATATAGGGTTTGCACTAACTTTAGATTGTAAGAATCAAAATTCTATTGCAGTGTAATAGGCATACCACAATTCTGCAGTAATACTCCTAGTTGTCTTTCCTAGAGAACTGTATTCATGAGTTCGCCAGAAAGCATGTACAAATGATTGCTAGCAGCATTATTCATACAAGCCATAAATCCAAGTGCCTATCGGCAGTACAAGGGATAAATGCTTTATATGTATAAAAGGAATTCCAGGCAATGGAGATTAATGAACTACAACTACATGCAAAAACATGGCTGAGCCTGAAAAACATAACTTTGAATGATAGAAGCTTATCATGAAAGAATACATGTAGTATTGCAATTCTCTTTATGTATAATACAAATATAGGCAAAACTAAACCATGTTGTTTATGAAAACATGTACAGGTTTTAAAATATATAGAAAAACAAGGAAGCGGTTACCATAAATTTTAGAATAATGATTATCTTTAGAAAGAAGAGAGAATGATATTACTCAATGAGGCAAATGAAGAATTTAAGATGCTGACAAATGTTACATGTATTGTCCCAGGCAGTGGTTACACAACTGCTTGTTTTACCAAATAATTTTTCTAAATATTTGCTTTATGCACATTTTTATATGCAAGTTATATTTCACTGTACAAAAACAAATCAGAATAATTTCATAGTAATAAAAACTTGTGAGAAAGTTTTATCAACTTCCTTTGACTTGCTTTGATCAATATAAATAATGAATGCATCATGCTTATCATATAAATTTTTGCAACTAAAATGACTGAAGCAAGTTATTAGCTAAAGGACAATTTCACAAAATTATCTGCATGATTTATTTAATATAGATTATAGATATCAGTAATTCATTAGCAAAGTTGAATGAGGCTTTATCCAAACTTTTTATAAAATGTAAATAAACATTAGTGTATAGTCCAAATAAATGAGATTTTAGAAATGCATGTTTTTCTATAGTCATAAGGCTATTTGATCTCATTGTTACTTAAGTCATAGTCCAGGAAACTAACTAATGTCATAGAAATCAAGCTTAAAACTGCCAACTAAGTGCATAATGTTGCAAAAAATCTATGACTTTTGAAATCAGAACAAATCAATATTTTGTCAAATAAAAAAGAAATGATTAAAAATAATCAAAATATTACTTTGATTTAGATATATATTATCGCTGATTCTTGTATTATGTATCATAATTTTTAAATGAAATACTTAAAACATTCTAGTCAGTGATAAGTTTTCAGCTTTATTTGATTTAATATGCCTGACCTTCCTAATATTTAAAGGTTATCCCAAAAATGTATACACACTTTGAATAATTATAAAGGCAGTGTTTACTAAAATACATTTCATTTTCCAAATGTGATAGAATCAGCTGTTGAAGTGTATACATTTACTTGTTACAGCCTGTATTTAAAAAAAAATATTTCATGACATTATAAAAATGTGAATCTGTATATATAAAAGGTTAATATGCAAAGCGTCCCCTTGGGAGTTCAATCAGGAGACTGGGAGTTCAATTGCTCGCTATGACGTGCGCTGACCATCAGGGGGTGGTGGAGAATGAAGGAAGTCCCCAACTGGCAGCAGGGAAGGAAGGCCCTGGCTAGCAGCCAGAAGGCCCTGATTGGCCCTGATTGCTCGCCAAACCTAGGGACCCTACCCGTGCATGAATTTTATACACTGGGCCTCTAGTATCATGAAAAAAAAAATGTTTTCATCTATTTTATAATTCTATTCTTTAAATTGTTATAAAGTGGATAAGTTAAAATAAAGTTTTTTGTATTCCTAAAAAGAGTAGCAATTCATGGCCCACAGCGGTTTTTCAATACGTTGGTGGCACAGATCAATCATTCTGAGATGGAAGTTCCAATTCAGCAGATTTGGGGTGAGGCCCAAATATCTGTTTTTGAAAAGCTCTATGAAACAATTCAATGTGCAGTAAAGTTTTAGAATAAATAGAATATACAGAAAATTATATTTATTACCACTGTTACCTTCTATCAGAAGTGTTTGTAATTATCTGCAGCATGGAATAGTTTAATTCTTATGATATGTCATTTCATTCTATTCTCTCTTATATTTAGGATCATTTGTACTTCTCGTAAACTATAGAACTAGGATATTATAGTTTTTCCTTTGATTCAAAGATAGTGATTAATATATAAGATTTTTCTCCTTTCCTAAAATACTTAAATGACTGAAATCAATTGAAAGTTATGGCTGGCTTTCCTAATATAGATCTCCATTTTTATTAAAATACTAGTGGCCCATTGCACAAAATTTGTGCATGGCGGGGGGGGGGGGGGCGTGTCCCTCATCCCAGCTTGCACCCTCTCCAATCAGGGACCCCTAGGGGGATGTCCAACTGCTGGTTTAGGGATCGGGCCTATCCCTCTCACAATCCAGGACTGCTGGCTCCTAACCGCTCACCTGCCTGTCTGCCTGATCACCCCTAACCACTTCTGCCTGCCAGCCTTCTCACCCCCAAATGCCCCCCCTTGCTGGCCTGATTGCCCCCAACTGCCCCCCCCCCCCCAGCCTGCCTGCCCCCAACTTCTCTTCCCCCTCCCCCACCGCCGGCCTGCTAGCCCCCAACTGCCACCCCTGCTGGCCTGCTCACCCCCAACTGCCCGTCCTTGCTGGCCTGCTCTCCCCCAGCTGACCCCCTCCTGGCCTGATCACCCCCAACTGTCCCCCACTGCAGGCCTGCTCACCCCCATTTGCCCCCCTCTGCTGGCCTGCTCATCCCCAACTGCCCTTCCCTCCTGGCCTGATCACCCCTAACTGCCTCTGCCTTGGCCCTGCCACCATGGCTTTGTCCAAAAGGTCTCCTGATCTAATTAGCATATTACCCTTTTATTAGTATAGATACATTACTATTTGAACATATGTGCTCCCAATTGATTTTCAAGTATTAACTCAGAAAGATTTGAATCAACTATCCCAACAATTAAATAAGATAGTTGCATTTAATCAACAATTTTAATAAATTACTCTTCTAAACAAAGAGGATAAAAATGTTACATTTACTAACTTTGTTTAATATCATTGCCTGAAAAAGGATGGGGCTCTCTAGAAAGGCTTTAAGGAATGAGGTAGTTGAGGACATAACACACCCATCCAAGTATATTGGGCTGCTGACAATACAACTGTCCTCCACCCTCCTGTTTTCTCTGGTGCTGCCTTTGTAACCATGCACTGATGGACTTAGCAGTGACGAAAAGCACACATTTCAACTCAATTGGGCCCATGTTTAAATTTACAAGTACACTTGCCCTCTCAGAGCCCAATTTTTCTCATCCTTAAATAGGAATAATTGTGCCTTTTGCCTGGAAAATATTCATCACAGAAGGAATCTATTGCATAAAAGGAAGGAAAAGGCATCAACAGTAACTCGAAGATATAGATTATATTAATAAATTCAGGAGAGACTGGGAGGACATCAAGATTTGTGGAGAGAAAGACTGATTTTGAGAAGAGAATAGTTTTTTGTTTTTGTTTTTTAAAGACCAAAACAAATAAGTGAAAACCTGGGAAGAACCATGAAATGCTTTTTATGTCATTAACTAAAATCAGAGCAGGATTGTAACCAGTATATTCTAAGATCACTGTCAAAACTTCCTGGACAATTTTTAATTGCAGGTGCCAAGAACATTATATATAGAAAAAGTATTTCAATAGAGTAAATAATTTTTAGAGGTGGTAACAAATGTCTATCTATTCTAGCCTCATACTGTAAAACCATCTGGGGAGGATTTTGACTAAGGTTTGTGCCATAAAGAGCACTGTATAAAGTGCAACTTATGATACTCATTGAACACATATTTGATGTCAGGTACAGTGCTAAGTTATTTACATGTGTCGACTCATTTAATTCTCATAATAACCCTATGAGTAAGTACAATTATAATGCCCTCTCTGCAGATGAGGAGTCTGAGACAAAGAGAGCTTAATTATTCAAGGTCACACAACCTGGGTGCAGATACGCAAAAGTGATGCTGATGATTATAGAATACAAAAGCAATTTTTAAACATTGGTAAGTTTTCTATGATTTCCTAAGTCATTTTCCTTTTGCTTCACTTAGCAAAATAAAATCACTAAAGATTATCTCTGTGTGAAATCGGAGCTATCTTTTACAGAAAAAAAATCTTTGTTTATTGAATTTTATAATACTTGTAAAGATGAATTTCTCACATAGTGACAGAAAATAGGTTTTTCAATCCTTAATACAAATTATGTAAATTGGTAGAATTCTTTTATTCTTTTAAAACCAACAGTCAACATCATTTTATCTTCTAAATAAACTCAATCTTTGCAATTGATTTTTCTTTAGGTTAAAAATAAAAATTAAAAAAAACCCAAAAAAACAAAAAAACAAACAAAAAAAAAAACCTCATTGAACTTTTTGGTTCCATCTACTTTGAAGTATCTGGCTCCCCACCCCCTCTTCTTTTCCTTTTATTGTTCCTGACTTTACAGACTAGTCTACGGTAGAAATCATGGTAAACATGTTAATATTTTTATTGGAAAAGACCATAGAATTTAAAATGAACAGACTCTGTTTTTTTTTCCCCTTCCAATTAGTTGAGATTTTTAAGATTTTTCAACTAATTCAAATGCATAAAGTGGGAAACTAATTTACTGAATTTTCTATTTGTAGTTTTTATATATTAGCACATTATAGAACATCACGACACAGATATAGACGCCCTGCAGATGGGGACCCATCTGTTCAGCCTGATTTTTCTACAAGCTCATGAACAAAGCCCAGGCATCTACCTTTTGAAGTGCTGCCGCCTTAAACATTCACTGTATTTCTATCCCATAGACTCTCAATGTTCCCTATCTTGAATATTGTTCTCTTTTTCTGGCCAAAGACTTGTTTTGCTAGAAAATTTGCCTCCACATGCAGCATGTTACTATGGTCAGGTATTACCAGTTATGTCTTTTATATATATTCTAAATGTAAGTCCTATATAATAAAACCCTAATATGCAAATTGACTGAATGGCAGTGCTAAGGACCCCTTGGGGCCTAAGTCAGCAGGCAGACATCCCCCAAGGGGCCCTGGACTGTAAGAGGGTGCAGGCCAGGCTGAGGGACACCCCCCCACCCGTGCACAAATGTCGTGCACTGGGCCTCTAGTTTATTCATAAAATGCCTCTAAAAGTATGTTTTAAATCAACACAATTAATGCATAAGTGTCGTCCTAATAATTCCTTTGTTACTTTAACTAAAATGATCTTTCTACTTCAGCTTTTTAGTACTGACTGCTTTGACAAGGCATTGCATTAGAGGGACAATGGCAGAGCAGCTAGATCTCCGGGACACATCAGCGCAGGCATATGTAGGCACATCGTGTCGCGCTCTGTTGCCCATAAAGCAGAAGCTAGACAGGGTGGATGACCTCTGGGCTCCCTAGACAAGCTCTCTCGTCTTCTTTTCCAAGTGGGTTAGACCAAAAACAAACATAAAACAAAACAAAAGATGACAAAGAGATGAACTTAAGAAATCCCTGCTGCCTTGACCTCTACTGGAAGACCTATATTTTGCAAGGGAAACCTGTGACTTTTAGAAATGCAAGCTTCCAACCACCTGTGGCCCTTGTTGGTAGAAAATCTATGACAACACATAAGCTGGTGTTGGTGCCTTAAGATACACTGCGTTGGAGGGCAGAGAGCAGAGGAGTGTGCATTTAATGGGTAGACAACTGCTTTACATAAAGTTTTAAATTTTCTAGATCAGAGTTTTCTTGCTTTGTGACTAGTATGCTCCAGAGCTATCTGCTAATAGTCTGTTCTAAAATACTTTTCACCTGAATGGACGAGAATTGCAATCTCTCTGTCATAGTTTCCCCTCCTTCTTGCTGCCTCAATCTCGCTTTAATCCAGATTGTTTATTCTGGGAGATCAGATAGAGATGCCTCTGAGTCCCTTTGCTCTGCCAAAGAAGTAACAGCTCGTTTGTTTTAATATTCCTGACTGGGGAGTGACTATCACCTCCCATCACACACACACACGCTTCCTTGCGTGTGAGCTCCCACCTAGCAGGACTTTCAATGTGAGTGAAGTTCCTTCCTTTTTCTCCTGCCAGTTATACTCAGGTGCAAGCGGGGCCTTGGTCAGAAAAGCCTTTCACCTGATTCTGAGTGATGCAGGGAATCTCTGTGGAGGGAGGAGCCACCTGCCAGGAAGCTGTAAAGAACCACCCATACAAGTGCTGATCTTCATCTTTCAGAACTTGCAAGTAGACTTGGTCACTGCCCTTGGCAGGTACAAATCTCTCTGAGAGCACAGGACTCCACAATGTCTGTCAAACAGCACAGGGCAACGGGGGTGTGGAGGGGGGATTGAAACCACAGAATCCGGTTTTGAATTCTGGGCTTGACAAGTATTTGCTGTTTTCTTAGCTTTCTTCTTACACACATAAGCCGTTTTTTCTCAAGTGAAACTAATTTGCCTAACTTCTGCAACACATTTCCTATTGCCTTCAGGCCTTATTTCTAGCTCTAAACTCCTATTCTCAATGTATTTTGTGTAATTTTAGTACACAGACAAATATATGAGCTTTTAAACATATACAAAATGATGATCTTGCCACATTTAGAAATTTTTTACAGGGTTTTCTCTTCTTTATTTTCTCTCTTTCTTCTATGCTTGGCTCCCACATTCAGGGTCCTTTTCTATTCCTGGTATACTAATTAAACATTATATTTTATTAAATAATTAAATATAAACTTCTGATATATGGTGGCACTATTTCTAAAGTCTCTGTAGTGTTCTACCTTATTAGTGATAATATGATACATTCTGTAACACTTCAATTTAAAGAAGAATAAAATTACAATATACTGTATCAAGCATTCATTCAAATTCTCTATAAATAAATAAAATGTTTATTTTATTTTATAATAATATAAAATATATTGTATTATTATAGATCACTGCATCAAATATATAAAGAAAATCACAGGTGGAAATTAAGGAGAATAGCATGCCTTTAGGTGTCTTTGACCGAGTAAATAGACACATGCAAATAAGAATGATTCTGCTTCTGCTTTGATAGACTACGTTACAGAATAATGTCTCTTCCACCCTAACAAGAAGAGCAAGGCAGATGACCCATAAAGTTATAGTTGTATTTAAACCTGTGAAAGCTCCAATCTAAGCAAACTGAAATGAAGTAAAATTTTAAAAAATCCCCTTCTAATAGAGAAGAGACCACTGCTGCTTTTTTTCTTGACAGAACAGAAAAAAAAGGAGAAAACAGTTGAATGTTCTTCATATTTTTTTATTGCTGAGAAAGCTCTAGCATGGGTACTTAGGTTCTAGAAGAGTCTGAGGCTCCAAAGGAGTTTGCACCCACCCACCACCACTTTCCCACAGGACTGCACTAAGTGCTCACTCAGTATATACGGGATCAGCAGGGTGAGCAAGAAAAGTCCACCTTAGTCCTCCAGGTCCTTGACTAGTAAGAAGAGCCCACCTATGCCCAGGAGAGAAATTTATGTCGATTTCTCTCTTCTTCTTTCTCCTTTCTCCTTTCTCCTTTCTCCTTTCTCCTTTCTCCTTTCTCCTTTCTCCTTTCTCCTTTCTCCTTTCTCCTTTCTCCTTTCTCCTTTCTCCTTTCTCCTTTCTCCTTTCTCCTTTCTCCTTTCTCCCTTCTCCCTTCTCCCTTCTCCCTTCTCCCCTTCTCCTTCTCCCTTCTCCCTTCTCCCTTCTCCCTTCTCCTTCTCCCTTCTCCCTTCTCCCTTCTCCCTTCTCCCTTCTCTTCTTCTTTCTTCTTTCTTCTTTCTTCTTTCTTCTTTCTTCTTTCTTCTTTCTTCTTCTTCTCCTTCTCCTTCTCCTTCTCCTTCTCCTTCTCCTTCTCCTTCTCCTTCTCCTTCTCCTTCTTTCTCTCTCTTCTCTTCTCTTCTCTTCTCTTCTCTTCTCTTCTCTTCTCTTCTCTTCTCTTCTCTTCTCTTCTCTTCTCTTTCTCTCTCTCTCTCTCTCTCTCTCTCTCTCTCTCTCTCTCTCTCTCTCTCTCTCTCTCTCCCTCTCTCTCTCTCTTCCTCCCTCCCTTTTTTCTGTGTGTATTTATAGGTAGGAATGAGCAGGTAAAATTGTTTCTAATTACAGGCAACCCAGTTGTCTATTATAAAGTTCTAAGGCAAAGGTTCTCAACCTTCCTAATGCCGTGACCCTTTAATACAGTTCCTCATGTTGTGGTGACCCCCAACCATAAAATGATTTTCGTTGCTATTTCATAACTGTAATTTTGCTACTGTTATGAATCATAATGTAAATATCTGATATGCAGAATGTATTTTCATTGTTACAAATTGAACATAATTAAAGCATAGTGATTAATCACAAAAACAATATGTAATTATATATGTGCTTTCCGATGGTCTTAGGCGACCCCTGTGAAAGGGTCGTTCAACCCCTATAGGGGTTGCGACCCACAGGGTGAGAACCGTTATTCTAAGGGGTATACCAAAAGCATTTTATTTTAACTCTAGAGATATTAACTAGTAGTATTCTAGTAGTAGAATTAAACTAAGTTGCAAGACCCAAAGTTAATACCTAAAATCAAGTGCATTTCTATACACTGGTAACAAAATGATTGGAAATTGAATTTTTAAAATATCACTTAGATAACATAAATAAATTTTATAAAAATAAATACATTTAACACGATAATGTGTAAATTATGTCCTTTGAAAGCTATAATATATCAGTAAAAAAAATTTTTAAAATACTTTAAGAGCTGAAGAGACATGTTCATAAAACAAAAACCTCAATCATGTTATGTTGCCAAATTTCCTAATGCTTGTATATTAATTGCATGCAATCCCAATCAAAACAAAAGTAGACTTTATTGAAGAAAAAAAAAGCAACTCTGTACTCTCACTACACTGATTCGCCACGGTATCCCACAATAATGTTTATTAGTCAACTCCATGTGCTATGGGAGCATAGCTCAGCACAATTTTATTTTTTAAAATTCACAATTCACATTAACATTGTCTAGAAGAGTATAGGAGAATATAGTGTTTAATTAAGTTGCCCACACATTTGACTCTACCTCTTTCTGTTCACTTAACTTCTATTAACATCTTTCTGCAATAGAAGTTAGGATATTCTGTGGGTAACTGCCATAAATCTCTGTGACTGGCAAATAACAACATAATTCTAGCAGAATGTGCATGTTAAACATTTTATAATGCTGCAATACACTACCAAAGTATACAATATGGTTTTATTCAATACTATAATTGCAGTATTTTCACCCTTATGTATAAGAAGCATTTTGTTAAATTTTATGAAACCATGATTGGCCAAATATACACTTTGACTTGCTAGTGACAAAGTTAGACTGAAAAAAATATGGCTGAGTCACAGTTGTTGACTCTGGATAATTATCTTCATTGAAGAAAGAGTTCTAGAATGTCTGGTAATAAATACTTTTTAAAACAGGGGTGAGCTTGTATCTTAATAAGTAATAAGTAAACGTAATTACTAGAGCAGAAGTCTGTATGTTACATAGGAAGGCCACAGTGTTGGTGAATATTATGCATTAATTTGGCTATGCCATGGTATTCAGATATTTGCTCAAACACATCTGGATGCTGCTGTGAAGGTATGGTTTAGGTGAGACTAACATTTAAATCAGTAGGCTTTGGGAGGTCAATGGGGGTAAAAAAGGAGACATAAGTACTACTATTTGTAATACTTTAAACAATAAAATAAAAAAATAGCAACACACTGCAAAAATAAATAAATCAGTAGTCTTGGCATGAAGCAGGTCACCACCCATAATGCGGGCAGGCCTTATCCATTCAGTCGGAGGCCTTAAGAGAAAGACCAGCCGCCCTGAGGAAGAGGGATTCCTGCGAACAGGCTGTCTTTGGACTCCACTGCAGCCCCAGCTCTGTCCTGGGTCCCAGCCTGCCAGCCCACCCTCCAGATTTTGGACTCACCACCGTCCACAATCACGTGAGCATATTCTTGAACATTTCCTTAATATTTAATTTTATATTTTTCTGACATCCTTATGTCTCTTTAGAGAACCCTGACAGCCACATATCCCTACTCTTATTTCACAAATCTCTCTCTCCCTTTATTACATCTAAAAGCTGTAAAATTCTTTCAATGTATTGTATCTGCTGTGAGATCCAAGTTGACATACTTCTTATGCACCAGAGTAGAAAGAGGAGGCTTGCATTAAATAATTTCCTAAGTGTGGCCATTCATACAGGCTTGTAATCCTGAAATAATTCATCAAGCAACTGCATTTTGAAATTCATCTGATCTGGACAATAATTTTACTGTCACCATGAAAGAGAAATTAGGAGTGCATTTTACAGGGTTTCTCTTAGAAACAGTGGCTCTGAAGCCTGTGAGTAAATGTCTTTGATGAATGAACTCAGATTACTGGACATCACATTATATTCGGTATCTGGCTAATACCTCTACAATGCTGTTTCTTCCGTCATTATAGTCGGCTAGGAACCCAAACCTTGGTAACCACGTATTTGGCTAATTGTTATGAATTACAAGGTAAGTTTTAGAAGAAAAAATGATCCCAGTTAACTGGTAATTTTTGTGCCCTGGGTCCTTTACATTTCAAATTCAACTTAAAAAAAAAGTTCCTGGGGAAATGATTATGTCTTTTCAATAAAGAATAAAAACCTGTCTGGAGACTTAATTTCATGATCGAAAGAGTGTCTTGAAGTAAGAGAAAAATCTCTCATTTTTCCATTCTTAAGGCTTGTCTTATTTCCATGTGTAATAATTCAGATATAAAGCTATGGTGCTCTTTAAGAATAAAAGTAGAAAGGGAAACTGCCTAAAGATGAGAGAATTCATGATTGTTAAAAGTAATATATTTAATGGGGCACTCCGGACTTCAGCTCAGTATAATTAAGAAATTATACTTTGCTGGTGCTGCCCATGAATTTATAAGAACATCATCTTCTCTGACAGCCTTCCTGATTAGTTCAAAAATTCGGGAGTGGGAGGCTCTCCTTAATGTCCTACTGAGTGGGGAATCTTCTCTCCTCTCTCTCTCCTAGCTTAGTCTATGTTAATCATCGAAATTCCCACAAAACATGCTTTCTATGCTGTTTTTTTTTTCTATTCCTAATTTTAGATGGCAAGTCTGACATTTCTGGTTAATCCAAAATATGCTACAATGTTCAAGGCCCAAAATAATTTTCAGTGCCCTCTATTGAGGCATCTGGACACACCCTGCTATCCCTTCATATAAAAGCCACAAGAATTCTTATATCCAGTATCTTTTATCTTTTATATGTGCCTAGATCCTCATTGAATTTTCAGTTTCCATATCCTCACATTGGCATGCCAAGAATCTCCTTCCACTTTTGAGATTATTATTTCTATTTAGTAGACTCCACAAATATCTGGACTAAGGAGAAAAGAAAGAATATCTGAATCACCTACCATGACAAACTCAATATAATCCTGCCATATTTTCGAAACTCTGAGGCTCTCTTATTCTAGGATGGTTTCTTTCTCGTGAAGACATCCAACACTACCACCACAAGAAAAGAATGAACAAGTAGGAATCCCCACATCTAGTGGACGTGTCCTGCCAAGACAGCGTGCAAGCCTGTACTTGTGGTGAATACACAGCGCTACAGCCTCAATGGCTCCGTTGTGTCGTGTCCCCACCACATAAATAAAATGAGGGAGACTATTCAACTGTCAGTGTAGGAAGGATACACCTGGAGGGGAGAAGGAAAGGAGCTAGTTTACCTTACCACAAAACACCCGTGTAAATATTGGAGTGGCTTTTAACTGAGCTACTGTCTGATATCACCAGAAGAACAAGATATGTGGAACAGGGATGGAGTTTTATAAAACTGAGTTGTTAAAACCACTCCGAGGACAGAAACGCAAGGTAGCCCTATATGTTGTTCCAATAAGTGGTTGTAATGCAAGTGATAGAGAATCTATTCCCATATCAGAAAAGCAGAGTAAGCTACTCTTTGTTGAGAATTGTGTATGTGCTAGGCTTATAGTCTATACATGATCCTCAAATGTTCTAAAAATCCAAAGATATAAACTTTCAGACTATTTACTTGTGTCATTCTTGAGAGAGGTGGTGTTAATATTTCCAGTTTATAGATTTGGAAAGCAAAGTACAGAGGTGTAGTAATTGCTAGCTAGTCTCCTGGCAAAGAGCAAAGGCCAAAGTTAATATAGAATTCTCGGCAGCCATGCTTCCTAAAATATTTTAAAAAAATATATCATATACTCTATAAATATTGAACTAAACGGAGCTGAGTTTTACCTTATTTGCAGTTTTAAAATGTGGTTACACGAGTTACCTATATTTTAGTGTGAAATAAAGAGAAGAATGAAATGGCAATGTAACACACTGTTATCCAGGAGATCTCAAACCCACATATCTCTGAAGATCACATTAAAAGCCTTTTTGGGAATCCAGTAACCAAAAGCAACAACCACAAAAAGCCACAAAAAATGATTAAGCTACTCATGCAATTATTTAAAAGTATATTACAGAAAGAGCTCTGAAGTTTTCATTTGATGTTTTCTTTTTCGAGAAAATTACTTCCCACATGCCTAGTAATTTATCATAATTCATGTGGTGTTTTATAGACGACGTAAAATATGAAAGCGCACAGTTTCCTTCAACTAAATTCTAAGACTTAAGTAATTCCTGGTGGTGGTTCCCAGTTGAGACTGATGACACCACACGTTCACTAGGATGGTAGAAAAGGGATCTTTTCCATAGGTGAATTTTCAGTTCGTATTTCTTTTTCAGTTTCCTCTTCTTTTGTTCTATTGAGAGTGATTTTCCACTTTCAGTTATTTCACATGACCTCTTTATAGATGAAGACAATAAAAACTTTGTGTCATAGTTGCAAATACTTTTCTCATTCTCTTGCTTGTGTTCTGGCTTTGCATTGGTGTCAATGCAGTCAAATCGATTAACTTTTTCTTTCTTTTTTTTTTCTTCTTTTTTTTTCCAATTAACTTTTTCACGCATGGGCTCTGTCTGTGTAGGCCAGGCTCACATATCTAGCTGCCTATTTGTTACTACAATGGATTATTATGTAGGTCCCTCTAATATTTCATTTCATGTCATATCATCCTGACCTGCATCCAGGGGCGTGGCCACTTTCACCTCGATCACCTAATTAGTTTAATCTTAATCCGGCTGTGGCTGAGGACACAGAGAGTTTGACTGCCTGCCCTTTAGGAGGTGCCTTGCTTCCTACTGCAGGACCTCCATGCTGTCACAGAGGTAGAAGCCAGCATGAGCTTCCTGCTCACAAACACACAGTCTAGATGTGCAGCTATTGTCCTTGAGGTGAACTTGCGATGGGACGTGGGAAATTGGTGGATGTAGTCTTCTTCTTTCCTTCTCTTAGACTTGCTGTCTCTGGTGCTCTATTTTATATGACCTGTTGGAAGTCCGATGAGATGGAGCCATTGGTTGTACTTGATCTAGTAAGCAGCCAACTCGGTTACACTCCTGATCCTTGTCCTTGCCCCTTTCCTACCTCCTGCCCTCTGTCCCTCACACTTTCTCAGTCACTGCACTCCCTCACAGCATAGTAATGCATAAACTTCTGCTTCAAGCTCTGACTTCTGGGCATGCCATACTAAGACTGATGTCTAATAAAGAACTAGTTAACATAAAAATGAACTATTGATTCCATAAAACCTGCTTTTCATATCATCTTCTTCCTCTCAATAGATGGCAACTCCCTTTTTTTAGGGCATCAAGCCCACATTTCTGAATAACCCTTGCCTTCTCTCTTCTCATACTCCACATCTAATGCGTTAGCAAATCCCCTTGTGTGTGTCCTCAACATCCATCTAAAAAACAATCAGATCTCTCCACCTACACCACAAACACTCAGCTCCAAGGCACCATCAACATTCATTAAGGTTTTTGTCATTATCCTTCTAAACATTCTTGTTTCTATATTTGATGCCTACAATTTATTTTCCATGTAGCAGAGGGAAGTCTTTTTTAAATGTACACTTTTCATGCCACACTTCTTCATAGGGAAGTGAAGATTTTACAGTGGCCTATAAGGCCCTACTTGTTTTAAACCCTTGTTACTTCTTTGATTTCATTTCCCTTTTACACATCCAATCTTCACTCCTACTCACAGATCTCCTTGGTGGATGTCAATCAAACATGCCAAACATGCCTCTCTATTGTGACTCTTTTCACTTGCTATATTTTATTAGCTTGTCATAAAGGTTTAAATAATCTAGCAACTTTTTGAGCACAATGCCTGACACATAGTAGGAACATAATAATCACTTGTTATGACATTTTATAACAGAAACTGCTATTATTTTTAAATGCCTTAGTCCTATTAGGTAAATGAGTACAATGGTGACAACATCAATGACAAAACTAATAAGAATATGTTCTTCCGGATTTAAGTGAGGAAATACGATGGATTAGCATGAAACAGTGGTCCATAACCTATAGAGCATTATACAAATCTTAGTAATTATTTAAAGATTTAATATATTCATTAAACAATCACTTTTTTCATATTAGTAAAAATGTATGATTATGTGTTTTGGTAACTGAATGTGTCACAGTTATAGATTTGATGACATATTTATGTTAACATGTCACCACACTCTTTCCTTCTCTCCTTCCATACCAATCCCATTAGCTAATCGTTGAGCATGTTATCTGATCCCGTTTTTTTCCCTCTTTCCTCTAGCAATTATTCTGTTCATTTTTTTGAAGTCTCTATCATCATTGTTCACTTTACTATTTCTCAGATTCTCTTCAATTTTCTATTTTCTTCTAATATAATTTTGAGGTTTCTCAACCAGTGTTGGAGGTCAGGATTTGGAGTTTGTTGCCATGGAAACTGTTTCAGCTACTTGCCCACAGGAGGGAGCCCTCTACCTGTTAAAAGGTAGGCTGGCAGCAGCAATATTTTTGTTCAGGAAGAAGACAGTGGAGAAGGGGTCAGTTAATAACAGAGACACACTTGGTTTATTTTCACGTAGGGGGCATCTCCTACTGGTGACAGTGTGGCGTTTGGCACATTCCCTAGACATAAATAAGGATCACACTAGAACAGTGATGGCGAACCTTCTGTTCGCATTTTGAAAAACCCTAACTTAACTCTGGAGCCGTGCCACATATAGAAATTTTTTTGACATTTGCAACCATAGTAAAACAAAGACTTATATTTTTGATATTTTATATATTTAAATGCCATTTAACAAAGAAAAATCAACCAAAAAAAAATGAGTTCACGTGTCACCTCTGGCACGCGGGTCATGGGTTCGCCATCACTGCACTAGGATGTTACCCATAGGACACAATATGAAAGGCCTCAGAAGGCTCACTGAACAAATATTTCTTCTCATTTCCTCCTACCAGCCCCAACTCTTTGCATTGAAATCCCAGCATAAAATACCTGATAAGAATCTGATGCAACTAGTCATCAGGATAGCTCTCATAGAAAAATAAAAATGAAATAAAATGATTGGTTCTGAAAGAAAGGTCTAGATAGGACAAAGCAACGGAGTTTCCTAGAAAATTGTGGAGCTTGGGAAGATCTGTTTAGAAGAGTGGTATCCTTGAACCAAAGGACATTTTAAGACAATCTTACCACATTCACATTTTCTTTTGGGGCAATTATGCTGAAGTAAAAATAATTTTATTCAGGGCCAAAGAGTGAGTTCTAACCATGGAAATGTTTTCATAGATGTCTCACACCACAGGCTCCACAGACGCACCTGCCTGTCGGAGACCTCAAGGTTCCTGAAGACAAGGGGACTCAAGGTCTTCAAAGCAGTCGTCTCTGCCCACACTCCTACCCCTGAGGAATATGACAGGGCTCACTGTGCCCTACAGCCCGAAATTTGTTTCCCTGGCTACCCACCTTCAATTACTAACCAGTTACAATTTAGTAGGAAACAGCAAGCTATGGTTTTACATAAAACAACCAACATACATATCCTATCTCTTGCGGGTAAAGATAAAAGAAAGGAGCTAAGAGATCTCAAGAGCGTTTCCAAGATCCAATAGGAAGAAGAGAGCATTGAGTAGTCAAATTTGGTGGCCCCCAGAGCACAGTTCTCTTAAAAAATGTAAAGCCTAATGCTCTGTATTTCTCAAGGAACAAGATAAATCTTATACTGTTCAAATTAATTAGGAATAAAATTGGCATGAACATAGGACAGACTTTGAAACAATGTCTCATGTTATGCTTGCATAGCTTCATCCACAAATGCTAATTTATCATAAAAATGCTAATTAAAATCAAATTATGAGATTATACATATATATATATATATATATATATATACATATATATATATAATCTAAGTTTCAGTATTGGAAGAAATGTTACACCTTTTGTGAAGAACAGAGATTTAAGATGATAGACCTCTTCCTCAATCCATATTGAGTATCAAATTTAATTACAGAATATATACTCAGTGTAAGAAAATGGGACCCTAATGTATAATTTAAAATGAAAATAAAGTAAATTTAATGGACTCTCTCCTTTGTTTATTTTTATTCATTTCCTTTCTGCAGGGTTCTCAGTCTTCATATTTCTCTCATGTCAAAGAATTCCAATTTTTAAATGCTTATTTGTTGTGTATGTTGATGTTGGAAATATCTTTTATTTGAATATCTGAGAGTAATTTAAGAGCTAGAAACTAACAATAGAGGCCACATCCCTCAAAGAAGAATTTAAAGAGGTATTTGTAAACCAAAATGATTTTTAAAAATTTAATGAAAAGAACAGAAAAGAAGCCACATTTTTCTATTGTACGAGCAGAAACTAAAGGCAGGCATCCTTCATAAAAGCAGGAGTGTGGTTTTTGTCATTACTTCCCAGATTTAAAGTTTTTATCACAATCAAAGAGCACAGATTGATTCTTTTACATCTCATTTGAAGATGTCAGTCAGAGAAGAGCAGAACTTTAAACAATAATAATTACAGCATAAATTTAAATAACAAAACTAATTTTGTACAAAGTAATACAACAAAATGACCATGTAGCTAAGATCTGCATGGAGTTATCAAAGAAAGGAAAATATGCTCTATTTGAAGCTAAGTTTTTTGGGGGTATAGGGGAGGGAGGAGTCATTGGAGGAGGTTCATTAAAACCTAATAATTTTCAAAACATGCTAACCACGGACAGTGGGCTGATCCAAAAATATTTTATTTCAAATGCTGTACGTGAGTCCCAAAGGAACACAAGACACACACACACACACACACACACACACACACACACACACACCACAAATTATCTGATGGAAATAGCCGCTATATAACTCGCATCTCTGTGTATAAGAACGAAAGTACCACCACCCATCATCACAATAAAAAATAATAACATATGGAGTTTAAACAAGGACAGCTGTTTAAAAAATCTCACTGAAATTTCCACTTTACATAACCAAACCATTAGTCTATCAGTCCACTGTATGAGCAGATTGAGCTGGGTACTTGTCCATACACAATACTTGTAAAACCAGCCTTGTTTTGAAACACACACACACACACACACACATATGGTATCCCAAAAATGTATGCATACACCTTGAATTATTATAAAGGCAGTGTTCAGTAAAATACATATTTCATTTTCAAAATTGTGCTATTGGCTTTTAAAGTGTGTATAAGTTTTGGGGGGGACACCCTGGGTTTTTTTTAATAAGTATTACATACATGCATACATATATTTATTTTTGTTTAATCTGCATCTATTTAATTTTATTTTATTAGAATCTATTTAAATTATTTAGATTTGCTAGGTAAATTTGCAACTTTATATTACTTAAAACTGACTTTGATCTATTTGTTTCATGTAAAAGATAATTTTAATAATTTTTGGGTGATAGTTGATCCAAATTGCTAAAAATATGCCTTTTTAAACATGAAAAAAATTAAACAATTATTTACAAAGTCTGGGCTTTGGACAGTGAGTTATTGACTTGATCTTTTTGTCCTTTATTACATTATCATCAATTACACATTTGACTTTTAAAAAACTAAGGTGAGAATCTAAATTAAAGCAGGTTTTCTCACTTGACCTCTCTCACTTTGCTTAGAGGCTTTAGAAAGATAATTACTCATTTACAACATCTTCTTGCTAGTTATTTTACAAAACAAGTCTGCTTAGTTTTCTTTACAAGGTGAAATGGTCCATATTCGTTGGCCTAATACATGAAAAATGTTAAATGAATGAAATCTATGCCATCTCTCTGCACTCTTCCCAACACACCCACTATGAGCCAAAGGTTGGCAAAAATGAAGGAGCTTGACACAAAAAAATATTTCATTTATTACAAAAAAAATTATCTTGAATCTTACTTCCAGAGCCATGCTTGTTGCACATCTATTCTTGGGAGCTTTATGTTGGGAATAATTTTCCATTCCTGCTCATATGGGGACCTTCCACATGGTTCCTACTTTCTTCCCACTTACTGATATTCCAAGGCATAGAGATGCGTGAAGGGGTTATGTTCTACCGGTATATTGTGAACCTTGTTATTTCTTCTTAGTTGTCACCCTTCACTTTGGTTGTCCTTTTCCCACACTACCTTTGCTTTGGAGTATGATATAAGCCTCTGCAGCCCTCTGTTTTCTTGGCCAGTCCTCAGTAGATCTTGGCATCAAGTCCTCTCCACTGCTTGCTCTGCCCTGATTCCTGATATCACAGTCTGAACATGCTCCCAAGCCCACCGCCTTGCTGAACTTGGACCTGAAGTTGTAGAATAAGAACATTGACAACCATTTATAAGTACTACAGTGATTTAGCAGATTTCTAACTACAGCCTAGTTAATCTTTGTCTTGAAGAAGATATGCCAGCTTTTCTGTAAAGTTATTTAAAAGTAATTAATGCTCCTTTAGGGATCTACCAAACCCAATGTGTATATAGATTACAATTGCTATTACATGTTAGTCAATGGACTTTTTTTTTGTCTTTCCTGCAGCTCTAAACTGCATGTTCTTTGAGAACTACACTTACATTTTTTATGCCCACTAGTTAGAACTATATCATGCATATAATAAACTCTTAATAAATATTGAATGAATCCTCACAACAGCCCAGTAATGAAGCCCATTAACAGACTTTAAATTAAGAAACCCATGAATGGGATGTCAGTAACTGTCTCCAGTTCTTATTATAGATTAATAGTAAAACAGAGATTAAAACTCAGCTAATTCTAACCCTATATATAACCTATTATTTTTAGTGCCCTGTTATATCCCATAGGACCTCAGATTCTGTTTTCATTATTCACAGAATAGGGTTTATATTGTCAGTGTATCTGCTGGTTGGTTTTTTTTTTTCAATTTTACCCTACATGAAAATTCAAAGTGGAAAATTACAATCTTTTAATTAAATAAGAAAAAATTACTGAATGAGAATATTTTGCTTTGGATTTTCTGACTGGGGAGAATTATGATTTGGATAAAATCAAATTAGGAAAGTGGTAGTAAATACTAATAATAAATTAGGGATTAGATGGGCAACACAGCATTTAAACTCAGAGTTCGGGATCCTAATCACATTACTATTAAGAAGAGGAGAGCAAGAGAGGCTCAAATTAGCCTGGTACCCAGGATTATTTTTCCAAGGAGAAATATCCCTAAGGCATTTACTCTGATTCTGAATCTGCTGTTTTGCTTTGTTTTTATTGCTGTTCCTTTTCCCAACCTTCCAAAATGTGGCGACTGGGAAATGTTATTACATCTGATTCAGTTTAGCTGGGCTTCATTAGAGGCTAATTAACCCATGTAATCTAGTTTAGATGTTTCTGTACCATTTACTGAATTGTATCTTCTCAAAATAACAGTTTTAATATCTTTACCAGTATAACCACAAGTAAGCTTGTGAACTTAATAAAAACATTCAATGTTCATGTCCTCAAGCATTCATGAAAATAAGGGAAAATAGCTTCGCAGGGGATACCATAGCCAGAGATACGCTGTATTTTATGGAGAGTGGAGTGGGGTGGCAGGCTAGTCTGAAGCAAACTGACTGACAGGCAGCACTGTATTTTTTTTGGAAATGGTTTATATGTAAGCTCTCTTTTTATAAGCCCATAAACCTTCTTCCAATGGATACTTACTACCATAACCCTGTCGTAGGTGGATCTAGTATTTTAGAGAATATTGCTATTAAAGAAACAATACCCCAAAATGCTTAGTGGTAAAAATGCTGAGAGCGAAATAAATTTTGACCCCAATCATACAAAGTTGTGTAGAAACAGTTTTGCTTCATAATATAATAATTGAGTTGTAATAAAATGAATCTCTGCCCTATTCTCCCCTTTCCCTCATTCCCCCTCTTCTCTACTTCTACACAGATAATAGATGCAGGTAAAATTTACTAAATGCATACATAACTATATTTCTTTTTGAAATCACTAAGCCAACAAGGAAAATATGACTATTGAATGTGTATATACTAGTACAATTATGTGGATGGAGGAAGGAAGTGAAAAAAGAGTACACGGAATTCCATAATGTCAACAAGAAAACAAAATTGCTGGCAGATGTACATTTAAAATGCTAGCTTCCTTAAATATTAATTATACTGGAAACCTATTTGGTCATAAACATTTCTTTCATAACATATAGCAAGTGTATATGCTGTAGGATTTTCACACTGAAGTATTCTTCAAATACGTTAAAATATGTTTCTCTATTTTCTTATATTCTGGTGTACTTTCACCTTAAAATAAGTTTATCTCACTGCTTTTAGCTGCACATCTCCTAACTTGCAATTTTTGAGAAAGAAATTCTGATATTAACTTAAAAAAAAAAATCCATGGACTCAAATAAAAGAGAATTTTGAGTTCCGTTCGCTTAGCCCTAGAGTGATGTTTCCTTCCATGAAAAATTCATGGAGTCTGCCAATAGATTCTTTATCATTTTCCTGCTTTCTAAACAGTTCAGCAGGCGTGGACTATCTGCTCTCTCTCCTTGCAAAGAAAAAGAGTTACTTGAAATTAAGATCCATTTATCTTCCCTTTTCAGTGTTTTAAATAGTGTTATAAGGATCACATTTAAAAAAACGAATAGGCTTTATTTTTGGAGCAGTTTTAGGTTTATAGAAATTGAGCAGAAAGCACAAAGATCTCCCTTCCTCCTCCTCCTCCTCCTCCAGTCTCCCCATTATTAAAATCTGACATCAGTGTGATGCATTTGTTAGAATGTAATTCAAATTGATCTGCCACCATTGATATATCATGACTGACTGACTATGCAACTAATATTAATGCACTTACTGGTGTCCCACATTTCTCTCAGACTCTGCTGTGCATTTTTCTTCAATCTTCTTTTCTCTCTATTCTTCTGATTCATTGATCGGTATCCATGCGTCTTCACATAGTTAATTCTTTCCTCTGTCAGTTTAAAACTATTCTCGAGTTCCTCTAGCGAATTCATCATTTCGGTTATTATACTTTTTCAACTGTAGAATTTCCATTTGGCTCTGTTTTATCATTTCCAAGTCTTGTTTGATAGTCTTCGAGAGGAGACATCGGCATCCTAATTTCCTTTACTCCCTTCAGCACGGCTTCTCTTCACTCTTTGAATGTGTTGTAATGCTTCCTTTGAAGTGTCTGTTAAGTCTGACATCTGTACCCGCTCTCAGACAGGTCCTGTGCCTGCTCTTATTCCTGTGTGTATCACACTTCCCTTTCTTATCCTATGTCTCCTAATATTCTGTTAAAATTGGACATTTTAGTCCATTTGGAGCTTGCTGTTGTTTACTCTTTTCTCTTTTTCTTTTTTGACTGACAGGACCATTCTGGTGTAGTCTACCCTCCACCACCCCTACGGTGGGAAGCTCTGCGACTGCTCCTCGGTGTGGGCACAGTGGCCTGGGACGTGCTTCAGCAGGACTCTCCTTGACCGCCTCATTCCTGATCACACTCAGGGTCAGGTTCCATTAGTCGCCAGCGGATCGGTCAGTTGTTTTTGACAATCCACTTGACAAAAATCGTCCCACGGTCTGATCCAATTAAATGCGATCCCTTTTGCAGGGGTGGTTTTTGAGCACAGAGTTTAAGGCCTGTTCTGAACCTAGCAGGGCTCTCCTTAGCTATTTGCTTTGTCTTTTAAAACTAGTGGGCCATTGTTGACCTTTTTGGCTCCTGCAAAGCTGCTAGCATCCTTTTAATTATCACCGAAACCTCTCCCCACCCCAACTTCTTTTTGAGAGGAGTTATATGTTTGAACTTCCATAGGACTCTGTTTCTAACATAATCAGTTTCTCCAAGGTAACCCTCTGCGTTTGTTGTACTGAATTAAGGTTTGCATCACCCTCTGGGGACGCTCTCTGAGCCATGCCGCTGGAGCTGGCCCATGCCTCTGGGTGACACCCCTGCTCCAGGACCACACACTGCCTGTGCAGGAGCAGGGACCTCTGGTGTTTTTGGTTTGCTGCTTCCAACATGGAACCTTCTCCTTGTAAACATGCTGGGGCAAAGGTCATCAGGCCCTAGCATCCTCCCCAGGATATGCTCCTGAAATTTAAAGACTGTGCCCCGTGGCTGGAGACTGGATGCCAGAGGGAGTCTCCAACCTCTCAGATGCACTCATCTGGAATTTAGCCTCTGCAGGGAGAAGAAACGCTGGCACTGCCCACCCTCAGAAGATACCATCGCCCTTGGCTAGTGAGAGAGGGAGCCCTGTGTTTCTAGCTGCTCCTGCCTGGAGAGGAGTTTCTGTTAAACTGGTATGCACAGGGGGTGGGGAGGAGAGAGAAAGAAGGAGAGAGAGAGAGAGAGAGAGAGAGAGAGAGAGAGAGAGAGAGAGAGAGAGAGAGAGAGAGAGAAAGAGAGAGTTGATTTAAACCAGGGGTGGGCAAAGTTTTTGACTCGAGGGCCACAATGGGTTCTTAAACTGGACCAGAGGGCCGGAACAAAAGCATGGATGGAGTGTTTGTATGAACTAATATAAATTCAAAGTAAACATCATTACATAAAAGGGTATGGTCTTTTTTTTTTTAGTTTTATTCATTTCAAATGGGCCGGATCCAGCCCGCGGGCCATAGTTTGCCCACAGCTGAAAACACTACTGCCTTTTGGTAGTCTTACTGAGCTGTAGAATATTTTCTTGAGTAAATGTGTCTTCATTTGCCATAGGCCCTTAAGGCAATTTCCAGGAAATTTTTATTTTTGTTTATACTTCTTACTTGTTTTGTTGGAGAGGGCTCCACAGGGTGCCTCATGCCCAATTCCAGAATTCAACTCTACAGCTCATGTCGTTACACTTATGTCAAAGTGAAAGGTTAACTTGTAAATTATATTTAAACACAGTATCTACACTAATAAAAGAGAAACATGCAAATTGGTGTCACCCCGCCATGCCCACCAGCCAATCAGAGTGACTATGCAAATTAACCCAACAAAGATGGCGGTTAATTTGCATACACAGGCGTGGAGCGAAGTCTGAAGGCTTCAGCCAGAGTGAAGACTGAAGACTGAAGAGGCTTGGCTTCTCTGCTGCAGCCAAGCCTAGCTGCGGCCGGACCAAAGGCCTGGGTCCCAGGTGCCGGAGGAAAACCGGTGCTAGCAGCCAGGGGAAAGAAGGCCTATTGCGCAAATCTTTGTGCAACAGGCTTTCAGTGTTTCTTATAATAGAATTGAGGCCCAAGTTTGCTTAACAATTGTCTAAATTTAATACTAGTGAAAGAGCAAGAACTATAATCCAAGTTGTTAATCTTCCAATGTTTTTTCTTCACTAAGTGCTATTCTATACTTATAGAAAATCATTAAATTTAAAAATTATGTATTTTAAGGGAATAATTTATTGTTGGTGACCACCATAGTTTGTGTTTGGAGACTGATAGAGGCAGATTCCAATAAACAGATACTTTAAAGATTAATAGGGAGATAATCTGATTATTCACTGCACTAATCCTGAATAATATATCCTCTTGTTTACATTATTATTTTATAACTGTTGTTTTATTAAGTATGAGAAAAATACTAATTCCATTATTTCAAAGAGAAATTTAGTGAGTTTTTCTGATATACAGTAATTTATGAACTGGAATGTCACACAAGAATGTTATCCCGTTTGCTTTCATCACGGATCTCTAAGGAAGTCTCAAAATAGAATGAAAATTATTGAAAAAGAATAAATTTACTATGAAGACTGAGATATAATGCCACTACTAGTAAAAGTCACAATACTTGTGAACCCTTGTCTGCAAAAATGGACTATACACACAAAGTAGATAAATAGATAAGTTGATGCAGATGAATATATAGATTAGAACTTTTCAGCTAAAGATGATTTTGTCTCCTGTGGGTCACTTGACAATCAGGAGGAAATCAGAGCACAACCTCACAACAAAGTCATCTAGCCCATGTCATAGTCATGGCTGAGAAATCCAGTTATAAAAAATTGTGAGTACAGCAGAGGCCCCATTATAATATCACCACAAATTTATTCAGCATATTTCTATTTTACATACCATGTACCAAGCACTGTCCTAGGCTTTTGGGAATTCATTGATGAATAAAATACAGTCAGTTTCCTCATGGAATTCACAACTTCATAGGAAAACTTTGTATAAAGACAACCGTGAGGTACCTAGATAAAAATCTGAGGTTATTGAACAAGGATTCAAAGCCTGTGAATGACATATTCAGTTTTATGATCACCTAGCTCATGGAATATGAATGTAAACTTCAATCTTTCACAACACAAAATATTAAAGTAAAGAAAGGAGTTTCATTTTGAGCTTCCAAAGTCTCAAAATGAGCATTGCAACATTTTGGATCTTGTAGATGATCAAGGGATCAAGCATAGTGGATTTAACCTTAACATGGGACAAATCATTTTATTTCACAATTAATAGAGTGGCATCCTAAAGTACCTTAATGGGGAGAGGAAGGAATGATATAATGATTTTGATTCAAAAATAATGAGCCAGAAGCAGAGTGTGATTGTTATAACATGATGTTATCAATTGCCCTTAGGCCTCTGACCCCATCCTTAGGTACTTTTATTAAAAACATAGAGTAATAGGGATGAAATAAGAGTTAGAAAGAACAATGCAAGCTATTTCTCTGTAATGCCTGTGGACAACACATCCGCATCCTTGGTCATAGACTTTGCAGACTGGGTAGCAGCTCACTCAAGTCCAAATTGTGACAACAGAGCTCTGTTAGCACAGTTGCCACATTTTGCCTCCACAGCTTAAAGGGATACACCTGTGACAGGTCAGAGACGGGGCTGAGGAAGCCGTAAGATGACTGCAGTAGCAAAGGAATTCTGTGGCTACTCCAAGATTAGAAGAAATGGAATTTCTAAAGAATACCCAAGGCAAATAACTGAAATACATTTTTTAGTTAATATTGTATTTTTTGTTTTACTTCCTGACTCATACAGTGTGAGAAACATTTATTTAAAAACAATTCTTTCTCCTCTAGTATATCATCTTCTTTCATTTACAAATCCCCATTAAAAAAAAAAAAGAAACTGCGCTCATAGCATGAATTCATTTTTGTGTGCTTAAATCAGCAATAAAATTACTCTCTGATGTATAAAATGGAGGCCCATTGGTCCATATATTATTTTATTATAACAATAAGAACACAATTAGGATAAAAGTAAAAATACATTATTTGAATGCCTAGAAATCATATTCTAAAGTTTAACAAGACATTGCTGTTTCTTTATGAGAGATCTTTGTTCTTCAATCTTACTAACCTAGGACTGTCATTAGATGAAAGAGTGCATGACACAATATGTTATTTAGATTTTATATATTCCTAAGAATCTAATTAAGTAGAAGAATAAAGGAAATTTCTAAATGGTTAGCAGGGGGAAAACCCATAACACTAGACCTCCACCATTTTGTCACTTGATTTAAACAAAAGACTTTTAAAATTCTTTCTAACATTTAGATTTTAAATAATTCCCGAGACCCTATTTTATTACAATCATGAGATCATGCATAGTTATATATTTAAAAAAAAATAGAATTCCAACTAAAGAAGTCCAATTTATTATATCCTTAGAGAATCATGTTTTCTGAACATACATATGTGGAAAAAACAGAAGCACTCTTCAAATCTTATGTTTTATTAATACAATGGAAGAGTAAACTTGAACACATTGCTGTTCTTATCCTGACTGCTTATTATTTCACAAATTGATTCATGTAAAATCTCAAAAGTATCATTAAAAAATCAATTTTGAATCATGAGTAGAATGTACTTAAATTAAACTTTTAATATAAAGAAAATTATCACTAGGAATAAAATTTACTTCTGTGCTGCCTGGAAATACAAAAAGAGAAAAATGAAACGCATACTCAAATATGATTCATGAGTGAAAAGTTGAAAATTTACCCAGACAATTCATCAAATGTTTCTGCATGATAAATTCTTAGCTAATTCATTTCATAGATGTTTATATAATACTAGAGGCCTGGTGCACAAAAATTTGTGCACTCGGGGGGAAGGAGGGGTCCCTCAGCCCAGCCTGTGCCCTCTCGCAGTCTGGAACCCCTCGAGAGATAACGACCTGCTGGCTTAGGCCTGCTCCCGGGTGGCAGAGGGCAGGCCCAATCCCTAGGTGCAGCCCCTGGTCGGGCTCAGAGCAGGGCCGATTGGGGAATTGGGGTGCCGCCCCCTGTCATGCACAGAGCAGGGCAGATCAGGAGGTTGCGATGCCACCCTCAGTCATCCTCAGGGTAGGGCCGACTGGGGGGTTGGGGCACCGCCCCCTCACACTCAAGGCAGGGTTGATGGGGAGGTTGCGGTGCCACCCCCTGTCAGGCACAGAGCAGGTCCCATCAGGGGGGTTGGGGCTCCGTACCCTGTCCTGCACAGAGCAGGGTCAATCAGGGGGTAGGGAGCTCCCCCCGTCACGCACAGAGCAGGGCTGATAGGGGAGTTGGGGCATTGCCCCCAGTCACACACAGGGCAGGGTGGATCAGGGGGTTGGGGTGCTGCACCCTGTCACACTCAGGGAAGGGCCAATGGGGAGGTTATGGCTCTACCCCGTCACACACAGAGCAGGGCTGTGGGGGCAGGGGGTGGTTTGGGGCGCCGCACCCTGTCACACACAGAGCAGGGCTGATCAGGGGTTTGGGGTGCCTTCCCCTGTCACAAACATAGCAGGGCCGATAGGGAGGTTGTGGCCCCACCCCCTGTCACACACAGAGCTGCAGGGCGATCAGGGGGTTTGGGCGCTGCTCCCTGTCACGCTGATCCTGGTGCCGGGAGGCCTCTCGGCTCCGCTGATCCCGGTGCTGGGAGGCATATTACCCTTTTACTATATAGGATAGAGGCCTGGTGCATGGGTGGGGGCCAGCTGGTTTGCCCTGAAGGGTGTCCTGGACCAGGGTAGGGGTCCCCACTGGGGTGCCTGGCCAGTCTGGGTGAGGGGCTGAGGGCTGTTTTCAGGCTGGCGGGTGATGGAAGCTCCCAACTGCTCCTTTTTTTCTTTTTTCTTTCTTTTTTATTCTGGGCCAGCTTTAGCTCTGAGGCTCCAGCTCAGGCCTCCGCTGCTGAAAGCAGGTATCTGGTTTGTTTGGGTTCTATAATAGAAACAATGTATAACTCCAGCTCTGAGATCCCGGCTCCCTGTAAGCAGGTTTCTGGGGTTTTGTTTAGCTTCTATATTTGTTACAATGTTTCAAATTGCAGGCTCAGAGGCCTGCAAGGCAGGTGGGGAACGTTGGTTTCCTCCGTCACTGAAGCAAGCAAGCCTCATGTTAGTTTCAAGCTGCCTGGCTACCAGCCGCCATCTTGGCTGGCAGTTAATTTGCATATCTCACTGATTAGCCAATGGGAAGGGTAGCGGTCGTACGCTAATTACCATGTTTCTCTTTTCATGTACTTTCTGGATGTCCGTTCCCAGGGTCAATATTGAATGAATTCAGTATAAATAATGAATCTTGCCGAAACCGGTTTGGCTCAGTGGATGGAGCGTCGGCCTGCGGACTGAAGGGTCCCGGGTTCGATTCCGGTCAAGGGCATGTGCCTGGGTTGCGGGCACATCCCCAGTGGGAGATGTGCAGGAGGCAGCTGATCGATGTTTCTCTCTCATTGATGTTTCTGACTCTCTGTCTCTCTCCCTTCCTCTCTGTGGAAAAATCAATAAAATATATTTAAAAAAAAATAATGAATCTGACATTAAAAATTTATATTATTAGGATTGTAAATAATTAGTATGACTTTTCAGGACTAAATATTCCTTATATTAATTGTTTTAGCGAACACTGTTAGGGTCAAGTTATGAAAAAGAACTGAGACTAACACGTTGTTAAGGCCTGAAGTAGATATTCCTAATTAATTGAATGAAAGCAGACCCACAGGTACAGGTTTTATCACTTATATTTCCTTGTGGAATTTAAATCATTTTGCAGAAAATGTGAAGGCAATTCTACATGAACAGCTTTAATTCTGCTCCAATATGTATGCAGTTGAACTAACCAAATTGTGAAGATTACTTTATTTGGAAAGATTTTAAGGAATTTTGCTTAGAAAAGCTACTAAATTATTGATTTCAAGCAGAACCATATTGTATTGTACCACCAAAGTGAGTATCTTATTTTGGGTTTCCTTAAAGTAGATCCAAAACAAGGACTTAGGTGCAAGAATGAGAAAATAAGACATGTGGAAAGAAGAAGGGAAAGAGTCCAATATAAAGATAACTTTTCAAGGTCATTGCTATAGGCTTTGACTTCAAATTTTCCCTGGATATTTGAAGAGTCAGAATGCCTCTGAAAATGGTCCATATAAAGTAGGAGGTATTGGAGTCCTCAATCAAAGACTCTATTCTCCACTGCTTGAGGATTGTCTCCCAAGTATAAAGGTGAGGATTGCTGTCACCTTATCACCTTTATACTTCTAGTTCTCTCTTGTGGCCAAATCAAGTCAGGATGGAATACAGGAAGATGCAATGAGCTTAAATTCAGACAATAGCAGCCCACGGCGAGTCTAACTTACATAAAAACTTCTACCAAAACAGACTAAAATCAGAGGTGAGCCAAAAGACTGTGATACAGGCAACAAAAGCAAGTTCTAGAGTGAGTTTTGAGGGGAAAACAAATATATACACTAACCTTTTCTATCAGCCCATTTGAATTCCGATGAGTGCCTGCTAAAAATAAAGACTTGGGGCATTGAGTACTGTTTCTCCCAACAATTGCAACTATCTTTGAAGGTAATCCTAGATGACATTAAGATGAAGTCATCAGCAGATTGTATTGCCATCTTATTGGATATATATTACTATAGCTGATAGATTTGCCAAATATTGAGTTATAAGTAGAAAGTAAATTGAGTCATTGACCACTTCTCATCATTTAGGATTATAATATGTTCTAACAAGAGCAGGGGTTTACCTATACTACTGAACTGTGGAACACACAGTCATAAGGAAACTATTTCTGCACTAGGTAAAACAATAGATAAAATTTAGCTAAACCAGACATACTAGTTATCAAAATATTCCATTGATATTCTGAAGTCTGTAGTCTTGCAATAAAAAAAAGTAGTTTTAAGGAGATAGCTAATAAAAAAACCGGATCTACAATTTTAGAGAATTAAATATAAATATTTAATCATTATCAAACCAACCACATTGACAATTTTCATCATGAAAAATAATTATGATTTTGGGTTATGTCTTTAGATGATAGAAACTACCAATTATTTTGTGCAGTGAAATATTAGATTATTTTAAGTTAATTATCATCAGAAAGAATTTCAGGTTAAAAAATAAATATGCAAATAAATGCCCAGGCTTCCAAATTATCTTAAATAGGTAAGTTCTTTGGTATATCCCCCAAAATTTATAATTTACCTTTACTTTATATTTTACACTGAGTAAACATTGCCTGCAGCTTGATTACAAGCAGACTTAGGGAGGGACTGCAACTTTAATATCAAGAACAAATAACTATATTTAATTATTAGATGTTTTTCTACCCTTCAAAGACCAATAACGAAAAATGGTCTTGGCCCTTGAGGATAGCAGAGCAAATAGACAAATTATTACAGTGAAATATGCTAAGTGGTATGGTAGATGAATGTGCAAAGTTCTATTGGCATTTGAAGGAAGAGATACATAGTCCATGCTGATATTTCAGGAAAAGTATCCTTTAGGAGATTATCTTTGTGGCCACTTCAGAAAGACAAACACAGTGATCCAGGTAAAGAAAAGAGTGACCGACCAATGCAGAGAGAGCAACAGATGCAAACAAACAGGGCAAGAAATAGCACAGCTCTGTCAGAAAGCTCCCAGTGGAGTAGCATGTCGTTTGCCCAGGACAGATTATTCTTCACAGATCCTGTGCTTTGATTGTAAAAGTCAGAGGCACTTTTTGAACCACACCATGAGGATTGGGCAGGAGGAGTAATTAAATTTAATTAAAGAATCACTAGAATAAAGCTTATTCAATTGATCCATCACCCTTTAATAAAAGCCCCTGCTTTAAAAGAATCCCACTAATTCCTCATCATCAAACTTAATATTATCTAGGTCTGGGATATTATAACAAGATTTTTGGTAAAGGACTAGTAGTATTTATTTATTTTGCTGTTCATATTTTCAATAATTGTATATTTACTCTCAATAGTATTCTTATCACGTCTTTTAATTTTTATTTATTTTTATATTTTTATTAATTTCAGAGAGAAAGGGAGAGGGAGAGAGAGATAGGAACATCAATGATGAGAGATAATCATTGATGGGCTGCCTCCTGCATGCTCCCCACAGAGGATTGAGCCCGCAACCTGGGCATGTGCCCTTGACTGGAATCGAACCTGGGACCCTTTAGTCCACAGGTCGACGCTCTATCCACTGAGCCGAATTGGCTAGGGCAGTGGTCGGCAAACTGAAGCTCGCGAGCCACATGCAGCTCTTTGGCCAACTTGAGTGTGGTCACGAAGTTTCAATCACACTGTACGTGCGTGCCCGCACATGATATTTTGTGGAAGAGCCACATTCAAGGGGCCACGGTTTGCCGACCACTGGCCTAGGGCATCACATCTTTTTAAATAAAATCAGCACCCACAATTTTCTGCATCAGACAAGGGCTGCCATGAAAACAGATGTATTTAAACACCAGATTATCTACAATGTCTACATTCCTCAGCAGGCATATACTGTATATGGACTTAACTATTCTCACATGAATACTTATATATGCCATCCTATTGCCTAAATATGGATTTCTAGTACAAAGTTATAAAATTAACCCATATCCTAGATTTAGCACTGGGTCACAACTTCATTTGAATAGTTCCTTTGGAATAACCAGGTGCTGCCATAAATTCAAAGCTTACCAATTTTAGTACTTTAGCCTTCTAGAACTTGAGATAGATATTCAATGGATTTGCTGAAAGGAAGTGACAAATTGTTGAGTGTTAGCTAGCTAGCTTAATTAGGAAGGTTTAGGGTCCATGGCAGAGGAATACATAGATGGAGACTTAAGACACCAGGGTGCTTATCTACTTGTATAGAGCATAGAGAAACGCCACAGACAAATGGAAACATTTCTGGCCTCAGCAATTACTAGTAAAACAGCCATAAACCAAGGACAGATATATCTCTGGCCTGAGCAGCCAGGAGATCAAAGGCAACTCCAACCAGGAAGATAAGGGGGAGAGAGAGAGAGGCTAGGAGCTTTGAAAACGAATACCATAGAGCAGAATGACCAGTGAGGAACACCTGGGGGCCCCAAATTAAGGAAAGGGACCAATAATAACGGTGAGGTTCAGACAAAGAACTGCAGCATATATAAATCAGACTCAAGATGCATTTTCTTTCGATTGATTTTCCCATTATTAGAGAGAGAGAGAGAGAGAGAAGGCTTTTTCCCATTGTGGGGACCTCCCCATGGCATCCCGTTGGGGACACCCCTGCCCAGATGAAGTTTGTATCTGCTTTCAATAAACTTCTACATTTTTTAATAAAGAAGCCTTTTTGTCTGCAAGTTTATTCTTCAAACTTTGTGAGAACAAGAACCCACAGGAAGAAAAGTCTGCACCCCGAACCCCACGTTTCATTTTCATGGCCAGCCACTAGAGAAGGGGGCCAGAGAAACTGGATTCTGAGAACAGACAGAGCAGTAGATGGCACCCTTTTATCACATGGGTTCCACTGACAGCAAGGGGTTGTGGGTGGTCTCAGGCCCGGGACTTTCCTGTTTGAAATGGAACCCTCAAACATTTTGCTATCTACGAAGGCACTTACTGGCATCTTTCCACAATGTAACTGCTCAATGTGTCTTGGCTCTAAGCCTAGGGGTCTAGTGAAAGTCATTAATTTAGCATCCATAGAGTCAGCTAATGCTGACATTGGAAAGCTAATTTTAGAGGTCAGCTAGTCTAGTCTTTGTGTCATACATGATTCAACTATTTACTGACTGTTTGTTTGCAAGGCAGTGTACTGGGGATGTTCTCCCATGGCCCTCCTTCTGGGGTCTGAGAGTCAGATTCCCATATGAGTATTTTGATAAGATTACTAGAGGCCTGATGATGAAATTTGTGCAAGAGTAGGCCTTCCTTCCCTCAGCTGCTGGCACCTGGGACCAGGGCTTCCCTCACAGAGGGAGGCCCTGCCCACCTGCTGCAGCCTGCTGGTCGGTGGCCAGGGCCTCCCTCTTTGGGGCAATCATGGTACCCCCTGATTGATCGCCCTGCTGATCGGTGGCCTGGGTCTCCCTCTGTGGGGCAATAGTGGAGCCCCCTGACTGATTGCCCCGCCAATTGGTGGCCTAGGCCTCCCTCTGAGGGAAATCATGGGGCGATGGCCAGGCCCCCAACCAATCGCATCGCACCCACCTTGGCTGGCCTGGTGCCAGTGGGTGTCATAGTGTGGTCGTCCAGACAGTCGTCTGGAAGGATGTTCGGAAGGACGTACAGTCTAATTAGCATATTATGCTTTTATTATTATAGATATAAAAAGAAAAAGTTCATAGCCAGATTTTTAAATTCCATCTCTCATTTAAATTGTATGATTTTGGACAAGTTAAATGTTCTGTGCCTCAATTCTCATTTCTGTAAAATGTGGTGATAATAAAATCCAACTCATAGAGAAATAGTTTTTTACAATATTTCCTGGCACTCAATAATTTTTAATGAATGTTAATTACCATTTTTATTGAATTCTGTTCAACTTAATACTTCCTCTTTCTCACAGCTATCTTTTCTAACAAGTGCTCAGTGTTGTTTTATGCCATCTCACCATGTAAGAAAGGATACTAATAAATCCCTGCTCTCCTTTTCCTACTGTTCAGGAAAAATTTAAAGGATATAACATCAGTTAGCTTAGCTGGACACTATAGTCAATCATAGAACAACTTTATCTGTGAATCCCAGAAATCAATATGTTTTAGAACAGCATATCTCAGAGGCATCCTAGTTATGTTAACAATGTTTAAGAGATTTAAAAAGTTTATAATCACATCTAATTCTTATATGTTCTGCAATGTCAACAATTTGTGTAAATGGAGAGATTCTAATTTAAAAATAATAAATTGGACACTATAAAATTACCTGCCATTTTAACTAAAATTGGAAGCTACGGAGTTTTATTTCAGATAAAAAAGGAAGACAGTGGGAAAAAAGACCATCTATATCTCATTCATTGCTCTGTTAATAATAGGGTACCTTTATACAGAGGACTCTAAAATATTGTTGAATGAGTAATTTAATCAGTTATTAAAATATAATATATAAATTTTATAATAATTAAACATTAATAGAATCAGTGTATTTTACTAAAGAAAGATAAATGACATGAGCATGATAAATTTCCATTTGCATCAGAATACCAATGTTACAATAGCTGATACATTGGTGAAAATAACCATATTATAGTTTTAGTGGGAAGTCTTACTTAATACTCTACATATTTGTTTTCTAAACAATGTGCATATTTTAATATCCACCTAGTTTACTTTTGCTCATTGAGTAGCATAAGCTCTTTATATATTCTCTAAGCTATACATTCTTAACAATGCATATAGAAATATAAAATATATCTTTAGCTAAAATGAAATGGAATATTTTATTCATTATCCTCATCTTAATAATAGATTCCAGTATAAAGACTTATTTGAGGTTTAGCAAGGTGACAGATTCAATTTGTCTATTTCTACAAAAACTCAGTTAATTCTTTCAACATTTCAAACATAAAAGTTTTCTCTCAAATATTTTAAATTCAAAAATGGCCAGGCTGGAAGTTTCTCTGAGTTTCTTTTAAAGACATAGGCTACAGTTATTTTCTATAAATGATTACCTGGTAGAGTGATTTCCTTATCCATGCCTCTTTTAACACTTTGCTTTTATACTTCATACTTTTACTCTTTAAGTACACTAAAGTATATAATATTAGATACTATAAATCAGAGTTAGATACTTTTATGCATTTTTATAAATACATAGTTAATTGTTATCACTTTCATATGTTTATATATCACTATCTTATTTGATATGGCAGGTATTTTATTATGAAAGATATATAGATACATCTTCAGCATAAACAAATATATGCATGCAAACAACCACAGATGCAATTCCTTTCCTCTGACCAAAGTAGCCAACAACCTTTGCAAAAAAATTCTACTGTTTCTTTGAACTACAATAGACTTAATTTGTGCTTGCTTTCCATTATTCTACTATTTCCTAAAAGCATTTTACTCTGCTGGTTCATTCTGACCTAATAACTACTTTATGGGTTCCGATAACTCTGACATCTCATGTTGTCCCTATCCACAAGGACATGATTCTTTTATCATATTCTTATTCTGTCTTCTTACATTTTAATTATGCCACATATTTCTTTGATCTCTAATTTGAATACTCAATTTCTTATTTCTTGAAGGCATGAGAAAAATATCACCTTTGCATATTCTCAAATGTGTCCTGTGAGTTCTTCAAGAAGGCTCTTTCACAGCATTCTCATCGCCTAGCCTTGCGCCTGTCATAACTTCAACGTAAATGGTACAGACATTCTATTTGAGACAATACTGGAGTCCCAAATTCTACTGAAAGTTTTTTTTCTTTAAAAATATTTTCCATTCCCGTTTTGAAATAATGGAGATAATACATATTATAATGATAATATTGATTGCAATTATCAGCAACATAAAATCTATGTAAAGTAAAAGATAAAAGTCATTTATAGTCTCATTCGGGCTCCCCATTTCTACAGACCATTAAAGAGAACAGTTTGAAGTAAAATTCTCCAAAATTTTTATTTCACCTAAAACAATTTTATAAAGGAATTTACTTTATATGGTGCTATGAGCCATGAGTTGGGGTAAAATATTCTTGGGTGATCAGTAGCTGTCTTCCACTTCATGCAATAAGAACTTTACTCTGGGCTGCTATGCCCTCACTACCACCCTGACCCAGAGCATGGCTGAATTTAGGTCCACGAGGCTAGTGTGAAAGGGGGCTTAGTTGCTGATATACATTAAAGACAGGTACTGTGCATTAGACTTCCAAAATCTGAGAAGACATCAGTGATAGAACTGTGCATGTACTAAATTATGGGGGAAAATGTATTTCTCTTTTCTATTTTAGTTTCTCAAAAAGTAAATATGCAATTGTCTGTTGAAAATGGAAGCTTCCCATCCTGAAAGAAAATCCAGTTGTTCTTATTATAGACCATCGTAGTATGTTTTATGAGCATATATTTTTTTCATTATCTCTTCCCTATCAAGACCTTTTCAGAAAGGTCTTAACTTTTATGTAATGAAAGTACATATATTAAATGCCATGTAGATTTTTAAATATACTGCCCTTATTTAAAAAGCCATTACTGGCTTTCTTGAAGTAATTTCAGCTAATTATACTGCAACTATGCCAATCATTTAAAGTCATTATAGCTTAAATATTAGAAATCATTAATTACTTACAAATAGTAGCTGTCCAATTTTATTTAATTTATATGTATATATGACTTACTAATATCGCTGACATACTAAAGTTGATTTTTTTATATAAATGGAAAACAAAGCTGGTAAAATAAAATATCTTTCATATTTTCAAGAAATGTTTATACAATATCCAGTAGTAAATAATTGAAATAAAGAAAGCTATGTGCTCTATACCTTTAACTTTCCATAGTGTACATTTTTAAATATAAAATTTATGGTCTGTATGGTCTGACTGCAATAAGATGGGCCCTGAATATGTTCTAAATATAATATGTATTTTGTACTTTGGTCTCCCTGGTATCACATATTTGTGCTAATATATAGTTTTTATATGTGCTGTTCTGTTACACATTATTTAACTCCAAGAATATGATAGATATTTGAAAGACGTACTTTAAATAAATATAAGAGCCTGGCCAGCATAGCTCAGTGGTTAAGTGTCAATCTATGAACCAGGAGGTCATGGTTTGATTCCTGGTCAGGGCACCTGTTCAGTATCCAGTGGGGGACATGCATGAAGCAGCCAATCGATGATTCTCTCTCATCATTGATGTTTCTATCTCTTTCTTCCTCTCCCTTCCGCTCTGAAATCAATAAAAATATTTAAAAAATAACTCTTTAAGTATATCCTTTAGAATAGTAAATGTACAGAAAAATATTGAAAAATATTTGGGTTAAAAAAATTACTAATTTTACTAGCACCATTTTATTTGAAGTTTCCCACAAAGACCATTGTGTCTGCTATTCAATATTTTCTAACTTACAGGGACTTAAAATTTAATAAATTTTTAAGTGTGTATAATGAGAAGGTAATGTACTTTTAGAGAAAAAAAAGAATGTAAAATATGTCTCTAAATTTCATTAAAAAGCCATATATTGAAACTTTTACTTCAGATAAATTTTATACTAATAATTAAGAACAGTACATCTTGCAACATCTAAGAACTAATATTAGTTTGTTATTTCTCAAACCTACCCACAGAAGTTCTAGGTTCTAAGAACTGTGCATTCACATTTTCTTGTTCAGTTTTTGCATTTCCAACCCTTTCTTTTTTCTAACCATTATACTTTTTTTCCAATTTCTTCTTTTTTAGTTTTTCAATTATAGTTGATATTCAATATTATATTAGTTTCATAGTGGTTAGACATTTATATAACTTATCATTTGATTCTCCCAATAAATATAGTACCTATCTGGCACCAAACATAGTTATTGACTGTGTACTTACCCCTCCCCAGCAATATCTAATGAGGCAGTGAAAACGCCTGCACCTTCTACCCACACTAAGATCTGTTTCATTCTGAAGTCCCATCCACTTGCAGAGATTAGAGTCCACGCAGTGAATACTTAACTTTATCTTATGAAGAAAAAGATACAACATCTGAATCAAATTTTGGGAGGGGGGTTTCCTATAAAGTGACCAAATATTTATTTACAAAGGAGTTTCCACCAAATTTTTCAACCAAATTAATGATATTACTCAGAGATGCCAATAGAAATATCTAAAACATAATAGTTTGCTATGGGTCGCTGAGATGTATCAATATTCCTCATAGGTATAAGTTTTTAAAAACGGAAAATTTTACCCTTGGCCCATTTTCTTATTACGTAATTTCATTGGACACTGCTATAAAAAAGATAATAGGCAGAAAATAAATGCTATTCATTTTTAAAATACACATTTTGTCTAACATTTAATTAGCACCTAGTAAAAATGCTGTTTGAATAAAAAATAAAGATTACTGATATTCTGCTTACATTTATTCTTAATAAAGTTGATATACATTGTAGAGGTCCTTTCAACTAAGAATCATTAAAATAAATTTGCAATGTTTATATTGTTTTAAATTTTCATAGCATAGAAAAATAACATTGTCTGTAAATGATAGGATAAATGATGTTTATATTAATAATCTAACAATCTATATCTATGTGGACTTATTTAAAATGAGGGCAAAATTCAACAAAGAATGTCAAAGTTTGGGGAAACATAATTTTGATAACAATTGTGATGCTGCAAGATCAACATGTGGGGATATAACTATGTTATTAATAGGCTAAATCAGGTTATGGCCATGCTGGTTAAAATAATTAGATGCCTTAATTAGTTACACTATTAATGAAATCTGATCCTCTATTAAGAAACTGAGGAAAAAAAACCATTTCATTTATGTTCTAACTCTAAAACAAACAAACACACAAACTGGAAGAATCAATTATTTTCTGTCAGTTTTTCTTAGTCCCCCACTGATGAAAGAAAAAGAAAATAATCTGTTCTAATTCAGTTTGTTCATGGCTTTCTTTGGCATTTCATGCCTTTGCAGAGAATTTATCTTCAGGGAATATTGCTTTTTTAACTATCGCTGCTGTAAGTGGTACAGATGTCAATCAATATAATCCCCCCTTTTCAATCATCCTGCAGTAAGAGTAAACTTGTCCAATATGCTTTCAAATTAAGATACTAACCATGAGATAACCTAAATGCTTTTAAAATCATAATCTTTTGGTGCTTTTCAGAGCTCACCTTCAAGATACATTTTTCCTCATGAAGAGATGAAAAGAAATCTTGCTTGCAATGTATTTATTAAAATCCTTACTGTGCTAATATAAAAAGTAGAGTTCCTGTGTGATACCTGACATTAGAAATACTTAGAGAACCACAAAATAAAGCATGATTCCTGGCATTAATTTATTTGATTCCAAAGGAGTGTGGAGGAGACTTACTCTTTTGAAAGTGTATTTACTGATATGGAAGCGATAAGGGTAGCGAGCTTAATTAGGAAGGTTTAGGGAATAAAGTGGGTCCGTGGGACAGGAATGCACCGATGGGGACTTGAAGATGCCAAAATGTTTATCTTACTTGCACAGAGGATAGAGAAATGCCATAGGAGGGAGGGGTCCAGACGGACAGAGTAATTTCCAATTCTTGGCTAATGGTCACACAAGGAGTCTGGACATGATTCTTGAAAAAAGCATACAGTTTGGCTACAGTGCATTAAAAGTCTATAATAACATTAAATAATTGTGAAATATTTTAAGGGTCATTTATCAGTTTTTATTGGTGAATATGAGCAGTGGTGTTGGTTGATGATGAGCTACATTGAATAAAACATTAATACTTATATTCACTGAAATTATTCTGAAAGCAAAAATCTGGTTTCCAGATTAAATTCCGACTGTTCTTAAATATAGTAATAACTATATCTGTTTTCCATAATCCCATACTCAGAAAGATATGATGAGAGGCAGATGGTTACCCATGCAGGTACAATAGTGGTTTTCTATTCCTACAGGTGAGGAGTCTGAAATTATGAACTTGTGAGTTTAGATAAAAATGATGCACTCCTCCCACCTGAGAGAGAAAAAGAGAGAGAGAAACCTTATCCCTCTAATGAAAACAAATCTGTTCTGAGACAAGAATAATATAAACCTCTGCCTCTATATATAACACACTTAAAACTGAAGAGTAAATGTTCCTGGAAGACAAAAGGAGCCATTCTCTATTGTTATAGAATGTCCATTTTATTGCCCAGAAAGCCAGAGCCCTATAGAAGCAATGAGAAATCCAGGAGAATTACATTCCCAGTGTCTTGCAAAGCTTTTTTAAAATGCAAAAATATAAAATGAGTTTCTTTGGCATTGGATAATTAAGTTATATAATCCAGGTTGGAAATGCAGTGTCTTCAAATGTTAGTTTTTTTGTTTGTTATTATTGATATAGTTGTCTTTTCTTGAAGCAAAATTCCTTGCCAGTCAGAAAACAAACAATAATGTTCATTTGAATGATACCATTGTATAAAGTCCATTTGCAGGCATTCAATTAGCTATGTCCCACTTTTACAGATTTTTGCCAGGATTATCAGATTGGCAGGTGGGATATGTACTGGAGAGATACCCTCAGAAATTTTAGATTATAGCGAAATGTTCACTGTTATAGTGAAAACTGAATAATGTTGGCTGATTTAAATACATTGAAAGAGGGTAAAACATAGTTTGGTTTTCTTACTACTGCCATAGCCCAGTTTTGAGGTCCTGGCTGAAGATTGGTCAGTTTCCCTGTGTGAGCAGTTAACTCCACACTCCCAACCACTTACCTTATTGGGCTCTCATACCGCAGGACACTGTACTCACAAGGTGTAGATGCCCCATGGATCAGGTATCAAAAACTAGGGACAGCCCTGTGCCCAGAACCTCCAAATTATTTAAATTAGCCAGTCCTCAGTGATCCCATGATACCTAGCCAATATCACTCTACTTGCCCTCCACACTCAGTTCCAACTGGACCCCCTGCACCATGCCCTTCCAGACATCCTTCTCTTGTTCTCCCTTTCATTTACCTAGAGCGTCAGTGTGTTATGTACAACCATAAAAAGAATCTTTAAATTTTATAAAACAGATGGTAGAATCCTAATTTTAGAAATGGCATTCAATTAATTTATAAGGATATAGTCACGGATTATGTTGAATAAAAACATTAAATATTATTTTAACACAATTTATTATTAGTCTAAGTTATTAAATTTAATTAATAATTTAGAAATTTTAACTAAGCTGAACATATTAATCCCTTATTATTCATTGCATTATTACAATTTATGAGATTTAACATTTTACAAGATATCCTATTACAAATTTCTTTAAATACCATTTAATATATTTGAAATCTTAAACAATTGTGAGAACAATGATAGCTTCTTTGACTCAGACCAATGTAGAAACTTTAAAAAAGTTTAGCCATAATCTTATAAATCAGATTATTTTATTATAAAGCATGGACAAAAAAATTTGTATTTCTTAACCTGTGCTATTCACCTACTTAACTTGAATATTACATGCACTTATTTTTAACATTTACAAACTTATGTGTTTATAAAACATAATTTTAAAGACTCCTTAAATTATATTTAAACTTTTTTTGTAGAGCTAGTGGTCTTTTTTCTTTTTCTTTTATATCTAGTGAGGCCATTACTCAATTACTATACTTAGCTGCACATTTTTGTGTTTGTTGGTGTTTTTTTGTTTGTTTGTTTGCTTTGTGGTTGGTTTTTTTTGCTTTGTGTTTTTGTTTTTTTTACTTTTTAATATAGTTCACATATCTTAAGCAAAATAAATTCAGCTTACATTTTATCTTCATTTTTTTTTCCAAAATGCAATTGCTATGTACTATCTAGAATAGATATTTTTAGAGTGAACACATGGCAACATCTTTTTTTGATTAATTAATCTCCAAGAGAGGATAAAGTGGGAGAGAGAAAAAAAGAAAATAAGAATGAGAAATTTAAATGAACCAATTTCAGACAAATATGAATTTATTATTGTCAAAAGCAATTTATCTTCCCTATGCATGAAGAAAAAATATTAGATGAAGGAAACTTTTTCTGAAACACACACACACACACACACACACACACACACACACATTTTTATAGCTGGTAAAATAAAGTGAACCGTGTGAAGTGTCTATTTTTTAGACAAATACAACTAGACCATCTCCTTTTTATGCTAAGATGTCTCTAGAGTGAAAAATCTTCATGTCAAAATTCCTCTGAGTGAACACTGAAATCCAAATTGTCCTTCTAAAAATCCTTACAAAAACTAAAATATGTCATGCTATTGGCATTCATACAAATAGGCAGATGGGAACTAACTTGGTGGAAAATTTATAAATGATGGTGGCCCTTTGCCTTTTATTAGTGAACAAAATGGGTAAGTCCCCAAAAGTCAAAACCCATGTTGTATTCTTATCTAGCTCCTAAAAGCCTTGCAAAGATGAAATCAAGCAGTGAAGTCTTAACTGAGGATATTAATAATGATGACAGTAACAACAATGAAGTCGCCAGCTTCCCTCTGCACAAAACGGCAGAGTCCTGGGCAGCAGCAGAACTACTGCGGTTGAGACAGGCTCTTCATGCCACTCCGTCTGCATTGAAGCACCTGGGCGAGGCACAGGGGGTCTGGTTCTAATTCTACTGACACGACCAAACTATGGAAGGGAAAATAACATACAAACAGAGCAGCTAGCTCAAGCCTCTATTATAACTTTGCAAGTGAGAACAACTTAAGGTAAGTGTTCGTGAGGGGAAGGGCAAGTAACAAAGTTTTACTCAGAGGAAGATAGTCAAACTTTTTTTGTTTCAAGAACTGTTCATTATTCAAAGCCCTGCAAGCTGTGGGGAAATAGGTTGTATTAATCATGGATCAGTCTGCAGAAACAGCAAGAATGAAGTCAGGGCATAGCCACTGTTGACCAAATAATTTCAGCTTAGCAGAATTGGGAGAAATATTTGGGGACTAAGGTGTTGCAACTCTCAGTAAAAAAAAAAAATAAATAATAATAATAATAATAATAATAATAAAATTAAAAAAAATAAGGTTACACTTCTTCTGTTAGGTATGAAGCTAGACATGATCAGCTGGGGTGGGGCCTGGGCTGGGGTCCTGAACAGGGGTCAGACCAACACTGCCTTCAGACCGCCTCTCTACGGGCAGCCCAGCAGCCAGCAGATCACCAAGAACCCACCGGAAGAAAATGACATGATCTCAAGGCAACTTAACTAGGGCCCTGGACTAATCCTATCTAATAATAGACAAACATGGTAATTGACTGTACCTTCACTATGCCTCCCATTGGCTAATCAGCACAATATGCAAATTAACCATCAACAAAGATGGCAGTTAATTTGCATACATATGCTCCAAGCAGTGGAGGGAAGCCTGAAGGCCCGGGGCTGGCGGAGCAGCGAAGCCTCATGTCCCCGGGGCCGGTGGAGCAGCGAGGCCTGACGTTTCCGGGGCCGGTTCCGGCCAGAACTCAGCCAGAGTGAAGGCCTGGGCCCCCGGTGCCAGAGGCAAACCAGTGCCAGCAGCTAGGGGAATATCTTCATGCAACAGGCCTCTAGTTATAATAAAATTCACATTGTGATTTTGACCCCTTTCTGCCCTTGGATTTTTCTGTATGCATTATGGGTAAGGGCATGCACAGAAGAAATATAGTTATGTAATCCTTTTCTATCAATCATCCCTGAATGCAAATAACAGTCTCCACCCTCATTTAAAGCATAAATTTAAACCCAGGAGTTTGGGGCCATTGTCTCTCTCGACTGGCTTGCTCCTTGCTTAGAGTGTCTCTTAGATAAATCCCACTTTGTTCTACTTTCATTTTATTGACCTTAAAATCTTTTCTGCATCAACGAGAAGAACAGAAGTCCCAGCTGATAACCTCAATCAGTAACACTTCTGTTTACTTTGAATATATAAATAGATTCATTGGCTTATGTAACAACATTCATAATGAAGATAATGCAAATAGTATATTTAGTCAGTTACTGAAAACTATGAAATTTTCAAATTGTTTTAAATATAGTTTTGAAATAACATTTTAAATAAATAGGGTCTTGAAAGAAAAATCTTTTCATTCTCTCTACCCTTAGCTGCATATAAATAAAAGTTCTGGAAAGTGAGAAAATAAACTACTAATGCAGTATCTATCTCATTTATTATCTTCCACTAAATTAAGTCTTTAGAGTCTTTCACACATAAAAATGAAGGTTATTATTACTTGTTTGTCTTCACAATTAGGACATGTGTATCTCTAATGCCAGTTGATTGTCCCTGTTTCCTTTGATAAATAAAATGGCATAGAGTAGTTGCTGGAGTTAGCAATGTTTTTGTGAAGTGTTATAATTATTTTCAGTTACAGTTTACATTTGTTATTATTTCATATTAATTTCAGACATTGAAACTTTTTTTGTTTTCAGAAAAGGATGAAATAAATAAAAAAATATTAGTGCTGACTGGTGAGAGTTCAAGAACATTTCTTTCTGTCTGACTTATTTCCCTCAAGCTTTTAAATCAATAATAAAACAAAATATATTGCTGAATCCCCACATAGAGAAGCATGGTGCTTGGCACTGTGGAGATTTGAAAAGGATATGAGGAACGTGTTGTTCCAGTAGAGCTTATCACATAATTAAAGATAGGTACACATACACACACATACACATATGTGAGGAGAAAGAAATGATATTTAACCTTACTGGATACAATAAAGTAAAATATTTCAACTTATTATATAAGCTTTTAAACAGCAAATGACTATAAAATATAACAAAATTGATAATCTTTGCAAAATAAAGGTGTATTTAACAAACAGGTTGTAATGAGACAAATACCAGTAGCTCTCAAATAAAGAAAACTAAGGTATGGGGGAGCAGTAGGGAGATAAAGGAAGATGCAAAATCTATATATTATTGCAGCTTTTATGACAGGTAATGATCAAGTCAGTAGATCTTCCCCCTCCCTCAAGTTAATGTATTTTTTTTTTTTATAAATTTAAGATTATTGTTTGAAATAACAAAATCAGAATGAAAAGAGATTATATAATTTGCAAATCACTAGAGAACTGACTGGACAGAGGAGGGAGGACATCCTCTTATAAATAACAAATGGAATGATATACTCTTAGGCATTGAGAAAGAGGAGTTTATATGTAATCACAGTAAAAATACAATTTTGAATCCTCCTCAAAAGTAAACCAGACAGTCACACAAAAAGACTGAAAGGGGAAGTATGAGAAGTGCCCAAGTAAACACCAGAAGAATTGTACTAGTCATAATAATAATTGTTGTATTAAACAAAACTATCAGAAAAGTATATTCAAAGCAAAAATCCTATCTAATAAAAGAGAAACATGGTAATTAGCCGTACGTCCGCTACCCTTCCCATTGGCTAATCAGGGTGATATGCAAATTAACTGCTAGCCAAGATGGCGGCTGGCAGCCAGGCAGCTTGAAGCTAACATGGAGCTTGCTTGCTTCAGTGACGGAGGAAACCAACGTTCCCCGCCTGCTTTGCCGGCCTCTGAGCTTGCAGTTTGAAACATTGTAACAAATATAGAAGCTAAACAAAACGGCAGAAATCTGCTTTCGGCCAGCCAGGATCTCAGAGCTGGAGTTGATACAGTGTTTCGATTATAGAACCCAAACAAACCAGATACCTGCTTTCAGCAGCAGAGGCCTCAGAGATAGAGCCCGAGCTAAAGCTGGCCCAGAATAAAAAAAAAAAGAAAAAAAGGAGTAGTTGGGAGCTTCAGTCACCTGCCAGCCTGAAAACAGCCCTCAGCCCCTCACCCAGACTGGCCAGGCACCCCAGTGGTGACCCCCACCCTGAAGGGTGTGTGACCAGCTGCAAACAGCCATCATCCCCTCACCCAGACTGGCCAGGCACCCCAGTGGGGACCCCCACCCAGATGCAGGACACCCTTCAGGGCAAACCAGCCGGCCCCCACCCATGCACCAGGCCTCTATCCTATATAGTAAAAGGGTAATATGCCTCCTGGCACTGGGATCAGCGTGACAGGGGGCAGCACCCAAACCCCCTGATCGCCCTGCGGCTCTGTGTGTGACAGGGGGCAGGGCCACAACCTCCCTATCTGCCCTGCTCTGTTTGTGACAGGGGAAGGCGCCCCAACCCCCTGATCAGCCCTGCTTTGTGCCTGATAGGGGGGAGCTTCCCAACCTCCTGATTGCCCTGCGGCTCTGTGTGTGACAGGGTGCAGTGCCCCAACCCCCTGATCGGCCCTGCTCTGTGTGTGACAGGGTGTGGGGCCCAACCCTCACCCCGCCCCACGGGCCCTGCTCTGTGTGTGACAGGGTAGAGCCATAACCTCCCCATCGGCCCTGCCCTGAGTGTGACAGTGGAGGTGCCCCAACCCCCTGATCCACACTGCTCTGTGTGTGACAGGGGGCGGTGCCCCAACTCCCCTATTGGCCCTACTCTGTGAGTGACCACGGGGAGCTCCTCAACCCCCTGATGGGCCCTGCTCTTTGTGTGACAGGGTACGGAGCCCCAACCCCCTGATAGGCCCTGCTCTGTGCATTACAGGGGGTGGCACCGTAACCTCCCCATCGACCCTGCCTTGAGTGTGACAGGGGGTGGTGCCCCAACCCCCGAATCGGCCCTACCCTGAGCGTGACTGTGGGTGGCATCGCAACCTCCCAATCCGGCCTGCTCTGTGCATGACAGGGGGTGGTGCCCCAACTCCCCAATTGGCCCTGCTCTGAGCCTGACCAGGGGCTGCACCTAGGGATTGGGCCTGCCCTCTGCCACCCGGGAGCAGGCCTAAGCCAGCAGGTCGTTATCTCCCGAGGGGTCCCAGACTGCGAGAGGGCACAGGCCGGGCTGAGGGACCCTGTCTCTCCACTGAGTGCACAAATTTTTGTGCATCGGGCCTCTAGTATGTATAATAAAAGCCTAAGCGACTGTTACAGCGCAACAACCAGAATGACTGGTTGCTATGATGCACACTGGCCACCAGGGGGCAGACACTCAATGCAGGAGCTGCCCTTTGTGGTCAGTGTGCTCCCACAGGAAGACTGCCGCTCAGCCAGAAGCCAGACTCATGCTGGCAAGTGCAGCGGCGGTGACAGGAGCCTCTCCCACCTCTGCAGCATCGCTAAGGAGCAGCAAGCAGGTGGGTGGTAAGAAACGAGGAGTCCTGGACTGCGAGAGAGATGTCCGCCTGCCAGCCTAGGCCCAATCCCCGGGAGTGGGCCTAAGCTGGCAGGCGGACATCCCCCAAGGGCTGCCAGAATGGGATAGGGTGCAGGCTGGGCTGAGGGACACTCCTCCCCCGAGTGCACGAATTTCATGCACCGAGCCTGTAGTTATTAAATAAGAGCAGTTACTTATTACTAATGAATAAAAATTAGATGAACAGAAACAACATAATTGTTTCATTCTGTTAATCTGTTTGGGCTGCCATAACAAAAATACTATATTCTGGGTGGCTTATACACTATTTTTCTTCACAGTTTTGGGGCTAGAAAGTCCAAACTCAATGCACTGCAGCTCCAGTGTCTGGTGAGAGCTTGAGAGCTGTGCGGTTACTGTAATTCACATAGTAGAAAGGAAGCCTAGTTTCCTGGGGTCTTTTCTAAGGGCAGCAATCCCAATCATGAGGGCTCTGCTTACATGTCCTAATCATTTCCCAAAGACCCACCTTCAAAACCATCACCTTGGGGGTTGGAATTTCAACATGTAAATTTGGGAATTCATATGTTGAAATTCTAACATTCAATTTGAAACAGGAATTTTAGGGGTAAAATAGGACAGGTTTAGGAAATTTTGGAAATTAAGGGGACCATGGAAGAAGCACAGGGCTGCAGAGCAGCAGAAGATATATTTCCATAGAATAGGGAAGCTTAAAAGCTGCAATAGATACATTTCCATAGAATGAGGGAGCTGGGAACAGCAAAAGGTCTACATTTACAAAATAAAGGGAAGGAAGCCCCTCATCCAGAAGGAGAAGAGGAAAGCCCAAAGGGAGTAGGAAAACAATAAGGAAGGGGGGAGGAGAACCTTTGAGCCCAGGAGTCACTATAGTGACCAGTTTAAGGGCACAGTGGCCAATCAGAGGGGACATCAAGGCACCAGGACCTGCAGCCTTTATAAGCCACAGAGAAAAGGAACTCAGTGGGACCCTTTCCCCCTCCCCATGTGGGAGTCGGTTCTGTGGGACACTTTTCTTCTTTCCACATGGAAGTCTGTACTTGTTCTTTAATAAATCTCCACCTTTGCCATACTACCCTCTGTCTGTGGATTCATTCTTTGACTCTGGTGGACAAAGAATCCAGGTTCCAGTCCAAAAATTCTGCATTAAATCTATAGCACTCATAATGCAATGTATTAACACTGTCCCCGGACATTGATATTCAATGTGCATTACAATAATGTAGGCTATAAAGCATAAATAACATAATTAATGAGATTATATGTAAAGAGAAAGTTTAAAAAACATTTTTAATAAACTAAACAATAGAAGCTTTTTATTTGCCTACTATATAATCCATAGAAGATATGCAATGTTTAGTCATGTGTTGAGTAAAAAAAAAATTATTTAAATTAAAAAAATGGAAATTATAAAGACTTTCTCTAATTATACCATAGTTAAAACTATAAAGATATTATAAATATACAAAGTAAAAAGGTCTATTGAGATAGACATTCATTAAATTATTTCTTAATACTTTGATGAAAGAAATAATCATAATTCAACTGCCAAGTAATTATTACTACATATTTAAAACTATGGGATGTAATGACAATTGTCCTGAGAGGAACAGCTTGAAACTCTTCATTACTCACAAAAGAAAAAAAAATGAAAATAATAAAGGACAATTTGATAACATAAAGGACAAAAAATAAGGATCCTAATACCTAACCATAAAAGCAGAAATTTTGAAAGGGGAAAATGATATGCTGCAGAACTCTAATACACCTGATAAGTGATTCTTAGAACAGTATAAACTAATAGCTGGTGTTAGGAAAAGAGAGAACTATAGAAAAGATACTGTCAGAGTAAAAACTGCACTGGCCACAGTTAAACAGGCCAGATGTGTTAGTCACATTCTTGCACTCCAGTATGCCCTGCTGGGGGCCCTTGTGCCTCTGGGATTTTCCTGTTATTCTCATTGTAGGTTTCCTGATTAAGGGCCTTCAGTTTCCAGTGACTGCCTGCACCTGGCCCCCACCTGCACCTAGTCCCACCAGCTACTCTGACTGACCCTTACAAGAGACATAAATATCCCGCTCCCCCTACTCTGCCCTGCTGATACCATTTTGGACTCAGCCCTTCTGCTAGCAGATGTAACACTAAATGTATAATACTTTACCCCATTTGGCCTCGTGTGTGTCTCCTTTGGCAACCCCAACAGTCTGGCTCTATCGAAGGCTATTATAACAGGGAAGAGAACTCAATTCTTGAACTCAATTCTGTTGTAACAAAGGGTTTCCAGAAGATGAGTTAGCAGGGGGGATCATAGGCCACATGTGTCTGCTAATTGGTCTTACCCAAAGGAAGAGTCAACTCTCTCGCCTTCATGACAGGAGGTAGCTTTACCACTTGGATTTAGGCTCCTCCTCTCCCATGTGGCTGCGAGAGAGTGGTGCTCACATCCTTGATGAGTACATTTCACAGGGATGACTCAAGGCTCTTGAGAAACTTTCCTGGGTTTTAAAACTGGCAAGATGCTTAAAAAAGACTTATAGCCCAAAGAAGCAGAGTAAAAATTTGCGATTATAAATGTTCTAAAGTAAATGGTCTAAGAAAACGGTGATCAGAGGTCTAAAGTCAGGAAGAATCTGAGGAAAAGCTTAGTGGCGCTAAGGGAAATATTAAGGCCAGATTGGTCACACCCCAGGACCACATGTTCCCAGAAGTCATTATTTTCAAACTGTAATATAGCACATAATAATGTTATCACATGATAACAAAACCGTTTTATAGGATAGAACAGGAAGAACACTTCCAACTTTTTAACTGCATGATCACCCTTATACCTAAACATTACAAAGTAAGCATTTGGGTGGGGGGGGGGGGGGGGAGGTGAGGAGAGAAGTATACATCATCCCAGAATGTGATACCTTGGCATGTGGAAATAACTTTTTATATCCTAAAGACTTATCTGCATGGCATGGCAACCACTCACTTACCAAACATCTGCTCTTCTCAACTTCCTGCAAAGTGTCTCCTCCCCTTTGAAGCCCCAGACCTGGACCCCCTTACCCTTAGCTCAGGATGGTATAAAAGCCTCAATGATCTGGCTGATGTTTTTATGCTACTCTCGCGTGTATAAAATGTGTTTTTCTTCTGTTAATCTGTCTTATATAAACTTAATTACTAGGCCACTGAGGAAACCCAGAAGGGAAAATGTGGAAAGTTATCTGCCTCTCTAGTAGCAAATGTAAACTACCAGCCAATCTTATTTTTGAGTATTTACATACACACACACACACATCCCAAAACTAAATTTAACATTAATAGATTAATCTTCACTGCCATTAAAAGAATAAGCCACTGATAGACTATGGTTGTGTGTTAGCTGGGATTCTAGAAGAATAGAGATGAAACACACTTAAAAGGATAGCATTTAAGAGAGTTCAATGAAGGGACCATTTATAAATGTTTGAGCAGAATTAAAGACCAACACGGCCAAAACCGGTTTGGCTCAGTGGATAGAGCGTCGGCCTGCGGACTGAAAGGTCCCAGGTTCGATTCCGGTCAAGGGCATGTACCTGGGTTGCGGGCATATCCCCAGTAGGAGATGTGCAGGAGGCAACTGATCGATGTTTCTCCCTCATCGATGTTTCTAACTCTCTATCTCTCTCCCTTCCTCTCTGTAAAAAATCAATAAAATATATTAAAAAAAAAAAAAAAGACCAACACGGATAGTGAAACTCCTAGGTCAGGACAATAGTGAAAGGGACAAGGGGGTGGAATCCAAGTAATGGAGTCCAGTGAAAACTAGGGCCATCAGCAACTAGATAAACCCTGGGGACGTAAAGAAATGTGGTTTGTTTTTTTGTCAGATTCGCAGCAAAGTATACAAAAGGGGGTGCAGGAACAAATATCTCCTCCTCTCTCTCCACCCTGAAATCTGAGTGCTTCCCACTGGTTAAGCACAACAGAGAGGTGCCCTAACCAGGAACCGAACCCACAGTCTTTTGGTGCACTGCACAGAAGATGCTCCAACCACTGCCCCACACCAGCCAGGGCTGGAACCAATCTTCTTTTGAGTCCAGGTTACATACAGATGAACCTATATGACTCTATACTAAGATATCATGTTAAGATGGGTTACCATTTTAGGATTACTTAAGACTCCTATTAACTAAATTATTGTTAAAACTGTATTAAGCGATATACTAGTAGAAATTAGAAAGAACTGAGAGACAACTTTTGTGCCTTCAATAAGAAAACTTGAAGAAAATCACTGGGTATATATTCTAATTCATGATTCCATAACATTTTTATTGATTGATTGATTGCATGAGGTTTATACAGAAAGAAATTATGATCCTTGACTACCGACTATTAATTCCAAATAATCTGCTGAGAATACAAAAAAAAAAAAAAAAAGACCATTATGCTGCACACTGCTGAGATCTGACAGTGAAGAAAGTGAATGTGGTGGGCAGAGCAGCTGTGGAACGCCCTGCTGAGTGCAAAAAATTCATGCTGAACTGTAGTGTGAAACTATGGCACAGTTTCTCTCTCTTTTTCTTTTCTTTTTTTTCCTCCCGAGCAGCAAAATTGCTAGAAAGCCAGAGGGAGTGCTCAGAGTGTTAATTTGGTGAATGAAAACACTTGTAATGGTTTCTCTTTAGTGGGTCCTAAATATCAAATTAAAGGTCTCACTTCCTGGAGGAAGGAGATGCTGAACAAAGAGAACCAGCTGAGAGACTGGGCAGCAAAGGTCTCTGAATCCCACACATGTCGAATCTAGGATCAAATATTGCTCCGAAGGGCTATTGCTTCTAGCATAGTGTTCTGGCTGAGCTAAATGCTTGTTTTCTACTTGCATCAGGGTGAGGGAGGGAGATAACAGCATTTGTGTACCCAAATTATGTTTGCAGAAGCCTGTCTCCCACTTATTGCTAACAGCTAAGGTTAACAAGGAACTAGTCAAGTGAAAGTAGGTTCTTGCTGTTACTTACATTTCTTGTTCTACATTGTATTGTCTTTAAAATAGGACATATGAATGTTAGTAATGCTTCAAGATTGAGTTTTATCAAGGAATACTGTTTCTATGGGAACAGAGATGTACCTAGGTTAAAAGAATAGAAATCTGTGCATTTTTTGAAATCACCCTTATGATACAATTGTGATTAGTTAGTTATTAGTTATTAACAATGGGAAAAAAGCAAAGGGAAGGCCAGACATTATGTACATGTCATTTGGGCAGCATCACAAGGAAGCTACAACTTTGCACTCCCTGGAGAACCAGCAGTCCATTCTCCACAGAACAGTGGGGGAAGAAATCCAGAAAGAGAAGATAGACGCACGCCCAGCAAAGTTAGGGTAACATAATGAAGGTAGTTGTCTGTCAGTCACACCTGGGAATAAAGATTATTCTCCAGAATGGTTGTGGCCACTGAAATTCCACAAAAAAATGGGAATACATAATCTCCCAAACAAAGGAGTGTTCTCTCTCCTTTTTCTTGTTGCTCTAGTTGTGCTTGGCTCAAGGCTTGGTCTGGGCTTCCTTGCATTTGCCTGTCTTCCCTCCATAGCCATGTGGCCCTGTGGACCCCACATGCCATGGACTGATAGATGTCAGCAGGGAACACAAACTAAGCTGGCATTGGATTGGACTGCTGCTCCAACATGGCAAGGAAACTCCGGACACTGACTCTGACGTTAGCTCTGCTGAAACCCCAGTTACACTGCTTCGATGACTGGACACAGGGAAAGGGGAATTTGGAAACTCAGGGATCTAATTCACAAAAAATAAAAATCACTTGTTCTCCTGGGTGAGTCTCCAAAAATTATTTTTCTTGGGATATTTCAAGAATTTCATCCCCACTAGCAACTGGGGGAGATGAGGCCCTCTCCCTCCATTAACACTTAGAATTCTTAGCTGATTCAACTTAAAACACATAGGGTATGTCTGAATATATGTCCAAGTGAGTACACAGATATCCTTCTATATAATAAAAGGCTAATATGCAAATCAACTGAACAGTGGAGCGTCGGGTCACTATGATGCACATTGACCACCAGGGGGCAGATGCTCAACACAAGACCTGCCCCCTGGTGGTCAGTGCTCTCCCACAGGGTGCAGCATCGGGGGCGGGAGCCTCTCCTGCCTCTGCTGCAGGCAGGCAGTAAGGAGTGAAGGGTCCCGGACTGTGAGAGCCCCGGACTGCGAGAGGGATGTCTGCTGCTGGCTTAAGCCCAATCCCCCGGCAGGCAGACATCCCCCAAGGGGTCCAGGATGGCGACAGGGTGCAGGCCGGGCTGAGGGCCTCCTCTCCAACACGCACACACAGTGCACAAATGTTGTGCACCGGGCCTCTAGTAGATATATAATTTTGTATTTCATGTATCCCATGTAATATGATATTTTCTAAGGGTACACTGAGGTATACTAGTAAAATGTAATCCTTACTCTTATACCAGAGTGGCATGCATTAAAGTAAAATAGAGACACAGTGACTAGGAAAACATCTCCCCGCATGGCTAGCCTTGTGTAGTAGTGAGCACTCTGGAATACTAAGAATAGAAAATGCATCTTCAATGTTATGCTTCACTAAACTTCCTTATACTTTTGGCCTGCTTCTGCTCACACTAAAGAATTTCCAAATGGTTATTTTTCTATTTAGACTTCATAATTGTTATTGCCAGGAGGATTAGCTCAGCACCAGTTAATTCATAACCATCAGAAAAGTTAACTGTATTTCTTAATCTCCACAGGTGATGCTAATGTGTACCCAAAACTCTGATCTAGCTAAATACTAACATGTTAGCTTAGAGATATAAAGACTGTTAATTGGATTATGAGTTGAGTTTACATTGATAGTTCCACTAGCATAATAAATGTTATTAAAGTATCTCTTATACATTAGTCCAAATTTCCTACTGGTAATGTCAAGGAAATACAATAAATACACTTCTTGGTATGTTATTATTTTTGGCCTATTAACAGAATCCTCAGAATTCTGTAGCTGCTTATAGACTTTAGACATGTTTTATTCTTTTGAAATTATTCATCTTTGCATCTTTCATAAGGAAGTTGCATGTTGTGGTATTTCAGTATATTTTCTTGGATTGGCTAAAATTACTTCTGGAATTTTAAACTGCAATCTTTGCAAAGGGGTGTTCCCCTTGGGCAGGATGGTTCCCTGGCTCTTTGTCCATCAGAGTTGAAGAATGAAGAATGAATCCACAGATGGAAGATGGTATAGCAAAGGTGGAAACTTATTGAAGAATGAGAACAAATTGCCATGTGAAGAAGGGGAAAGAATCTCACAGCACAGACTCCCATGTGGGGAGGGGAAAAGGATCCCACTGAGTTCTATTTTCCACAGTTTATAAAGTTTGCATGTCTTTGTGCCTTGATATCCCTTCTGACTGGTCACTATTTAGACTGGTAACTATAATAACTCCTGAGCTCAAAGGTCGAAACCCTATTCTATGGCGAGATACCTTCCGCTGCTCTGCAGTCCTGTGCTTCTTCCATGGTCCCCTTAATTTCTAAGATTTCCTAAACCTGTCCTATTTTACTCCTAAAATTCCTGTTTCATTTGCTTACAAAAGCAGATATTAATTCCCAATTTATTACAAGCTGGATGAATTAGCAAGTATAATGTGTCCCTAAACATCCTATCTAATAAAGAGAAACATGGTAATTCGCGTACAACCGCTACCCTTCCCATTGGCTAATCAGGTTGATATGCAAATTAACTGCCAGCCAAGATGGCGGCCGGCAGCCAGGCAGCTGGAAGTGAACATGAGGCTTGCTTGCTTCAGTGACGGAGGACTCCAACATTCCCTGCCTGCCTTGCCGGCCTCTGAGCTTGCAGTTTGAAACATTGTAACAAATATAGAAGCTAAAAAAAAACCCAGAAACCTGCTTTCAGCTGGCCGGGATCTCAGAGCTGGAGTTATACATTGTTTCGATTATAGAACCTAAACAAACCAGATACCTGCTTTCAGCAGCAGAGGCCTCAGAGCTGGAGCCAGAGCTAAAGCTGGCCCAGATTGAAAAAAAAAGAAAAAAGAAAAAAAAGGAGCAGTTGGGAGCTTCAGTCACCTGCCATCCTGAAAATGGCCCTCATCCCCTAACCCAGACTGGCCAGGCACCCCAGTGGGGACCCCCACCCTGAAGGGTGTGCTACCAGCTGCAAACAGCCATCATCCCCTCACCCAGGCTGGCCAGGCACCCCAGTGGGGACCCCCACCCTGATCCAGGACACCCTTCATGGCAAACCAGCCAGCCTCATCCATGCACCAAGCCTCTATCCTATATAGTAAAAGGGTAATATCCTTCCCAGCACTGGGATCAGCGGAGCCACGAGGCCTCCCAGCACCGGGATCAGCGGAGCCAAGAGGCCTCCTGGCATGGGGATCAGCATGACAGGGGGCAGTGCCCAAACCCTCTGATCGCCCTGCGGCTGTCCGTGTGACAGGGGGCTGGGCCACAACCTCCCTATCCGCCCTGCTCTATTCGTGACAGGGGAAGGCGCCCCAACCTCCCTGATCAGCCCTGCTCTGTGCCTGATACAGGGGATCAGCGGAGCCAAGAGGCCTCCTGGCATGGGGATCAGCATGACAGGGGGCAGTGCCCAAACCCTCTGATCGCCCTGCGGCTGTCCGTGTGACAGGGGGCTGGGCCACAACCTCCCTATCCGCCCTGCTCTATTCGTGACAGGGGAAGGCGCCCCAACCTCCCTGATCAGCCCTGCTCTGTGCCTGATACAGGGGAGCTCCCCAACCCCCGATCGCACTGCGGCTCTGTGTATGACAGGGTGTGGCGCACCAACCCCCCCCACCCCTCATGGGCCCTGCTCTGTGTGTGACAGGGTAGAGCCATAACCTCCCCATCGGCCCTGCCCTGAGTATGAGAGTGGCAGCACTCCAACCCCCTGATGGGCCCTGCTCTGTGAGTGATAGAGGGCGGTGCCCCAACCCCCCCCACCCCCCACGGGCCCTGCTCTGTGTGTGACAGGGTAGAGCCATAACCTCCCCATCAGCCCTGCCCTGAGTGTGACAGTGGTGGCGCCCCAACCCCCTGATCGGCCTTGCTCTATGGTGATAGAGGGCGGCGCCCCAACCCCCTGATCCGCCCTGCTCTGTGTGTGACAGGGGGCGGTGCCCCAACTCCCCTATCGGCCTTACTCTGTGAGTGACAGGGGGGAGCTCCTCAACCCCCTGATCGGCCCTGCTCTGTGCGTGACAGGGGGGAGCTCCCCAACCCCCCTGATGGTCCCTGCTCTGTGCGTGATGGGGGTGGCTTGCAACCTCCCCATCGACCCTGCCTTGAGTGTGACAGGGGGCGGTGCCCCAACCACCCAATTGGCCCTACCCTGAGTGTGACTGAGGGTGGCATCGCAAGCTCCCAATCCGGCCTGCTCTGTGCATGACAGGGGGCGGCGCCCCAACTCCCCAATCGGCCCTGCTCTGAGCCCTACCAGGGGCTGCACCTAGGGATTGGGCCTGCCCTCTGCCACCCTGGAGCAGGCCTAAGCCAGCAGTTCGTTATCTCCGGAGGGGTCCCAGACTGTGAGAGGGCACAGGCCGGGCTGAGGAACCCCCCTTCCCCTCTGAGTGCACAAATTTTTGTGCACCGGGCCTCTAGTCCTATATAATAAAAGCCTAATATGCTAAGTGTCCTGTCATCCAGTTGGCCATTCAACCAATCAAAGCATATTATGCTAATGATATGCTAAGGCCACTCAACTGCTCGCTATGACGTGCACTGACCACCAGGGGGCAGATAGTCAACCAGTTGACCAGTCACTATGATGTGCAGGTGGCAGATGCTCTGACTGGTAGTTTAGCTTGCTGCTGGGGTCCAGCCAATTGGGACTGAGCAAGATGGGCTGGACACACCCTAGAGTCCTCCCATGGTCCCTCCCTGGCTGGCCAACCTCCTGCATCCTGCATCCCTCCCTGGCCCTGATCATGCACCGGCGAGGTCCCTTGGCCTGGCCTGTGCCCTCTCGCAATCCAGACTGAGGGACGCCCCCCCCCCCCCAAGGGAACAAATTTCATGCACCAGGCTTCTAGTCTTAAATAAAAGATTGTACATGTGTAATATGACTGAATCTAATAGTATAGCCTTTGGGAACCCTTATACCTCAAGGTTGTTTTTTATAGAAGGACACATATTACGGATTATATGACCCGAGTTTCATAGATGAATTACATAGGAATCAGTGCGATTCCAAATATTAGAGAAAGGGCTTTCAAATATTTATTTTTTAAGTACTTGGATTCTGGAGCTCTATTTAGAGCAGTATTTGTTACTTTAAATGTAACTTTCTGAAAATTTTCTTTTCTAATTTAAAAAACAATAATACTAGTGGTTAATTGGTACTTTGCTGATGAAGTAAGAACGGTTTAAATGCAGCAATTCACATGCAAACAAATACATGGCCATTGCTTAGTCAATTTCTTTTACATTTCAAAATCCCTGAAACAAAAAAATAAGCTGCACAGAGCAGAGTTCTCTCTTTTGGCATAAAGGAAACTTCAAATAAACCCTCTTTCAAACATATCAAAGAGCCTTTAATAGGAAAATGAAATTGTAATCTCTAAAAGGATCTGTTTAGTGGCAAAATGAGCTTCTAATTAGCGGTCCCTATCCTTTTGCTATTTGAGAATTTACCTTCTTAATCAAATGCATTAATTCTTTAAAACTTTTGAGGACAATTTATAAATCTTGCTGCCAAGAGCACTACAGTTAATGTGCAATACTTATTCAGACCCAATTAACTAACCATGTTTCAAAGCATCTGAAGTGTGAATGGTGAATTACAGCCTCCAGGTCAACATATTTTTTTTAAATGTATTTTATTGATTTTTTACAGAGAGGAAAGAAGAGGGATAGAGAGTTAGAAATAGCAATCAGCTGCCTCCTTCACACCCCCTACTGGGGTTGTGCCCACAACCAAGGTACATGCCCTTGACCTGAATCAAACCTGGGACCCTTCAGTCTAAAGGCTGAGGCTCCATCCACTGAGCCAAACTACTTAGGGCAACATATTTTATCCCCCCCCCCCCCCCCATCTCCTATTTCATTCTGAAAGCTGAAACAGATTTGTTTCCTAAGAGGTCATTTGTTTGCGTTTGTAAGGTGGTATAATTTTGATTCAAGCTCTATGTATATCTTCTTATATCCAATCCTTGAAAATGAAAGGAGTTTTTAGGGGTAAAATAGGCAGGTTTAGGGAGTTTTAGGAATTAGGGGGTCTATGTGGGAGGAAGGCATAGTTGGTCAGGGGCTTGGAGGTGCCAAAAGGCATCCATTCACAGAACATAGGGGAAGCCACAGGGTATGGGGAGAAAGAGGAAACAAACTTTCACAGAGGATAGAAAAATGCTGACAAATGGGATAAAGAGGAAAACAGATTTTCACAGGAAATAGAGAATTCTACCACTGAAGGGGGAGAAAAAAAGGGGGGCACCACCTGCATTTTAAGCTTTGAAGTTGATACTCTACCAATTGGAAGGCAGGGCCAAGAAACCAAGAACTGCAGCCTTTATAAACCTTAGGAAAAAGGAGTTTACCCCCTTTGGGACCCCCTCCCTATGTGGGAGTCCGTTCTTGTTTACAATAAATTTCCACCCTTTTCATCTACCACCTTTTATCTGTGGCTCCATTCTTTGAATGCACCTGGACAAGAACCCAGGAAAGAAATCATCCTTGCATCCTGCTCAGAAAAGACCACTGGACTTAAAAATAACAAAGCAGGAAATAAAACTGTGAACTAGTAGATTTCATGTGCTGAGCATGGCCCTAAAGAGTTTATTTTAGACACTTTGACAGGGTTTGAACACAATGCTATAAAATGAGGTAAGAAGTCCAAGTAAAATCCTTGTCTCTGATATAAAACACTGTTTTGGATAATCATTAAAGAAAATAATATTGATGCTTCTAAATATTTCTATTAGTGAAAGAAAATAAGTTTTGATGAGTCTCTTTATTACATCTAATGTTCTCAAGCTCAACTTATTCTTTAAGTATATGGTCTTGTGTTTTTATTTTCCCGAACATTCATTCATTCATTCATTCATTTATTTATTTATTTATTTATTTTATTGATTTTTTACAGAGAGGAAGGGAGAGAGATAGAGAGCTAGAAACATCAATGAGAGAGAAACATAGATCAGCTGCCTCCTGCACATCTCCTACTGGGGATGTGCCTGCAACCCAGGTACATGCCCTTGACCAGAATCAAACCTGGGACCTTTCAGTCCGCAGGCCTACGCTCTATCCACTGAGCCAAACCGGTTTAGGCTATTTTCCAGAACTTTTATAAAGCATATGAGAGTCACCCCAAAATATGCTTTTTGGATATTTATTACTTTAGCCTGGAGATTTTTAGGAATCTAAAGGCTAGGAAGAACCTTTGAACCCTACCTTAGCAACCTAAAAGGGAGCTATCATCCTAGGTAACCACAGTTCAGTATGAAAGCGTGTTTATTTGAAGTTTCCTTTATGTTAAGGAAGGATAACTCTGCTCTGTACAGCGTATTTTTTGTCATGGGGCCTTTGAAATGTAAAAGAAATTGACTAAGAAATGGTGATGTATTTGTTTGCATTTGAATTGCTGCACTTAAACCATTCTTACTTCATCAGCAAAGTACCAATTAACCACTAGTGTTATTGTCTTCTAAACCAGCAAAGAAAATTTTCAGAAAGTTACATTTAAAGCAACAAACACTGCTGTAAATAGAGCTCCAGAATGCAAGTGCTTAAAAAATGAGTATTTTAAAGCCCTTTTCCTAGTATCTGGAATCACACTAATTCATCTATGAAAAGTCAGGTCATATATGCTGTAATTTGTGATGTTCTATAGGAAGGAACATAGCAACGCATTCGACCAAAGTCCTTTCTGTGTTCCATTTTTAAAGATGGTCCAGCAAACATTTGTTTGCCAAACATTTCATTTTTCATCTCCCTGTGAATTGCTTTCCTCCCCTTTGAAGGCCAAAGCACAACTTCCCTTTCTCCTTAGCTCAAGAAGGCTGATAAGCCCCAACTGCCAACTAGGCCTCATATTCTTATGGAACCCCCATAAGTACAAATATAATTAAATTTGGCTATTAGCTTCATAATCTGTCTCATGTTAATTGAATTCGTAGGCTAGCCAGAAAAACAAAGAGGAAAAGAGGCGGACATGTCCCCTCCCCCATTCATGTCATACATGTAATGAAAGTATAGTGGTAAACTGTATCTTAACAAGAAGCTGTTTGGAAGCACAATAGCAAAGTATTTCTTGTTTGGACAAAAGCATGACTTGATGGTGATTAATCAATCTTTACTAACAATTGTAGAAGAAACTGAGATGAGGAAATGGAATGGACTACATTTATGTGTGTGAGGATGTGGAGCAGCTTATGTTTATCAGGCCAAAGAAACAAAAATGGGATATCTACTAAGCTACTAAGCCCTAGCATCCTAAATATTAGGTATTTCCCTTTCCCTTTCTCACACATTAGGTTGTGTATATCTTTTGGAGCGTTTATTCTGTCTGTCACAGAATAAACTCCCTGTGAATTATCATTTATTTATTAACTGCTATCCTAACTGAAAATGACTCATTTTTATCAGTTGGTCTGGTAGATTAACTAACCAACATTTAATCAATTGGACACCAATTGTATTATCAAGATTATTTGATGCTACAAGAAATAAAGAAGCATAGGGGCATTCCACTGCCTTTAAGAAACTAACAATTTAGTTGACAAGATAATAACATTAATGAAACCTCATTTAAAATGGAGTCAGGAAGCCCTGTAGGGGGAGCACTCGCACACTACCACTACTCTTCTGCCAAACTGTAACAGAAAGAAAGGTCTTTTACACTCCCCAGCAAGAAGAGCTAAAATTTTTCTCTTTGCTCAGCAACAATCCAGCCAATGAGAGCCTCCACAACTCAGCCAATGAGAAGTCGGCAGGCTCTGAGCTCCTGCTCTCCTCCAATGGACTTTCATTCATCACCTTCTCAATTCCATTCTTTCTTGATAAAGGGAAGGCCTTATCCTTTGTTCTACAAACTTGCCTAAGGTCAGCCATAGCTTGCTTGTCCCAAATTCCAATTCTCTGCTATTCGTGAGAAAACTCAGTTTTTCTTTTATATTTTGTTATTTTCAGGTTGACATTAATATGAAATATGGTCCAGTGAAAATTATGCAATAGCTTTTGAAAAGTGAAGTAGGTATAATCCAAAACAAATATTACTAATTAAAAGCTTCACATGCTGTTAAATTTGAGCCCATCCATGAAAAATGGATAGCATTTGCATGAGTAAGAATAAAAGAAAATATAAATATACTCGGTGAGTAAAACAACTAAGGAAAGTTAGGTAGGTTTAGAAAAAACTGGCATTATCACAGAACATGAGGAAAGAAAAGCAGTGGGAAAGAAGACTGTGGCTATAATTCAGCGGTTCTCAACCTGTGGGTCACGACTCCTTTGGGGGTCAAATGACCCTTTCACAGGGGTTGCCTAACACCATTGGAAAACACATATATAGTTTCATATTGTTTTTCTGATTAATCACTATGCTTTAATTGTGTTCAATTTGTAACAATGAAAATACATCCTGCATATCAGATATTTACATTATGATTCATAACAGTAGCAAAATTACAGTTATGAAGTAGCAACGAAAATCATTTTATGGTTGGGGGTCACCACAACATGAGGAACTTTATTAAAGAGTCGCGGCATTAGGAAGGTTGAGAACAACCACTGCTATAATTAATAAAACTATATTTTACTTTTCCTATGTCTAAATATATATATGTATGTGTGAGTTAGATATACTGTACAAAAACTGGATCTTAAATATATTGAAAATATAAGAGAAAAAAGAATTTAATGTTCCTCATCATAATTCTATATCATAAATCTTATGAAATGCACATCTTGTTAACTTCATGCATCCCATCCATTTATTGTTAGATGGGTCCTCTAAGTAAGATAACCATTATTCCAATATTAGATTCCCTTTGGAGGAAAGGTAAGCAAATTCCTAGTTTTGCTTATTCATCAGAGAGACAGGGAAGGAATGGTTTGCTGTACTAATGCTATTATACTTGGGAATGTGGCAAAACATTATTTAAAGGATATTTTTACAAATAACATTGAGTTATATAGGAACATTGTAGAATAACATGGGCAGAAAAGTGGTGAACTGTATTAAAAAGGAAGTAAGAAATAATAAAGAAGTATATATTCACAATGCATATGTCTAACAAAGGACTTATATCACAAATGTACATAAGGACTTCTCCAAATTAATTAGAAAAAGACAAAAAGGAAAAATGAGAAAAAGAGTTGACGCATTACCAAAAAGCATGATTAAATAACCAATAAATCCATAAAATGGTATTAACTTACTTAAATATTAGAAAAATACAAATTAAAGGTACATATTTATTTTAGTGAGACTAACATTAAAGATTGACAATAGCAAGCATTTCAATGGTATTGATTAAACTGCTGAGAATACCAAATGCTATTTATTACTCATGAATTTTGGGAAAGTTTTGATCGTACATATAAAGCTGAATTACCATTTTCTAAGACCCAGCAATTCACTTCCTACTTATATATCCAACAAAAATTCATATATGGTAGGTAAAAAGTGGAAAATTACAAATGTCATTAACAATCAAATAGATATTCATAGTATAAAAGACCATATAACACAAATGACTACATGAAACAGCGTGAGTGACTAACGAATAGTGAAAGTCACAAACAGGCTGCTGAGCAAAAGAAACACACACAAAATATATATGTGATGTGTTTCCTATGGTGTCTGCTTGAGAAGGCTAGAAAGGGCTAATTCCAATGTAACCCTGATATTTGGGGGGCTAGCAATCGGAATCCATGCCAGCCAGCCCAGTGTACATTCTTGATAACCTATAATTAAGTCATTACTTCTTTCCCAGAAACTGGTCTTGCAGAACCTGTTACAGAGGCCATAAAACTGTGAACAGTGCACTGCCCCGGAGGGAGGGTTATTAACGCTGGCACCAGCCCAGACCATTAGATATGGCCTGGAGACCCCCAACACCTGGGGGCCTTCTTGCAAGGCCCGCAAAAAGGACCGGAAGCATAATCCATATTTGCGGGACAAAGACCCCAGAAGGTATAAAAGAAAAGCCCTCTGCATATTACTTTACTCAGATTTGGAAAGTTACTCCCTGAGTCCGCTGGCGTAAATAAACAGTGTTAGTCCTTTTCTCTAAAGAGTTGCTTGGTTTTTCTGTGGACTTTTGCAACATGTTCACACTTACTAAAAGGGCTCCTTTTTTTTAAAATCTAATCTCTAAGCTATTTGAGATTTCCCTTTCACATATCAAAAATTCTATTTCAGGTAAAAATATTACAAAAGTATGTGAGCAGACACCAAAAGGCACCTATTGTAAGATTCCATTTATAGGAAACATCCTGAATCGGTCAAGGAGCAGAGACAGAAAGCAGACCAGGGTCAGGAGGAATGGGGAGTGAGTACTGTTGGTGCAGAAATTCCTTTTTGGGTGATGGAGCATTCTGCCATTAGATAGTGGTGTTGGTTGCACTGCATCGAGAATCTACTTCATGCTGAGTAGTGGTACAAGTTAAATATAAACAATAACTTTTATTATTTAAAATGCATTATACCATGGATAAACAATGCATAATAAAACAAAAATAAGACAACACCCTCAAAAACCCCAATAATAAAAATAAAAAAATGGAATCACACAATGGAGTCAAGAAAGCCAAACAAATTAAGAGATAAGAGAAAAAGATCACATTCTTTGGGTGGGAGAGGGCAAGGAGGTTGAGCAAGCGGCTCTGGAACTGGCCCTGATGCACTTTCCATGGGGGAGGGATCTTCAGGCAGTTGGGTAAGGAGAGGTAGATCCTCAGTTGGGTAAGGAGAGGTAGGTCCTCAGTTGGGTAAGGAGAGACTGCAAAGGCTGGCCTAGGCCGCAGAGCTGCATCTAAAGTGGCTACTGGAGATGGCACAACCACTGGATGTGGACACCCCTCCCAGTCTGGGGATCGTCAGAATGTAAAACAGGTATTGATTCAGGAGCTGGCTTTGAATCCTGGTCTGGTTGAATTGTAAGACAGAAAAGATCACCCGTTGGCCCGCATCTCCACGTTTCCCACAAAGACAGAACGCAGCTGCCGCCCAGAACCCATCACATGGTGTTGTGGTGTTTTGAAAGGAACACAAAAATATGGAGACAGTATACCTGAATTAAAGCTTGCACCATTACTAACTATATTGTTGGGCAAACAACTTAATTCCTCTGAGCTTTATTCTTTCATCTGTTAATGCTCAAAAATCATGCATGAGCTGGCAGTCTAATTGGCTTCACTTTCTTCATCTTTACAATATAGGTAATGACCAACTCAGAATTGTAAATTCTAAAGATGTCTGGGTTAGCGTGCTACACTGCAAACCATAAAGCCCTACGCACCTGTAATAAATTATTGCTCAGCTCTATTTAAATAAGAATAGGATTATTTTGATTTGTATATTTTACTACCAGAGAGCTATAGTCTTTTAATATTTTTTGTGTGTTAGTTAATAGATTGTTTCTCAGGTTCCACTGTTATCATTCTATAAGTTTATTATTTGCTTTGATTATCTAATTTAATTTTCACATATATCCATTTGTATATTTTTAAGACAAAACATTTTTGTGGCTTTTGTGCAGTTACTAGAAGTATAAAAATTCTGAAGAGGCCATTATATGAATTCTGTAAAGATGATGTAAAAAATCATGCCAGATAAGAGCAAATGTAAACCTTTCCTTTGGATTATAAGGCATGTTTTCTTATGTATTTTTTCTATTTTTTCCATTGTCAATTATGAGTACAAGAAAATTTGAAAATAAGATTTCCTTTGTTTTAAACACTTTCTGCATCAATATAATACAATGTCATATTGTGATAATAGGATTGCCAGATGTGTGAAGGGTAAGAGTAGGCAAAGGTGAAAAGGACAGATAAAGACAATGCAAGGTGGTCCTCCCCTCCCATCTCAATCTCACTCCTTAATTGGCCAAGTTATTCTAAATGGGGACATGAATTCAGACTACAGGGATATTAGATTGAAGAACACACCTCCTACCTTTGGGATAATATTAGCCTCAATTTATTGGGTGAGAAGAACTAATGGGGGAGAAAGGACACTGGTCATAAGATTAATGGGTTGGCTGCCCCCAACATTTTAGAAGCACATGTCTGTAATGTAAGGGAACATTAAAAGTAATATTATTTATATACATTAAAAGCAGACTCTTCTGCAATCCAGTTTCTTTAAAATGTTTTATTTTTTTATTATTTTTGTTGTGGTAAAATTTACATAACATAAAATTAGCAGTTTAAATTGTTCAATTCAGTGATACCTAGTACATTCATAATGTGCAGCTAGACCTACTCTCTAGTTCCAAAACATTTTAATGCTTTTTTTTAGAGAGAGGATGGGAGGGAGGAAGAGAGAGAGAGAGAGAGAGAGAGAGAGAGAGAGAGAGAGAGAGAGAGAGAGATGAATTGGTTGTCTCCTGCACTCATCTTGACCAGGGATAGAACCAGCAACCTGAGTATGTGCCCTGACCAGGAATCAAATCTTCCACCTCTTGGTGTATGGGAGGATGCTCCAATGAACTGAGCCACACCGGCCAGGGCTTAAAACATTGTTATCACCCGCTCCTCAAATCCTGCATCTATTAGACAGTAGTCACTTCATATTCCTTTTTTTTTTTTTCCTACCAGCCTCTGGCAAACACTAATCTGCTTCCTGTCTCTATATATTAACCTATTCTTGATATCCAGTATATGCTGACTCAGTTTTTAACAATAGCTCTTTATGCTTTTTTACTTACGTACTTTTGACACTTGCACATCTTATATGGTAGTAATACTCCTTTTTATCACATCATACTGTCACTAATTTCATGGTAGCAGGTAGTGAGGTCTTGTATCATGTTTACACAGCTACTTTTTTTTTTAAATTGCCCACATGTTCAAGTTAGTATTTCTTAATGATCCAATTCATAAGTAAGGTACACGTCATCTGTGATGGGTCTAGGTGAGTGTCAAGGAAACTATCCTTATAACATTATGGCAAAGTTGCCTTGGGCTTCAATGAAACTCTCTCACTTTTTGAAATAACTTTTCTAATATTTCATCAGGTGTGTGTCTTTGTGTGTTAAGAAAAAACACTTGCACAGTTATTCATGTTGGCCCTCTTATCCATATATCTACATATCTACATATACCTACATTGGTCTATATCTATATCTATCATCTCATATAGAATATCTATTATCTAACTAGTTTTACATTCCAGATCAAGAACCAGAGAGAGCAGTGATGTTAGAAAAATGATAGGGTAGAGGCCTCTAATAACTTGCCCCACTCCAGAAACACTGACAAACCTGAAAAAAATGATCACAACCATCCTTATAAAAACTCTGGAAAATAGATAGTTAAGCAAATGCCTAGAATTTATGTGAAAAATAAGGGACCCTAAGTAGTGAAAACACTTGTGAAAATTAGGGACAAAGGAGGAAGACTCACATTTCCAGATCTCAAAATTTACTACAAGGCTACAATAATAAAAACATTGTGACATTGGCATAAATAGACACATATCAGTGGAATAGAATTCACTCTTCAGAAACTCTCATGTTTAAAGTCAATTGATTTTTTGACAGGAGAACCAGGAAAATTCACTGGAGAAAGAATAGTCTTTTCAACAAATGGTTCTGGGTGAGCTGATCAACACATGCTGAACATACACACATGCACCCATGCACACATATACATAAAGTTGACCCTTAACATATCATACACAAAATTACTCAAAACAGGTCAAATACCTAAATGTGAGAGCAAAACTAAAACCTCTTAGAACAGCCGTGGGCAAACTACGGCCCGCGGGCCGGATCTAGCCCGTTTGAAATGAATAAAACTAAAAAAAAAAAAAGACCGTACCCTTTTATGTAATGATGTTTACTTTGAATTTATATTAGTTCACACAAACACTCCATCCATGCTTTTGTTCCGGCCCTCCGGTCCAGTTTAAGAACCCATTATGGCCCTCGAGTCAAAAAGTTTGCCCACCCCTGTCTTAGAAGAAGATATAACGGTAACTTTTATGGTCCTGAATTGGTAATGGCTTCTTAAATATGATATAAAAACACATGTAACAAATAAAACTAGATAATAGACTTTATATAGGGTGTCCCAAAATTCACACAAGATTTGCAATTGAATTGAATCGCAAATCTTGCGTGAATTTTGGGACAACCTATATAAATTAAAAACTTTTGTACATGGAAGGGCACTATCAAGAGAGTCAAAGAAAACCCTTAGAATGGAAGAACATATTTGCAAATCATCTATCTGATAAATACCTAGTATGTGTAATACATAAAGAATCCTTAAAACTCCAAAAGGGAAAGACTAACAACTCTATTAGAAAATAAGCAAAATTTTTTAATGTACATAATCCAAATAGATATAGAAATGTCCAGTAAGCATATGAAAAGGTGATCAGCGTCATGATTCATTAGAGAAACCACATTGACATCCCATTTCACATCGACTATGATGGCATAATAAACAAATAAATAAAACCAAGGACTCACAAGAATGTGGATAAATTGAAACCCTCATAAAATTCAAATGGTAGTCACTTGGAAAACAGTTTGGCCTTACTCCATAAGTTAAAAAGAAACAATTTTACTTCTAGGCATGTACCCCAAAGGATTGAGAACAGGCATCCAAACAAATACATGAATGTTCATAGCAGCACTCTTTATCATTACCAAATGGTGAATAAATGGCTCGAGCTGGTTTGACTCAGTGGATAGAGCATCCATCAGCTTGTGGACTGAAGGGTCTTGGGTTTGATTCTGGTCAAGGGCACATGCCCAGGTTGTGGGCTCGATCCCCAGTGAGGAGGCGTGCAGGAGGTAGCCAATCAATGATCCTCTCTCATCATTGCTGTCTCTATCTCTCTCTCTCCTTCTCCCTTCCTTTCTGAAATTAATAAAAAAATATATTTTAAAAAGGTGGAATAAATGAATAAACAAAATACATCATAACCAAATAATGAAATATTATTTAGGCATAAAAAGGAATGAAGTACTGATATATGCTATAATATGTATGAACCTTGAAACATTTTGCTAAGTGAAAGAAGCCAGACAAAAAAAGCTACTGTATAATTTTATTTACTGGTGTACCAATTGATAATGCAGATTTCTTTCAATAGATGGAGTTACACATATGTTGATATATATGCGATTTGATATATGTGCTAATTTGTTGTATTGACAGCAAGCTTCAAAACTTCATCTGTCAAATTTGCTAAAGGTGTTAATATCATAGGTATTTTTACACTTAAACATGTCGAATTTCATGCCAAAAAAAACCAGCATTTGCAGGAAGTTTTAATTCATTACTTTATTTTGAAGAAAAGGGCTGCTGAAAGTTATCATATACCTCGGGAAGCTTATGGTGAACATGCTCCATCTCAAGATACTTGAGTACACTAATTTAAATGCTTTAAAAGTGATGATTTCGATGTGAAAGACAAAGAATGCCCAGGTCAACCGAAAAAGTTTGAAGACCAACAATTACAAGCATTATTGGATGAAGATGCGTGTCAAACTCAAAAACAACTTGCAGAAAGATTAAACCTTGCTCAGCAAACAATTTCTGATTGTTTACAAGCAATGGGAAAGATTTTTAAAGGAAGGAAAATGAGTGCCACATCAAGTGAACGAAAGACGAATGGAAAACCGAAAAGTCATCAGGAAAATGTTGCTTCAACAGCACAAAAGAAAGTCTTTTTTGCATTGAATTGTGACTGGCGATGAAAAGTGGATTTATTTTGAGACTCCCCAACACACAAAATTATGGGTTGATCCAGGTCAACCATCAACATCGACTGCAAGGCCAAATGGCTTCGGAAAGAAGACAACACTCTGTTTGGTGGGATCAGGAAGGTGTGGTGTATTATGAGCTTCTGAAACCAAGTGAAACCATTAATACTGATCATCACTGACAACAAATAATCATTTTGAACCACGCTTTGATCGTAAAACGACCAGAATGGGCCAGAAGACATGGCAAAGTAATTTTGCTTCATGATAACGCACCATCACACACTTCAAAACCAGTTAAAGACACATTAAAAGATCTTGCCTGGGAAGTATTAACCCACCTGCTGTATTCACCAGATCTTGCTCCTTCAGATTACCACTTGTTCCAATCATTGGCCCATGAACTTTTTGAGCAGCACTTCAAAACATACGAAGAAGTGGAAAATTGGGTCTCTGAATTGTCTGCTTCAAAACAAGAAAAGTTCTATTGGGATGGTATCCACAAATTACCTGAAAGATGGAGGAAATGTGTAGCTAGCGATGGACATTAATTTGAATAAAGCACTTTTGATGTTTCTCTTGAAAGTATCGTGTTTGCTTTCAAAATCTGCATTATTAATCGGTACTCAGATTCAGAGAGATGGGAAAAAATTTGCAGTTGTAAAGGCGATTGGGAGAGTGGTTGCTAAATGGGTACCAGGTTTCTTTTTAAGTGGAAGCCAAAATTCTGGAACTAGATAGTGATAATAGTTGTACAACATTGTAAATGTACTTAGTACTACTTAACTGTACACTTTAAAATGGTTCAGTGGTAAATTGTATGTTATATATATTTTAAAATTATAGTTGACATACAATGTGATATTAGTTTCGGTGTATAATGTAGTGATTAGACATTTATAATCTCATGAAGTGGTCACCACAAATATAGTATGCTATTTTAACACAATCAAAATAAAAAATATGATAACCTATTTTATCACTTGTATCCAAAAACTACATAAGAAAACATACTCTACTTAATCTCTGCCATTAGCCCTATTAAGCAATAATATGATCTCTAGCTTAAGGTAAAATAGACTTCTAAGACTCAACCTGTGATCTCTTTCAAGAACTATTTAAGAAAATAAGTACATGGAACAAATTTTAACAGTAACTAGGACATTTTCAAAATGATGCCCAATGTAACCACATCACGCTCCCGAGAGAGAGAAAAAAAGTGTGTTCCCTTACTTAATATTTTTTCTAAAACCACTCATACAAAACAACATACATTTTTTTGGGTAAATAAAATAAAATTTGTTATTTATAAAATACACAGAAGGATACTCATTTACTAAAGATCAATGGCCCTATGATCTCAGTTCAGTAACTAAATTACTGGGAAAGTTTCTGAAACTATTACAATGAAAATGTCATTGCTTCATTTGCTCTGCCCACTAGCACTTGCCCCTTGGTGTCATGCATCCCAGCTTGTGCTACCTCACAATAAATCGCCCTCCTTCCTTTCTCTTCCTATAAGATAAGTAATGTGTTTATCTTAAATATATATATCAAGTATTTAGATTTTTATAAGTATCTTTCAGGCTTCCTAATGTAAGTAAAATAGAATAAGTTGCTGAATATCTGAACTAGAAGAATCATTACTGATTTATGGAGTTTATTAATCATTTATTTAAAAAAAAATGATTGCCAGAGATTTTAAATGTATTATTTTTTTACATATGCCAGCCAATTAGTAGCGCAATTGGGTCATAGGGCATCAGACAACCAATTTAGTGTTTCTTTTTTTCATCTTTTTACTTCTCCCATTACTTATATTACTGTTCATTAATAATCCTTCATTTCTTTTAGGTTAAAAAGTATTTTAACATAAAACACCTTAGGTACTTTTTATCAGAGGTTTTACCTAGGATCATCAAAAAATGATGTCTTCAGAGATGACAGTTGAGTTTGGTTGTGAATCAGGAGAAAGAGACAGCTATGCAAACATTTAGGGGAGGGGAGTCCCAAGATGAAGGAAGACTAGATACTCACAGAGGGGAATGATCTTTTAATACCTCAGACAGAAGATCATTGTAGCTAAAGCATGGGGAAAGTGCAGGAAATCAGAGAGAGATGAGGTTAGACAGGGAGGCAGAGCATTCAGGGCCTGGAGGCCCTGGAGGGGAGTTTACTTTTACTTTAATTGCAAGAAAAATATATTAGGATTTTAAGAAAAGACATTATACCTCCGATTAAAATTTTAAAGATTTTATTGGTGATGTCTTTTCTATGGAGTATGAAAAGGTGACAGCACCTATGAACAGGATTATAGCAGTAGAGATGCCTGGGGATGGAATGGTCCAAACTAAGGTACAGTTTGGAAGTCGTGTGAAAGGCCTCCTGAAAGACTGGATGTAGATTTTGAAAGAGAGGCATAAATGATGACGCCTTGAATGTAGATTAAAAATCTAGGTAGATGTTGTTGCCCAACCAGCATAGGCTGAGCATTGACCTATGAACTAGGAGGTCATGGTTTGATTCCTGGTCTTGGTATATGCCAGGATTGGGGAATGGAACCCCAATGTACAGGAGGCAGCCGATCAATGATTCTCTCTCATCATTGATGTTTCTATCTCTCTCTCCCTTCCTTTTTGAAATCAATAAAATATATTTTTAAAAATTTAGATAGATATTGTTGACACTTATAGATTTGGAAAAGGAAATCAACTGTTAGGTTTTGGCCACGTGCAATTGTAGCCATCAATTTACATCACTGTGGAGATGTGGAGTAGTTAGCTGGACACACAATCTTTGAGCTCAGGAGTGAGACCGGAGAGGAATATAAATTTAGATACTCTAAGTGGGTTTTCTTAAATCTTGCAACTAAATGAGATCATTTAGGCAAAATAAATAAATCTATATATATAAAAAGAAGTAATATGCAAATTAGGTCGGGCCTCCTTAATGGTCATGACCATCTCAGGAGGAGGAGCCAGGTGCGGCCCTGAGCCTGAGAGAACAACACCCAGGGGCACCTGATCCAAGTCCCCATGGCGCTGCTGGGGGAAGGACCCCAGCAGACACACACAGGGGCGCCTGCTCTGAGACTCCATGGCCAAACTGCGGCTAAGCCATCAGTAGGACATTCACTGAGGGTTCCCGGACTGTGAGAGGGGGCAGGATGGACTGAGGGACACCTGCCCCCATAGTGCATGAATTTCGTGCACCAGGCCTCTAGTTAGTAAGTAAGTAAGTAAGTAAGTAAGTAAGTAAGTAAGTAAATAAATAAATAAATAATGGAGAAGATCCCCAGGTACTACTCCCGAGGGTACTCCAACATTTAAAAGTCTGTAACAAACAAACAAACAAACAAAAAACAGAAAAATAAACTGGAAGCCTATGAGAAAGTGTTTCAAAGAAGGGAGCAGGGAGCTGTGTCACACGCTGCTCAGGAGTCATGAAGAATGAAGATAGAGAATTAGCTACTGAGTTTGCAAAAGTGTAGGTCATAACAGATGGAAGAGTGGAGTGGTAGGTTTAAGGACGTAGTGACATGAGATGAGGAGGTAGAGACAATTTTTTGAGTTGTTTAGCTCTATGTGGGACAGGGAAATGGGGCACTTGCTGGTAAGGAGCACATGAGCATGGGTACAGGAAGGCATGCAACTGATTGGCTTGCAAAGTTCCTCAAAAAAATCTGCAAAGCATTCATATATTTTTCCTTCTCACAGTTTACAAAATAAGAAACTGTGACTCAGCGACTTTGCTGAAGCCCTATTGTCTGCAAGAGGGGATTCATTTCTGAAACCTGAATTCTAAAGATAGCATAATTTCTCTAAAAAACTCCTGCTTCCGGTATGCAATCTAAGAAAATCAAGCTGATAGAATGCAGTTTTAAAGGTGCTTTTGGTATATGACTTTTGAGGGTTCCAGAAATTCTGTATCTGTGTGCATGTTCCTCAGAACATGACAGAACTGGACACAGCCTTTGAATGTTTTATTTTCTTAATCAGATAGTGAAGGACTAAGGCATAATTGCTTAGTATAAGTGCACTCAAGTGTATGTTGGGTTTATTGGTACAACTACTCATATGAATGCAATGGCCAGATGTTTGTGATTTCCTATTACAGAGCAGAGATATACGTTGGCATTCTGGCCTCAAGTCCATGTCCTTATCCATCTAGGTAACAATATGTAAATAATTCTTACTAGTGCATTTTTTAAAAAATATATTTTATTGATTTTTTACAGAGAGGAAGGGAGAGGGATAGAGAGTTAGAAACATCCATGAGAGCGAAACATCAATCAACTGCCTCCTGCACATCTCCTACTGGAGATGTGCCCGCAACCCAGGTACATGCCCTAGCCCGGAATCAAACCTGGGACCTTTCAGTCCTCAGGCTGACGCTCTATCCACTGAGCCAAACCGGTTTCGGCACTAGTGCATTTTGAACAGAGATGTGTGTCAATTTCAGACCAAAGTGGTTAAGAACTGGATATACATTTATCATGGTTTCCCATCTCCCATGTAACTGATGCATGCAGACAAATTTGATGCTTTGGATTAGTAGACATTCTCTTAAAATAGAACAAGTCGGGGTCTCTAAACCCATAGTTGGCCACTTAGAGATAAGAAACTAGTATTCAATTCATATGATCAGGATATGAATAAATGTCTACTCAAGCCACTAAATTTAGAGATTTAGATCTCACAACAGTTATGGTTACTTTGATTAATACACTCAGCTTATGCTAAATTGCTCTGTATCAAATCCTTTAGATTTGGAATCAAATAGTTTGAGGATATTTGGACATGATAATAGTCATGTGGTGTTCAGACGAAGGAAACTTTAAAAAAACCTAGATGTATTTTTCTACTTTCTGGGCATCAGAAGGTACAGAGTACAGTAAAAAGAGACTGATTAAATAAAACTACCTTACCTAGCAACTGCGCTATTAGCAATATGTACCGGGCAAGTTTCCTTATTGACTTTGAAATAACAAGTTAAATGAAAGAAATATTTCTCTAAAAATAGAAATTGTTCAAATTAAATGTATTTTAAAATATCTCTTTATTCTATTGCCATGTCATTTCACTTGTGCTTATCAATCTTGACAAACTGGAAGGAAGAATGGTTTATATTGCCCCCTTTAAACTATTAAAATATATAGATGGTCAACTTTTTTGCAAGGGATAAGGGATGTAACATTATTTGGAAATACAGCTCTATAGATATACATGTGGAAAGATAGAAATGCATATTTGTATGCATATAACTGCTGTATTAAGTATATATATCTATGCTTTCCTATTTTGTCAAATAATTCTCTATTGGTGATTCATTTTAAACCTTAATCTTGAAATGAAGAAAGTTCATATTTGGGTTAAAGATGATCATTACCTGGAAGAGTTTAATTTGCTCTCATACAATTTTTTCTTAAAATGGGGAAATGATAAAATATTGGTTAGTAAAGTCTTACATATGCAGATAAATTTCCAAGGCAGAGGGGCAGAGGCCTTGAAGGAGGCCATATGCTCTGAGAGATAATTCTATGGCCAGCAGGTGCATTCCCTGGTTCAGATACACAGATTCTCTTGTGAGAAAAGGAGCAGTAGAGGAACACGCCTCACTCCCCTACTGCGCTCTCTGTATTTCCACACAAAAGCAGTACTTCACATCCCAGAGTTTAACTATGGGTTATAAGTGAGGGTGCTTATACAAACTGATACCATATGTTGCTGGTGTTAGCAAGTATATTTTTCTAACCTTGTTACAAAATTTAAGGAATTCATTATTAAAAAAAAATACCAATCCAAGCACCATGTGTTGAATAATATCACTTAGGGAGTCATAAACTGAGAAGCGGTTAGTAAATTTAACAATTGATTACAAAGTAAAAGCATTATATTTGGGTTCTTTTTCAAAATAATGGAGCAGATACACTTAAAGGAACAGCAGTTTGGTTACTGATGGTTTTCTAACTTCTGGTCCCTGTCAGATTTCTCTTTTATAGTTGATTCTTCCTTTTGTTTGAAGCACTTTGAACAGTTAACAGTTCCTTGCAACCAATGGGAGACTTAGGCAGCTTTCCCCAACAGTTGTCATTTAAATGCTCTCTTTGCAGAAAACTAATGAATGTATGAAACCTCTAATACAATAAGTGCAAACACATTTTTATCAGCGAGAAGGTCCCCAGGGCGGTATATGATACTAGGCAGTAGCTCTGTGCACCAATGGGGAAGAAGTACATGAAACAACAGTGTCCCCCACTCTGCAATTTCCCCACAGTCCATCCAAAAGGCAGTGCCTCACAGAAAGTAAGAACTTAATGAATTATGTGTTTTGGTTGGCTATTGTTACCAGACACTAATGGTCCCTGAGTAGTCTCTCTGATCACAGTAGAATAATATAACCCTTTATACTGTGATTGGTAAGATAATTTGGGTTAATTAATAGTAAATTATTAAAAATCTCAAGCTTCTATGTAGAAAAATAAAGGCTTGACAAATTAGGGTCACATCTGACAACTGTAAAGTAAAATATCGCATGGTCAAAACTGCCAGAAATACTTTAATGTTGCCCAAAGTGTCAATTATATGAATAAGCAGTAAGGAAATGGGATTTTTTTATTATTAGAAAATACTCTGTAATCACAGAATTGAATTATGTCTACAATAACATAAAATATATAGTAATAAAATAGACTATATTAATATATAGTATTGGTTCCATGAAGAGAACCAAATTTTAATCTTGTATTTACTATCAATTCATTGCATATTGTTTAGCAAATAATTCACTAAACATGAATCCTCATTTATTTCATCTGCTAAGTAAAGTGGATTTTTTAATCTACAAAGTTTAGTGATTCTACAGTAAAGTTAGTTTTATCTTTTATACACCATTTTCTTATCAGTTCCTCATTACTCTGATGTAGATTTTTTAGCACATTAATTGCAATTTCATCAGTGAAAGTAAAATAAATCTGAGAAACTACAATTGCTTAAGATCAACAATTTACCAGTTATTGGGGTAGAGTTCTAATCCAAAAGTTTTAAATTCAGAATTCTTTTTATTAACTATAGCAATTTTCCTGAACATTTAAGATTCCTACAGCAAAAGATATATATCTTCTGTAGAGTCCACTAGATTCATATGGCCAATAACATATCATTACTATAGTAATTGTACAATGTTTTAAATGTTTGTGAAGATAATACCTTTCTATTTCATTTAATTCAAAACTATTTTCAAGCCTTAAGTTAGGTCATCTGAAGAAAAGAGAAAAAGAAATGTCATTCAGTAACTGTTCCCCCCAGTTAATAAAACAACAAATTTTACTAAATCACTAATAAAATAGAGCAAATAATTTATACATTTAAAGCCAAAGAGCATGTGGTAACTAGTAGGCATCACTGTGTGCATAAGCTTCTCTAGGCTTATCTTGCTTTAATTGCCAAATGGAGCCAATAATCAGAACGCACTCCTTGCTCTGCATCATTCCACAAATCTTGAACCTCCTCAGGCATGACAGCACCACAACAGGGAGCCAGACAAACCACTTTTTTTATAAATATATTTTTATTGATTTTTTGCAGAGAGGAAGGGAGAGGGATAGAGAGTTAGAAACATCGATGAGAAAGAAACATTCATCAGCTGCCTCCTGCACACCTCCCACTGGGGATGTGCCCACAAGTAAGGTACATGCCCATTAAGATCAATGTCAGAACATCTCCGCTACAAAGGCGTAGCAGAAGGAATGATCTCCTTTACTGCTATATAATGTGTATACATCCCCCCCTCTTCTGTTACCACATTTATGGTATGGTTTTGCACCTTTTCACTTGTCTCCAATGGGTTTCCATCTCCCTCTGGTGAAAACGGAAAGTCCTTACTATGGATGTGAAGGAGCTGCATGGCCTGGCTCCCAGTTATCCCTGACCGACTTCCTTTCCACTCCCTCAAGTGCAGGCTTTTGCAGGCTCACTGACCTGTATCTGCTACCCCAGGACCTTTGCATTATTGGTCTCTTTGACTAAAAATATTTTCCTTTAGGTATATGATTGATTCATTCTTTTATTTACCCTTTTAAATTGCCCTATCAAAGAGGTCTTTTCTGACAATTCACCTGAAATAGACCTGTTCTCAAACACATCCTTTTCTCTATGTTTACCATTTTTAAGTTTTCTTCATAATACTTCTCTCCATTGATTTTTAAAATATGTTTTTGGTTCAATGCTACTGTCCATCCAACCACTAATACAATGATACTTTTTTATGAGCGAAGGGCCTTTTTTGTTTACTGTTGTCATTCATTACCCAGGACATTTTCTGGAGCACAACTGTAGGTTCTCAATAAGTAGTTGCTGAACAAACAAATGTGTTGCAGTCTCACCTTGTAAACTATAGATTCTATAAAGGCAAGGACTGTCTCACATTTCTTCATTGATTGGGCCACCGTCAATTATAACAGTGGTTCTCAACCTTCCTAATGTTGTGACCCTTTAATACAGTTCCTCATGTTGTGGTGACCCCCAACCATAAAATTATTTTCGTTGCTACTTTATAACTGTAATTTTGCTACTGTTATGAATCATAATGTAAATATCTGATATGCATGATGTTTTCATTGTTACAAACTGAACATAATTAAAGCATAGTGATTAATCACAAAAACAATATGTAATTATATATGTGTTTTCCGATGGTCTTAGGTGACCCCTGTGAAATGGTCATTTGACCCCCAAAGGGGTCGCGACCCACAGGTTGAGAACCGCTTATATATAGTTATAAAGCCATACTGAATGTTTCATAAAAGTTTACTGAAAGAATGATACTTAGATTATAAAACACATACTATTCCCATGTGTAATGTACATATGCTACAGATTTTAAAGACGCAGACAAATGAAAATAAAGAATGAGCTAGATGGCACAGAGTTGGTGTTTCAGTTCCTGCTGCTTCTCTTCCCTTCCTGTTCTCAGCTTCTCAAGCTTCCATGCACACACTATGCCCACATTTTAATTTTTGCCTCTTAATCCCCATGATGTTACAAAAAATCCTGCTGGTGTCCCTACCTCTTCATAGCCATCCTCTGTAACTTTCATATATCATGTCTAGTGCTACTTAAGAAAACAGCAAATTCACTGAAGGGCAACGTGATACGTGGAATGCTGGCTGGCCATACCTCAGCGAACACCCCTCTTTCTGACATCTGAACTCAAAAGTTCCCTGATGCCTTCATACAAATATGGATATGTAATTAAATGTTTACATGTATTTTCTAGTTGTTTTAAGCAAGAGCATTGGTCACTACAAGGTATTTCTTCATAACAAGAAATTTAATGTACAGATCATTTTAATATTTTAATTAAGCAAGGTGAATTACAAACTGTTATAGCTTCTTTCAGGATGCGGTAATTGGGATATTATGACAATAAAACCATTAAAAACATGGTGGATGATGTTACTATAAGAGTATGCAATTTAAAAAATCTAGAAGAAAAATAAAGACTTCTGTGCATTTTCAACACAATTAATCACCTTTCTGTCTTGAAGTTTTCAGGTCATAAATGTGCACCAATGAATGAATGCATTTAGTGGAGTATTAAAAGTCTTCACCTAAATTATTTTTAAACATAATTAAGTACTAACTACTTATAAGTATTAAATGTACTGGAATATGCAAAAATAAGCACCTAACACCTGGCTATCAGTCTAGAACTGCAGTCACACCGACCTACCTACTCATTCTTCCTCTTTCTGTTTCTCTAGACCAAAAAAAAATACGTACTATTAAATATCATAATGCAATGGAAATGGATGATACAACTATTCTAGTTAGAAACTGTAAAATATTTAGTAACAGTAAACAAGAACCACGTATAAGGCATGACCATGAAAGTAAACTGCAATACATGGGAAGATAATTTATATATGAGGTCACACAGGCATGCGTGCGCACGCACACACAGTACTCTGTCATGAACTGGCATCACTCAAGTTGTGAGAAATCAATAGAATACAAGCTTCAGCATTTTTACAAAAGCTTCATTCATACATGCACTTATTCAGCCAATATTTGTTGAATTATGGCAGACATTCAAGCAATGGGGATTTAATAGAGAACAACTGCTTCTGTAGAAGCTTAGAGTATAGAGGGGAAAACACAAATTAATGGACAATGACACAAAGTATTTATAACTGTAGACTATGGTGCTGATTGAAAAGAGAGAACAATGGTATTATGGGAGAAAAGAGAACACTACTGTTGCCTATCCAACAGGCCTCACCTCTTCTTTCTTTTTAACATAACCACACTTTTATGTGGTAAAAGTCTTTTTTTTTTTTTCCCACAGTTCCCTTCCTTCCTGCTGGGATGTTCTTGACTAAGAGTGTGAAGGTTGGGACTCCAGCATGTATCTAACCAAGCTAAGCATCTGGGGATGGCGGGTGAGCTTTATTTCTTGGCATTGTTGAGCCACTGAATTTACCTCCTATGTGAAACTGATAATAGTAATAATACATCTATTTGGGTAATACTCTGTCATTTCAAGCTAGTCACATCCTACAGAGAATAAAAAGAAAAAAATGAACATTACTTCAACTAATGTTTGGGAAGGATATCACAAATTACATTTCATTTCCCAAGCTCTTCTTTCATTTCTTATTTGCAATACTGGCTACGATTTACTATGTGAAGTGTGCCAGAATCACATATGTTATTGCTAATTCTTATAAAATTTGAAGAGATAGATAGTATCATTTTTAGAAGAAAACTGAGATATATATAAATTAAGTTAGAGTTTTAGAGATTATATAGCTAGTGAATGGGGGACCCAGATTTCTAATCCATGTCTCAAAGAATCCAAAGCCCAATATTTTCCTAATAAATCATGGAAAATATCTCATCACTTTAACATTTAATTGAGTCAATATTAACTTATTAGTAGGATAATACAAAATTGTGACCCTCAATTAATTAGTTTTGGCCACACAATTAATGGTGAGTAGACAGACAGATCACATACACATAGAGATATTTATGATTGTCATGTTGTTTTTAATGAGTGCACCTTTCAAATAAACTTCAGGATACAACTGTTCAATAAAGCCTATGAAATCAGGAGTAGTATAAATAATAATTCCAAATACACTGTTCAACTTAGGAGTGATTTTCTGTTCCTGAGTAGACTAGAATTCAACATAAATTCATGTCTTCTCTAAGTAGTCATAGGAAATTTAATAGTATAAAATGCATACATTTACATCCCAAAAGTTCTCATCACAAAAATATTTTAAGAAATGAGTAGTCATTTATGTATATGTATACATATAAACACACATGTGTATAATTACTAGAAGAAACTATCAATTACCTCCTTTTAATTATTCATATTTTATAAGATCACATTATCTACTTATTTTAAATGAATATTTTATTTAAAGATTTAGGTGTATATTGAAAGAAGTATTTAAGAATTAAGAATGTATAGCAGTGTAAATTTTACTTTTCATTTCTGCAACTACCCATTGAAATTAGGCTATGGTTTTTAAGGATTTTAAAAATAATTTTTAATGAAAATCTGATTTATCTGGCTCACTCATACAAGCTGTTAAAGCCAATAAAGAATCTGAGAACTGCTGAGGAGTAAGTGACTCAAGGGAACAGTGTTTTCCAGGGAAATGATGATGGGATACAGAGCCTTTCATTTCTGGGTCACTAGTTTGAAGGTGGCTCATGTTGTAAGTGATGGAAAGTCACTGATGTTCAATGACCTGTGTGGAATTGGGTGGTGGTATCAGTCCAGTGCCTAGTGAATAGGTGTCCATTCACATCCCAATTGGCATTAATTGACAGGCATGTTGACAGTTTTATGATGAGGACCGGGGGCTTTCAGCACTGAAAACCTGATTTTGGAGTAGAAGACAAATAATACCACGGTTGGAGGAAGGTATGTTTCTAAAGAATGTAGTCATATAGGGGTTGAAAATTGTTTCTCCTAAGGTCCCTTCTAAAGGTTTCTTTGATCCTCAGAATTTTAAATTGCAGAAGTGTCTTTATGACATCAATCTAGCGTATTTCTAACATTGTTCCACATCCTCAGGACATGTTTTTAAAAATCCCTGATTAATGAAAATATTTATCAACAAAACCAATGACTTTTACTTAGAATCCATTCAAAAACTAGTCCTTAATTTTCTTAGGCCAACTAAGTAATAATCTCCTGGCTAGATCTAGTAATCTATATTATTTATTTTTCTAGATAACAATGATGATACTCAACCAATTTTGGAAGTCACATAGACTGTACTTTATAGAGGTTCAACAAAATTCTTTGACTCAAATGGTATTAAAATAGACTTTTTAATATAGGAAAGTTTGCAGCTATCTATGTCTGATCTTTCCTAATTGGTAGGCAAGTAAGTTGCCAGGGCTCGAAAGCCAATTAAATCAGAACCTAAGATAATCCATCAATGAATATGTGCTGAATAAAGGCAATGCCTACTAAATGTTTCATATGCCAAAAGCTGGATAGTAATGTCCCCTAGACATAATATATTAAATGGGGACTATTAAACACACACACACACACACACACACACACACACACACACACACACGCGCGCGACAATTAGAAAACAAGCTATGTGCCAAACATTTATTGAGTCCCATTATTTTATAACTTTCCAGAAATTTAGGCTTCTTTATGATATCTTATTTAATATTGACAAATATCATGAGGGTTGTCATTATTATGTCATTATCTTAAGTGAGATAATAGCCTTAAATAAGAGATTTGTTCTAATGTCTAAATAATAGGGTCAAGTTTTCATTCTATTTTCTTTACTTAAAAAAAAAAATACTATGTTTATGCCACTATACTAATATAGGAACTTATTTCAAATTATAATTTAGGAGTCCATAAGCAGTCAATTATTTTTTTTCATCTTTTTTTTTTCTAAAATATATTTTATTGATTTTTTACAGAGAGGGAGGGAGAGAGAATTAGAAACATTGATGAGAGAGAAACATCAATCAGCTGCCTCCTGCACACCTCCTACTGGGGATGTGCTCGCAACCAAGGTACATGCCCTTGACTTGGAATTGAACCTGGGACCCTTCAGTCCGCAGGCCAACACTCTATCCACTGAGCCAAACCAGTTAGGATTCTTTTATATTTCTTACATGAAAATAAGAAAGTTGAATTGGATGCATTCTGAATTCCCTGTTAACTGTCATAAGATTCTGACAATATATTAGTTGCAGGATACAGACAATAAGTGGAATCATTAAAGAAGATATTCTACTAGTACCTATGGTGCATCTTAACGGTAGGTCCTGCACAGAGTGCAAAGATAAATTAGAGTCTTCTGTTTAAATGCTAGGAAGCTTAGTGACTATTTATTAAAAGCAATATGCTTTATGCAAGGAATATATCAAGAATGGTAATGGACAAACATTCATTGCTAAGAAAGAAAACCAGTAAGCAAAACTCTAATGGGCAGATGAAAAAATTAAATCAATTATATTAAGAAGACCAAATTTAAGTTTGGAAACAAATTTCACCATATCTGAGGCTCAAAATGATTCCTGGTTAAGATTTGTTACTACTACTTCCTATTTAGAAGGCCCTAGCTAGAATCCTAAGGTTGGATGCATATTTTTTCCTCTCCTGTTACACTAGGAACAGACTATACCATTGGATTTGCATTTAAGGACAGTATTGTAAATGTGGTAGAAATTGGGTTGGGTATTAAAGGATAAGAGGAGATACTTTCAGGCATATTAAATATTTTTTTCTTTTAATATTTCTGGCTTGTCATTATGATTTCAGAATTACTGAAATGTCTGGTAAAAATGTTTTTGTGGCTGCCTTTATTTAGTAAATTACGCTGTGTGATAACCAACACGAAGAAAAAGAATAAATGAACTGTTAAAATCATCTACATAGAAAGAGCAGAAAATGTTCACATGACCAATCTAATTAGCAAAATGAAAGCTGGTTACAACACAAGACGTCTGATATAAATTTTTGTTAAGTAAGTGAAAAACTAGAAAATGATTAACTCTATTCACTTCTATGTAGTGACTTATTAGTAAATATCAAAACAATGTTTTGTTTGACCAAATACTTTAAAAAGTCTTCTGATAAAATTGCCTACAGAGTCCATTGAGTGGTTCTTGAAAAATAATATAAAAATTTTCATCCACTGAGGGTGGCTTTGGGTGGAGAAACAATAAGACATAGTTTAGCACCAAGTATGGTGAGTTAAGTAAAAGATCCCAAGTGGAAATACTGTTTTTGAACAAATTGAAGTGTGACTAAAAGGTAATATGAGTAGTTTGTGTGTCTGTGACTTATGAACTAGCACCAATGGCAATTCCAAGGGAAGAGGACTTACAAAAAAGTAAGCACTGTCAGAATACTGAAGAGTGTCTAAAACCCTCTTGAAAGAACTATTTTGGAAGAAAAGACTCAATTTCTATTTCAGTTTTTGTATGTCTGCAGTTTATTAGGTTTTGCAGGTTAATTTCATACAACAGTCATGTTAGATATTAAAAGTAAAACACATTAATATCCATGTTAATTATTTGCAATAAATCAAGACATCTTTTAAAAAAATTCAGTGATTGTGTAACTAAAGTTATTACAACATAACAGATGGGAAAACAAAACCACTAGACTTGATCATCAAAACCCTTCTTTTCCATGTAGTATCCTAAGACAGATGATACCATCTTTAACGTTTTAATGTTAATAACATTAGCAATGCTCAGGCTTATTTCAAGGTTAAAATTAAACACTGCATATGAAATTGTGTTTGTCAAATGCAAAATGCATAAGAAAATTGTATCATGATTATAACTATCCCCTCATTGCTATTTTGGTGCTATATCAACAATAACAGGTAATCCATGTCAAGGAGCTTAAATGGTAAATGAATATGTTGTCGCAAGTAACCTTAAACCAAAGATATTCTAACTTTTAAGATGATTAATTTAGTAGCTTAGTGATGTTATCAGTAAGCCATCCTCCTTGTATTTTATCACCTTACCACCCTTATGCCCTAATGATGCTACTACTATTCTTTGCAAGATGACTACAATATTTCTAATCAGCACATCAAAATGTGGTAATGGTCAGTGATAGAAAACACTGTTTTAGAATCAGGCTCCATTTTCCAGAAGCTTCCTACTCCTGGGTCTATCTCCTCCCAGTCTTATTGAATACTAGAGGCTTGGTGCATGAAATTCATGCATGGGGGTGGGGGTGTCCCTCAACCCAGCCTGCACCCTCTCCAATCTGTACAATTTGTTAAAAATTTGTTAAGGATATTTTTGCCTATGTTCATAAGGAATATTGAATTTTTTGAATTATTTTCTTTTTTTTTCATGTCCAAGTATTTGCTACTAATAAAAGTTCTAAAAGTGTGAAATTAACAACTGACATTCAAAAAATAATGCAAATTTGATAGACCTAAAGACAAATGGGAAAATCATTTGTCGTATTTTAAAGAGCCCCTTTCAGTAACAGAGCATATACGTAAAAATAAAAGTATAAAAGATTGAACAAACTAATCAACAATATTGATCTGACATTTTTAAAACACTCCATCAAACAGTAACAGAATACACATTATTTAAAATTATCATAGAATTCTATCAAGAGAAACCATATTCTGGGCCATGATATCAGTATCAACAAATTTAAAAGACTGAAATTATATTATTTGACTATAGCAAATTGAGTTGAAAATATCAGTAACAAAGATATCTGAAAAATCTCTGTATATTTAGAAATTTAACAACATACTTTTAAATAAAATATTTATCAAAGAAGTCATACAAAATAACATGATAAATATGAGAAATTGTGCGTAACTAAATTAAAGTGAAAATACTGCATGAATATTCATGAATGGAGCTTAAAAAATGACCAAGAGGAAACCTATCCATTAAATGTTCATATTAACAAATTCTCAGATAAATGATCTGTTTCTGCCTAAAGAAACTAAAAAAAATCCACCAAAAAACTAAATGTCCATACTGATGTTAGTGTCTGAGTTTTCATTTGTTTTCTTGTTTATTTGTTGTTTTCTGTTTTATATCCCACATATTAGTGAAATCATATGTTTCTTAACTTTTTCTGACTTATTTCACTTAGCATAATATTCTCAAGATCCATCCATGTTGATGCAAATGGCAGTAGTTCACCTTTTTTATGGCTGAGTAGTATTCCACTGTATATATACCACATCTTCTTTATACCATCAACTATTGAGAAACACTATATGACTGTTTCCATGTCTTTGTCACTGTGAATAATGCTGCAATGAACATAGGAGTACATTTATCTTTGCAAATAAATGTTTTCAAAAATTTGGGGTAGATAACCTAAGTCCTAGAAGGCAGGTTGCTGGTTAATATGGTCACTCTATTCCAAATTTTTTAAGAACCTCCTTCGGTACTGTTTTCCATAGTGGCTGTACCAGTTTACATTCCCACCAGCAGGGAATGAGGGTTCTTTTTCTCCACAACCTCTCCAACACTTGTTATTACCTGTCTTGTTGATAATAGTCATTCTAACAGGCATGGGTGGTAGCTCCTTGTAGTTTTGATTTGCATTTCTCTAATAGCAAGTGAAGTTGGGCATCTTGTTTTAAAATATATTTTTATTGATTTCAGAGAGGAAGGTAAAGGGCTAGAGAGATAGAAACATCAATAATGAGAGAGAATCACTGATTGGCTGTTTCCTGCTTGCCCCCCACTGGGGATTGAGCCCACAACCTGGGCATATGACCTGACCGGGAATCGAACCATGACCTCCTAGTTCATAGGTCGACACTCAACCACTGAGCAACACTGGCCAGGCAAGGTGGGCATCTTTTGATACCTTTTTCAATCTCTTTAATAATACTTTGTAGTTTTAAGTTATAGATCCTTCACACCTACAGATAATAGTGTATTGGTCACAAGAGGAAAGGGGTTGGAGGAATAGTAAAGGGAAAATGGAGTCAAATGTGTGGTAACAGAAGAAGATGTGACTTTGGGTGGTAAAAACACAATGCAGCATACAGATGATGTATTATATAATTACACACTTGAAAACTAAAAATATTAAAAATAAAAAATAAGCAACAAGAACAGAAAACTCAATAAACCCACAGCTAGTAAAAGAGGGAAAAAAGACAAAAACAGAAAAAGAAATTAAATTGTAAATAAAACCAAATCTAGTACTTTGACGGAATCAAGAAAACTGCATTTTCAAAGAGAGAGAAAGAGAGGACACTACTATCCAGAATAAATGAGGGGACATCCCAACTGTTCCCATCACAAAACTATATTAAGGGAGTATTAGAAAGAATTTTGTGTTAATACATTCTGAAATTTAGATAAAATGCATAGAGATTTCTTGAAATTTAGCAACTGCCAAATTAATTCAATGAGAAATATTTCATCTGAATGTCCCTACATCTATTAAATAAATTGAATTCATAGTTAAAATTTTCTTACAAATATCCCAGTAGCACACATTTCATAAGAAATATTAGTTGTCATACATATTATTATTAAATTTCATTTGGTTGTTTCATAAGTACATACATATATATATATATATATATATATATATATATATATATATATAATTTTTTATTATTTCAGAGTTGAAGGGAGAGGGAGAGAGAAATAGAAACATCAGTGATGAGAGGGAATCATTGATTGGCTGCCTCCTGCACACCGCACACAGGGGATTGAGCCTGCAACTCAGGCATGTGCCCTGACCGTGAATTGAACAATGTCCTCCTGGTTCATAGGTTGATACCCAACCACTAAGCCACACTGGCCTGGCATATACAGTATATTTTAATTCATAGACAACTAAAATCCATCTAGTCAATGATATTTTTTAAAATATATTTTATTGATTTTAGAGAGGAAGGGAGAGGGAGAGAGAGAGAAACATCAATGATGAGAGAGAATCAATGATTGGCTGCCTCCTGCATGCCCCTCCCTGTGATTGAACCCATAACCTGGGCCTGTGCCCTGATCAGGAATTGAACCATGACCTCTTGATTCATAGGCTGATGCTCAACCACTAAGCCACACCGGCCAGGCTCAATATTATTTTGAAGGGCCTCATGACTTTATCAAATATCTGCCCTAACTTTATTCACTTAAAACAATAATAGTATTTTATTCACTTAATATTCTTTATTTGATAATTATTTCAATTATTTGCAATATTTGAACATCTTTTTATGCCATATCCTTATCCCCTCATAATGCAAAACATTAGGCTTGCCTTTAATTTTTTTCAGAGACATAATTTTGTATCTCAATGTACTAAATCATTGGGAAAGAGATGCACTTCTTTGTAAATTGGTATATACATATATGTCAATTGGCATATCTTCCCCAAATTCCTTCTTTTTTATTATTTAACATCCATAAAAATTATATGAAGAAAGAGGACTTAGCAGAATAGTATTTGCACTGATAGAGAATGAACCTGGATTAGAAAACATGACAAATGCATGAGAACTTGTTCAAAATATGGCTAGATTATTACAGGCATATGAGATAGTGTGATTCAATGACAATTTGGAAAAAGGCATGTTTAAACTTTTCTAAGTAGTGGTTTTTGAAAGGAAACAAATCTGCCTTTAAATTTGATTTAAAAATGCTTAACTTCAACTTCTTCACTAGCTTTGTTTGCATATAAGCTGGTTTCACTGCTTTGTGATTGTACATTTGCATTTAAATAGATTTATCTTTAAATGATGTGCGACATACAATACAAATGTAGACTAGTGAGGCCATTTTATAGAAGAAATTTTTTACTGACCTGATAGTCTAAAATGCTATAAAGCTCTCTGACATTTTAAAAATTGCACTATGAATTTTATCACATCAATAACTCACAATGAAATTACAATTTGGAATGATTTTTCAATGTGTCTTGAACCTGTCTCTTTCCTTCATTCTTCACCTCATTCTAATGCAGACTGATGAAACAGAAAGGCTCAGCCATTTCCCTAACCTCAGATCTGGGTAGAGGACTATGTAATTTAAGGTAACACAAATGACATTATGTACTTTTATAGATTTTTCCTTCTGAGTAGCAGTGTCTACTTTGGCTTCCAATATTGGAAAGCAAAATTCTTTCATTCTTAAAATGATTATGTCAAAGTTACACCCATGCATATACTCAAGAGGTAATCTATATAATTACCCTATATAATATATGTACATATATAATTAATATAATGTATATAATTACTTTGTCTCTAGGTAAAAAAGTGATACTATAACAATGTTAAAACTTTCACAATTAAGGGAATAAACATTAAAAGGTGGACTGTATAAGTACTAATGTAAATATTTGGATTTTTCTCTACCCTGTTTACAAAAATTTATTTTGATACCGTATATGTATTTGCTAGAAGAAGATAAAAAATATAAATATAGAAACAAGTGGCAATTAACAATTGCTAATTGTTCAAACTTAATCAAAGATATGTAGGGCTTTCAGTTTTAGAAAACTATTGGCAACGCTAAATTGACATAAATATCCATGGTCTTGACCTAGGAACAATTTTTACCGCCAAACTTAATTTAATATACAAAAAAGAGTTACTTTGTGCTTATTTATTAGTAACTATTTTTCCATCATAGTCTAGGCAAAAAATATTATCACTTTTCAAGGTTTTCTTAATTCTAATTTTGTCTACTTCTGAAAAGAAAAGTTACATACATTTTTGCCACATTTATGTAATATAGAAGAAGAAGACTATTTTGAGGTTGTGAGCATTTTTCTTCATAAAGGTTGTGAGGAGAAGCAGTTTTACTCAACCTTATCTCCCACTGCTCCACTGCCAGCACACTCAGGATGTTGCATTTATTATTATTTCCATTACAGCCACAGTCGGTTTGGGAAATATTAATTTTGTCTAAATACACAGCTTGCAGATTTTGAATCATCATTTCTGGAAATAACAAAACACACACTATCGGCCTTAATGTTATGTTGCATATTATCTGAAAATGTAGTACTCTACCAACTGAGTTCTCTTGGTTCTAAACTTTTTTGAGTGTGGATAATTTTTTTTTTCTGCTTAATCAACAAAATACATCTAGGGAACCAAACAGAAACCAGAAAAACTCAAACTCTGACAACCTATAACTAGGAAACTGTACTGAAAGGCCACCTGGGTGCTAGAATCACAGAAAGCTGGACTTCAGCTTGAGTCACTTCTGTCCCTGGTCACTGGCAAATTATGTAACTGCTGTAAAGTGAGGATAACATTATAATGCTGTTATATGATTTTTATTGTTTATGTGGAGATTAAATAAAATAATGATTATAAATAAGATCTTTTTTAAGTTTTCTGGAACATTATAATATCAACTATTATCATCATCTTAAGTTAAAGGGCATACATGGATTTAAAGAAGATACATGGACTCCAAGCCTGGAGTAAGAAATAAAAATAATATTTATTCATATATTCTACATTCAACTGTGAGATCTCTCAAAATTTGGGAAGACCTAATACACAGTACATTTATTTCTAAATGAAATAAATGAGTGAGTACATTTATTTCTAAAGTTTACTCAACAACATTGATAAAGTTTTAGTAGTCACTATTTAGTGTTTAGATTAAATTGTACCTGGAATTTTCAGTGCTTATTTTTAGCCTATTTACTGAATGTTTGATATGCGTGTTTTTCTAATTCATTTTATTAAATGTACTTTAGTGAAAAGTTTTTGTGAGGATTTAAGGAGGCCAAATAATTGAACGCGAAATACGCTCTAGGAGCTAGAATTTTAAGAATGGACAACAGGGGGATGAGAGCATGAGTGGGGGGCGGGGGAGAGGATGGGGGTTAATGGGGGGAATGAGGACACATTTATAATTCCTTAACTAATAAAGAATTTAAAGATAAAAAATAACACATAAAAACATACTGATACAATAACTTATGGCCTGTGCACAGTCTCTGAAAGTCAGTTTTGTGAGATATCTTACATCCAAGAAATAGAAGGTGAACCTTAAACCACTATGTCAATATTTTAAAAGTAAAGGTTTCACTAAGTACATGTATTTTCACTTTTTCTATATTGATGCAAATGCAGCTCTAAAACATGGTGATTCAGACCTGCCTGTTAACTCATTTAAGAGAAACAATCCACCCTAACCGGTTTGGCTCAGTGGATAGAGCATTGGCCTGTGGACTCAAGGGTCCCAGGTTCGAATCCAGTCAAGGGCATGTACCTTGGTTGTGGGCACATACTCAGTAGGGAGTGTGCAGGAGGCAGCTGATCAATGTTTCTAACTCTCTATCCCTCTCCCTTCCTCTCTGTAAACAATTAATAAAATATATATTCAAAAAAAAGAGAAACAATCCTTCCAAAGTTAAGCGAATTGAAAAATATGTATATTTTTATTGATTTCAGAGAGGAAGGGAGAGGGAGAGAGATAGAAACATCAATGATGAGAGAGAATCATTGATTGGCTGCCTTCTGCATGCCCCCGACTGGGGGACCCAGGCATGTGCCCTGACCGGAAATCGAACTATGATCCCCTGGTTCATAGGTCAACGCTCAACCACTGAGTAATTCCGGCCAAGTTCAATTGAATTTTTTAAAACGTGTTCTATTTACAATTCCATTTCTTTCATTTTTCCTCTCTAATGTGGTATATGCCATAGTAAATACCTACAGAACTGGTGTGAGAACTAAATGAGGGCCTGAATGTGAGAGAGATGCTTGGCAAACAGCAAGTCTTACATAAATCTGAATTATTCTTATTGGTGGAAGTAGTGGTATATATATTAAAGTGTGAGATCCTAGAAATTGTGTCTACACAACTAATCCAGTTCTGTAAATATGTATGCATTCTATAATTGTTTCAGTAAGGAAAGATGAGAGGAGGTCAAGAAACAGGAGAGAAAAACATCTAAATAAATGCTTTTGGATCCTAGTTGTGTGTTGTTTTTTCCTACATAGAGCTATTTAGAACTTTTAATCCTTTAAACTTATTTAACTGTCATGGATTTCATAATAAATTTTGATTGCATGTGAGGGATATTTTGCTTAGACTATAAAAATATCCAAAATATAATTTTAATTTATAATATTTGACCTTCAAATTGAAAGTTGAATGTCAACTGTACCAGGCAAATCACATAAGACCTTCCTTCCACATAATATTTTCTAACTAAAACTAATAGCTCAGACCTCATGAATCTTGGTCTTTCTATAAATTGTCATTTTGCATCCCCACATAAAATTTCAGTGTCAGTAGTGTCGTGTCAAAGTAACTAAAGCATATGACTTATTCTCATTTCTTTCCAACTAAGAGAATTTTTGTGCACAGCATAAACTATTTTAGAAAACTCAAGCAAAAGCAAAATATTTCAAACTATTTCTTCGTCTCAGCAGTTCCAGCATCCTCATATGGTTTTCTCTCTTCCTGCCTAAATGTCTACACATTCTCTAAGCTATTCTGAGATGTCTTGATCAATTTACATCGGAAATTCATAAAACTGCTCTTTACTTCAACTCTTTGTACAAACCCAAAAAATATTTACTTCAGTATTGGTTATGTTCACCTTTTTGGATTTCCAAAAATATCTACAGTTCAGTAGGATTAACATTTACCTACCTACTGTGTTGCCAACTTGCCAGTCCCAAGATTAGTGTTTGCAAAATGAAAGTGAACAGTCCTCCTTTCCTCACCTCCTTGGGAGATGTACTGCATGTCTTTTATGTGGGAAATGTCATTGAACAGGAGATATGTGTCCTAGGCAGCCTTTCTTTTCTCTTTGGTTTTACGACCTTTCTTTCTTTTTGACAACTCCACAGTGCTCACCCTTTTCTAGCTCCCTAAATTATGTTAAGTCTCTATTTCACCTATTAGTCAAATCTATTAGTTAAATCCTTCTAAATGTTCATTTGTAGATACATTAAGAACACACGTCTTTTGTTGAATCAAGAACTAAATGGAAATATCTAACTATAGAATTTCAGAAAATGTGAACTAGATCAGGGAAGAGATTTTGGAGATGTATTACTGATAAAACATCCATTCTCTTGTTATGACTAAACCCTCTACCTTAAGTAGTACAACTACTCTATAGCATAATAAACTGGGCTCAGTCATCATAAAATATCTGGGTTTAGTTCTCAATTAAAATTTTAACTGGGTATCTTTAAGCATTCTATACTTTTTCTCTAGACCTTATTTTTCTTCTTTGTAAAATAAGCTGAAGATTGAATGAGATAATGGATATCATATACTTTTGATTGTGAGATAAGAATAAATGATCAATAAATAGCCACCTCAAAGATAAGGATAATGGAAATGATGTAAAGATAATGATGGTGATGATGATAAATACGATGCTACTTTGTTTTGATCACTTCCTCCTCCTTTCCATTCCTTCTTGCCTATAATCAGTATAAGATGTTAAGTCCTGAACACCTGCATATTAACTTTCCTGTAGTTCTTAGCCTCTGTTTCATCTAAATTACTCAGATTCTACTTTTATTTCATGTTCTGTTCTATTATGTTGTTTATATTCACGGAGGCTATATCAAGTCTACTAAAACAGTACAGACAAAAGAGAACTTCTATAAATATGTATATAAAAATAATGATATGTAAATAAAATACATCAACTTTAGGCTCATGAAGCTTTTATGTACAGGAACAATAGATTTTTCACTTAATTCAATATGTAATTCTTTGAATTTGTTATTGGGCACTGCATAATAACTAGGTATTTTGTTGGCCTTGAAAGCACAAGTCACTGAAGACCTCTGTATAGCAGTTTGTCTTTTTTGTCTTCTGACGGTCCCACAAACCTAAACTTTGAATAAAGATTGCTATAAAAATATAGGGTATTGTATGGATGCCTACACAATCTTATTGTTGAAATTTATAGAACTACATCAATGTTCTACCCCACATAAAAAATTTCTCTAGGAAATGACCATTATTATAATATCGAATATTTCCTCAAAGAAAATTATAGGTTTCTAACTCAAAAAGCAGTCCTCAACTTTATTGCTCTGATTAATGAAAAATACTTCCTGTTAATAGGTATTAAAGCGGCTTCCCTGGACCTACCAATGTGAGGTATTAGTTCTGCTCTCTAGGGCTCTACAGTACAAGTCTAATCCATCTTCCACATGACAGCACTTCGCATGTTTGAAGACAGCTTGCACTGCCCCACTAAGTCCTTAATCTATATATTCCTGTGGTTCAACTATGTACTCTATTTCTGTCAACTCCAGTTATTTTTTCCTGACTTTTTTTGTGGTTATTTTCTGTCATATTTTAGCTTTATTTTGTTAGTACTTAGTTTCAAGACATTCTCTCCTAGAATAATCCTTGAATGAGCATTGTATCAAGTAGGAACGAATAAGATGTTGATAAAAATGTAAAAATCAAGAGTCACTACCTGGTTCTTTAGATATCAACTAGTATATCAGAAATGGTTATAAACATTGTGGTATAACACAGCAATCATTTTATTAAGTTTAGGATTCTGGGAATAAGAAATTTAGAAAGGGCAAAATAAGGGTGGCTTATCTCTGTCCCATTATGTCTGAAGCATCAGTTGGGAGAATTAGACAGCAGGGAAAATACAAATGAATGACTGAAGGATGTCAGCTAAGGTCTGAGGCACCTAAATGTAGTCTTAGAGTACGGCAGCTGAATTCTTCAAGGGAAACAGCAGAGAGAACTCACTTTAAAAACAAAACAAAACAAAACAAAACAAGGGAGAAGCTGAAAGCCTTCTTTTGACCTAGTCTCAAAAGACACTTCCATTACTCAAAAGTTTCTAAGTAAAGCCCAGATTAAAGGAGAGGGCAGCCAGACTCTTTATAGAGAAGTCTCAAGATGATATGGCAGAGAAGTATGTGAGACAGGAGTTACTGTTAGGGCCATCTTTGGAAAATATAATCTGCTCCAATATGCTCTCTGGCCACAACTCCCTTCCCTCCACATGCAGCATATACTTACCCACTTCCAGAGACCCCAAAAATCTCATTCCACACAGTATTTGACTGAAGTCCAGAATTTTACATCTAAATAAGGACCAGGTAGATTTGAGTCTTATCTGTTTCAATTTTTCCCATGTGGCTCATCTCCATCAAAAGCTGTAAACTAGAGAGATCAGTTATCTTTCTCCTACAACTCAACATATAATGGTGACTCAAACATGGGACCATTACAATAGATATTGCCATAGAAAGGGGTAAATAAGAACCTAATGCCCATTAGTAGATGAGTGGATAAAAAAGCTGTGGTATATTTACACCATGGAATATTAAGGATCAGTAAAAAAGAAGGATCTCTTACTCTTTGAGACAGCATAAAGGAACCTGGAGGATATTATGCTAAGCAAAATAAGCCAGTTAGAGAAAGACAAGTATCATATGATCTCACTCATATGTCGAATTTAATGAACAAAATAAACTGCTGAACAAAATAGATCCAGAGACATGGAAGCATGGAACACACTGACAAATCTCAGAGGGAAGACAGGGGTGGGTGGGAAGAGATCAACCAAAGAACTTGTATGCATATATGCATAACCCATGGATATAGACAGTAGTGTGGCAAAGGCCTGGGGTGGGTGGAAGAGGTCAATTGGAACAAAAGGGGGATATTTGTAATAATAATGATAAAAAAAAGAAGACAAAGGGAAAATAAAAGGTTCACAGCAGCCATTGCTCCATAGCAATTCTGCAGTCTAGCTAGGTATATGCTGACAGTCCTACGGGCCTCTTCATTTTAAATTTCTTTTGTCACCTTTAGCCCAAGCTGATAAATTCTTAAAAAAAAAAAATCTGGGTTTCTTATGTATCCATTTATAATCCATTCCATTAAAAGAAAGGCACATCCACAAATCTCTTTGTGATAAATTATCTCAACCCTATGAGAAGTTGTGCGACAATACCCTTAAGATTTAACAGAAGTTTAGTTTTTTTAACAGCGGATCTCAGTGGCACATACTAGAGGACCTTAATAAACCTTTGCCCATCTTAGGGCATTCATGAGATATCATTTTAACAAGGAGATTGTTAGTCACACCCTTGGCTTTCTTCTTACTCTGAGGCCACATTTTCCTGATATCACTGTATAGCTAATTATTTGCCCTGAATCCCTTTACTATTTTGAAATCCTTTTGCATTCGAAAAAGGCTGGGAATAAAAAAAAAATTAGTCTTTTTTAAAATTCAGCAAGTTTTGTCTCCTTTATTAAAATTGTCTAAAATTTGCTTGAAAACTGAATAATATTTTTTGGCTGATTTCTATTTGTATTTTATCATTTACAGCTAAAAGTACCTGCTGGCACTTTAAAACTTCAGCATAGAAATATCTTTAGCAAATTCAACTAGTTTGTTAGACATATTTCCATCTTCCATGTTACCACAGGTGACAGCATTGCAAAACTTTTTGCCACTCTACTAGTATAACAAGAATCATTTTTATTTTAGCTGAATAATATATACTCCCTCCCTCCCCACTTTCCTATAAGCCTTCATTGCAGCATATTCAAGGCCTGCCAGGCTATACCTGTGACCAAAATCAATACCAAATGTTTTAGGTTTGGTTTTATTGATACCATGTTTTTTTTTTTTTTTTTTAAATTTTTTTTTTTTAAATATTTTATTGATTTTTTACAGAGAGGAAGGGAGAGAGATAGAGAGAGTTAGAAACATCGATGAGAGAGAAACATCGATCAGCTGCCTCCTGCACATCTCCTATTGGGGATGTGCCCGCAACCCAGGTACATGCCCTTGACCGGAATCGAACCTGGGACCTTTCAGTCCGCAGGCTGACGCTCTATCCACTGAGCCAAACCGGTTTCGGCAATACCATGTTTTGAGATACACAATTCTATTGCAACTATCTCTTGCTGCATAACAATCTACTCCAAATTCTGGGTGCAAAACAAGTAGTTACATTATGCTGATTCTGTGACTCAGGAATTTGAACAGGCACAGAAGGGATGGCTCTACTCCATCATGTGTGGGGACTCAGCTGGGAAAAATCACACAGGAATGCTGGCTTAAATGACTCTGGGATAGAATTTCTGAAGGCTTTTTCAGGCCTTTATCTGCTTCATAGGCTGGAATGATTAAAGGCTGGGCTCAGCTGAAGATTCCAGATTGGAACCTGTACACATGATCTCTCAATGTGGCCTGAGCTTCTCATTGCATGGCAGCTAAATTTAGAGAGAGGGAATCAAGAGAATGAATATAGAGAGAATGAATTTTTTAAGAGAGTAAGGCAGGATGCGCACAGCTCCTACTGACCTAGCCTCAGAAGTCAGCCAGTTTCACTTCAGCCTCATTCTATTGATTATAAGGGAGTCACTATGATAACCGTAACGGTGAGCTGAGGTGTTTTTTTTTTTATTTTTTTTTTTTTTTTTTTTTTCTGGGTTGTGTCTTGTGAAGCCAAAGAATGAAATTGCAGACCAGAAGATTTAAGCAAAAGTGTGGAACATTTATTATAAGCAGATTCAGACTCCCCACATGGGGATGGGGGACCAATAATGGGTTTCCCATGAAGCCTTGTAGTCTAGGGGTATATATTTGCTACAAGCCTGCTCTATATCTATCACTGTAGTCACCTGATTGATTCCCTCAGTTGTTCTTTCCCAGCAAGGAACTTAACCGGAAATATGTTAAAAAAGATTTCAGGTGTTCTCACTGTATACCAGCGGTTCTCAACCTGTGGGTCGCGACCCCTTTGGCAGTCGAACGACCCTTTCACAGGGGTCGCCTAAGACCATCCTGCATTACAGATATTTACATTATGATTCATAACGTAGCAACATTACAGTTATGAAGTAGCAACAAAAATAATTTTATGGTTGGGTCACAACATGAGGAACTGTATTTAAAGGGCCAGAAGGTTGAGAACCACTGCTATATATCAAAAAAGGTAACTATTTCACCACACACCCAAAAAGCTAACTATGTTAATTAGCTTGTCTGGATGTAAATTTCTCTTCTCCTTTATAGAGTAAGATACTTTCCTCCAAGCAATATTACCCCAGTTACACTAATAAGAATAGTCAAAATAAATTTCTATATATTAGCACTGGAAATGGACTTTCTTTGTTGGCAATCACTTAAGTCCATATAACCCATTTTGTCTCACTTCTCTGCAGCTTCTTAAAAATGACCTCTAGCTCTTAGTATAGATTAATGTAAAATGCTTTCATTTGGAGAACAGGATTGAGACTTGTAGGTCAAGGATAAAAGAAAATTAAATTTTCAACATTTCAGATTTTCTTTTCCTCCTATGGTTAATTGGAACTTATAAAAACACATACATTTTGTGAATAAGGCCTAAGTGGTATTTTTTAATGCCGTTTACTTTAAAGGTGGCTTAAGTAGGGAACGTAAAAGAAACACATTACGGAAGACTTACAGTCAGGTTCAAAGGGATGAGCCATGGTGGCACACAATTTTGAATTAGCAGTGGAAGCAGTTTATGTGCCCACTCATCAAACAGCACACATGGAAACATGCAGTTCTACAGTGTAATCAGCAGACATTTAATGAGAACAGATATCTCAAAAATATGCAGGAAACAATTAGCCACAGTGTTAGGCAGTATGTGAACAGTGATATATGAGAGGTACAATGTAAAATGGGGAAGCAGAAGGAAGAAATAGAATTTTCTTGGAGAAGACCGGGAGAAGACTTCATGAAAGGAGAATCTGGATTGAGGTGAAGAACAGACTGGATGGTTAGAAAAGAAGACAATTCAGGACGAGGGAAGAGCATCAGTGTGGCACAAATGCAACAAAGTTTGTGATAGAATAGGACAGTGTTTGCTACAGTTATATCTGAACTGAGGTTTCTCACCAAATTCTCTCGGGTATTTGCCTACTCTAGGAAATGAAATGGGTATCAGTATACATATGTCTTGCATGGAAATCAGGATGACTTCTTCAACTTTCTTCAGCAATAAAAAAAATTTGAAGACAGAAATATCAGCATTGCCTTTCCCGGAATATATAATTTGGGAAGGTGTCAGCAGTTAAACCACTTTTATGCTGATATTATTTCAGCACCTGACACAACAGAGGGTATTTTTCTTGTTAATTTTCATAATTTGAGTAAGGTCTTGGAGGAACTGAATTTTACTCTTAAACTAATTTTAAAGATAAATTCTAAGAAAAACAAAACAGAAGCATAGGATTAATGAGGCTATGTTTAAAGGATCTTAAGAAAAATTTCAAAGAGCATCTAATCAAAAGACTAATGTGGAATTTGCAGCAATTTTATCCATTCATTAAAGTGCCATCACTAATGACAAACTTGTAAATGCCTCATTTGCCAAAGTTACAAATGCATTATCATTTTTAAAAATTTATAACTCAAATTAATTTCTTCATTTTGATTTTCCCACATTCGTCTGAATTATGGAGACTTATTTACTGTGTTTTATTTTATCACTGAGTGTGACAGCAGTATTTTTGAATAGTTGTATCAGAAAATATCTTTTTATCTCCCTTTTTCTGTTTTAATGATTTGTCACCTAATACTAAAACTTAAAGGATAAAGCAATTTAGAGTTTTTTTATTCTATTTGAAAATTGCAGTGCAAATTAGTATATGAGTGATAATTAATTTAAACAACTTTTATAACTAGATTACCACATATCCTTGTACTGAATACTTAATTGTACTAAAGCTTATACTTAGCACATTAACTATGTTGTCTTAAACATATTCAAAATCTTGGTTTATTTCTAATTTTATAAGCAAGGATATTGATGATTTGAGAAATTATATTAATTCCCCAAGGTCCCATAAGTAGTAAGTGGCAAAATGCTGAAAATGAATTCTATCCAGACTATATCTCTATGTCAAGGAGTTGTATCCTGCACATGTCACTTCTTAAAACAACAACAACAAACATAACTCTATGGATATCTTAACTTCTATACATCTCGTCCCTGATTATCACCCAGAATTACTCTTTATTGTCGATCTTACAAAATTTATTTTCTTGCATGTATTAAAATGTACAGATATTGTTTATACATCTAAAACTCACAAACATGTACCCTATAACTCTATCAAGACAGATTTTTTTTATTTTCTGAAAAATATTTCAAAAGTAATATATATTGAAATTAAAATGACCATACTACTCAGAGCAATTAAGGATTCAATGCAATTCCTATCAAAATACCAATGGCATTTTGCACAGAACTAGAACAGATAATCGTAAAATTTAAATGGAACCACAAAAGGTTCCAAGTAGCCACAGCAATATTGAGAAAGATGAACTAAGTTGTAGATATCACACAAACTGATAGCAAACTATACTACTAAGCTCTAAGAATCAAAAGACCATGGTAATGGCATAAAAAGACACATAGATCACTGGAACAGAATAGAAAGTCCAGAAATAAACCCTCACTAATATGGTCAACTAATCTATGACAAAAGAGATAAAAATATACATTGGAGTAACAACAGTTTCTTCAACAAATGGTGTTGGGAAAACTAAACAAATACATGAAAAAGAAACTGGATCATTATCTTACAAAAGTAAACTGAAAATAGGTTAAAGACTTAAATGTAAGACCTGAAACCATAAAGTTCCTAAAAGAAAACATAAGAAAACATCAGTCTTTTTGGACATGTGCCCTAGAAAAGAGAAACAAAAGAAGAAATAAATGGGACTACATCAAACTAAAAAGCTTCTGCACAGCGACGGAAATTTCAACAAAACAAAAAGGTGACCCACTGGGAGAATATATTCGCAAATGATACATCTGATAAGAGTTTGATATCCAAATTATACAAGAAACTCATACAACTAAGTTACAAAAAATAAATAATGCAATAAAAAATTGCGCAGAGGGCGTAAAAAGACATTTCTCTAAAGAAATACAGATGGCCAACAGACATATGAAAAGATGCTCAATATCACTAATCATCAGGGAGATGCAAGCCAATATTTTCATCACCCAGGAAAAATCCTTCTTGCCACTCCCCAATCAATTTCTTCCTCTCTTCCACTGCCAAGACCATGAGTCAATCAGTTTTATTATTACCTGTAGATTACTTTTCCCAAACTTGATTTAAATGAGAAAAAAATGTATGTACTATTTTGTGTCTAGTTTTCTTGCTTAGAACAATTTTTCTGTGGTTCATCAGGTTGATGGTATTTATAGAATGTTCCTTTTTATTACTGAATAGTATTCCAATGATTAATAAATCACAACATTTTAAATATTATAATTGAATTTGGGGGTAACATTGGTTAACATAATGATATAGGTTTCAGGTGTACAATTCTATAATACATCATTTGTATATTGTATGGTGTGCTCACCACCCAAAGCCAAGTCTCCTCCCATCACCATTCATCCTCCTTTTACCCTCTCTATCTCCCTTCACCAGCCCTTCCCCTCTGGTAATCACCATAATGTTGTTTGTGTCTATATTTTTTCTTTGCTTTAATATATTTAAAATATTAAATCACAATATTTTAATCAATGTTCTTGTACATAGAAATTTTGGTTGTTTCTAATACATCATTATTACAAATAAAGCAGCTATGAATATTTGCATATGAGTTTTTTTACAGACATAAGTTTTCATATTTCTTGTTCAATATAAAAAAGTGTGAATGGTAGTTCATAGATTTGGTGCCTTCTGAACTCCTATTAGAAATTGTCAAACCAATTTCTGATGTTATTTTATCACTTTACACTCCCAGAAACAATATGCAGCTTGTTCTGCATCTTTGTCAATATTTGGTATTGTTAATCTTTTATTTAAACCACTCTAATAGGTGTGTTGTAGTAACTCATTGTGATTTTATTTTAATTTTTTTGATGAATGATAATGATGAGTATTCATGAAATTATTAACAATTTGTGTATTTTCTTATGAGAGTCAATAACCAAAATGATCAAGAAGGAAAAAGCTAATATTGCAATTATGTTACTCAGTTTAGTCTAAGTGGTTGTGCTTTAATCAATGTTCATTAATGTGAATCTGACAAACACTGCAAGGCAAAAGAACACATGAAGAAAAATTTCAAAGCCCCATAACAAAGTAAAAAACAAAACAAAAATCAAAAAACTAACCTTTTAGGTAGAGCCAAGGTTTTGTGCCTTAAGCCATTCCTTTCAATTATTAAATAGAGGTACTGTGTCCAGGATGAAAAAAAATTTTACTCAAAAAACAGGAGTGTGAAAAAATATGAGGTAGCAGCACCAGAAGTCAAAGAGATATGTTTTGAAATCCTGGAATGAACATACATTTGTGAGATATAAAAGCAGTGCTTCTCTAGGTCTACAGGCAAAATACAGCTAAGTTGCATCTGTCGATTAAGGTGATTACCTTGGAAAATAAAACTCAATAGCAAATAAAAACATTTTCATTGATAGAGGCATTACGTTTCTACTCTCTTCTCTGCATGCTGCATAATTTATAATTGAGCCTTTATGCTTGTGGTCAATATGATCTGTTTGAACGATTGGAAGGTGTAATATTCTGTAGAGCAGCTACAGTTTTGTGAAAAATCAATGACCCTGGCATTTAGGTCAAGTTGGAGCATGGAGTTCAAGCTTTGATCACTTTCTCTGTTCTAAACACACAGTAATGATTGATACAATATTAAAGAAGAAAACCTAAAGGCACCGCTGAGCTCAAAACAAGACAAAAACCTCTGTGTGCCAGAAATAATACAAAAACAAGAAGCAATGAGCTGGGCAGGAGCTGCAGGCTTGCTGAGCTCTAGATGCAAAAGAAAGTGGTGGCCCAGAGGTCAGCTTGGGACTGAACTCCCAAGCTGGTAAATGGGACTAAAATTGATTCACAAAATGGGAACTTTGAACCATACTGACTACATGATGCCGGAGAGTAAAATTTAGTCCCTTATACCTGTGATCGGCAAACTGCGGCTCACGAGCCACATGCGGCTCTTTGGCCCCTTGAGTGTGGCTCTTCCTAAGCCTTAGGAGTACCCTAATTAAGTTAATAACAATGTACCTACCTATATAGTTTAAGTTTTAAAAAATTTGGCTCTCAGAAGAAATTTCAATCGTTGTACAGTTGATATTTGGCTCTGTTGACTAATGAGTTTGCCGACCACTGCCCTATACCAATCCATTTGGGAATGATGACAAAAAATAAAATATCAATCTTGTGTCTACATCTGAATTTGCCTAAATATAACTGTAGGACAGAAAATTAAAATTTGATTAAAGACATTGTTCTTTACTATAGGCCTATTGTGTTGAGTGGAGGCAACTGACATACAGTGAGGCCTTGACTTACAAGTGTCCCGACTAACGAGTTTTTCAAGATACGAGCCGTCTCTTGGCCGATTTTTTGCCTTGAGTTGCGAGCTAAAATTCGGGTTATGAGCCAGCTTCAGATACCCCACCGCTAGTTGGCTCAGCGAACATCACAGTGAACGCCACAACATCAGCCCAGCATCACGTGTCTCACTCATTCACTTTTTGATTTGACATACGAGTAATTTGAGTTACGAGCTCCATCATGGAATGAATTAAACTCATAAGTCAAGGCCCCACTGTATTTCTACAAAGCAAGAAGTGATCCAATAATGGTGGGGAGATAGAATCAATACTCTACACTCCAAAAATTCCAAACCAACAACACAAGATAACAAAATATTTAAAAATAATCCAATGTAATTGTAGTAAAAAAAAAATTATGAATTTAATTATGAAAACATTACACTTAAACTGACTTTTATAATAGATTCTTTCAAAGACTGTAATTACATTAAAATATTCAAAGAGAAATGTAGGTATATATATTTCAGTTTTAAAAAGGAGTACTTTTTAAAGAAAAGCAAACAATTGAAACAAGGAAAAGCAAATATAAAATTAAAAAATCTTCAAAGTAATTAGTGAAATGCAATTTGTGAGAAGAATTCTAGACTGAACACATTTGATGAATGAAGCAATTAGTGAATGGTAAGTTGGGATTGAGGAATTCATACAGAATACAGGAGAAAGTAATAAAGCAATTTAAATACAAGAAAACTGGGAATATTACAAAATTCTGTTTGAATAATAGTTGTTATAAAAGGAAAAGAGGAAATAGCAGAAAATTAATATTTAAAGTAATAATAGCTAGATTTTTTCATAACTGAATAGATATAAGTACTTATTCTCAAAGTGCTTTCTATTGATTAATAATATAAAGAAAAGAAAATCTAAATCCATTGTCATTTTAAAGAAACAACAGACCATCATGAAAAATAAACATTTTAAAGCTATGAGATGAAAATATTTATGAAGGAATAGTTATTAAATTGACCTTACATGTCTTACATACAACCATCAATGCCAGAAAACAGTGTGGTATCTTCAGAATGCTCTTGGAATACAATTAACTCAGAAATTTATACTAAACTGAACAAAATTAGTATCAAGAACAAAATTAAGACACACTCAGAAAACCTAAAATTATTAGTAAATATCAATGAAAATTGGAATATTAGTGAAAAAGTCTTACAACCAAAAGACCCTCGCTAAAATAATTCTCAAATAGCAAACTTTACCAAAAGTAAACTGAGGTATATGAGAAAAAGTTAGAATATGAGGTAAAATAGGATTAAATCCATGAGGTAATTAAACATGTAAATTATATAGCAATGGTTTTAAAAACATATAAGCCTAACCAATGGACACAGACACTAGGGGGGTGAGGGCATAAATGTGGGGGGGGGGGGGCCATGGGGGGTAAGGACACATATGTAATACCTTAATCAATAAGGAAAAAAAAAATTAACTACATGATTGTATTGAAAGTAACAGAACCACCTAGTATTTTAAACAAAAATAGTAGTGCCAGTGGGTAAATGTTTAATGCCTATTTAACTAAGGCTGTTGTCATAATCAGGAGAAGTATATAAATACTTAATGTGTAGACAACTATTAGACTTCCAGATCCCTAAAGATTTCACAGTTCAAGCTCCTTACAATATAAAATCAAACTAGATTTCTTCAGAACTTATTTACAGAAGATATAAAATAAATACAAATATACCCAAAGACTATATACAAGACTAGGCTTCTGTACAACATTTCAAACTGAAACTTAAAAAAATACAAATAAAGTGGAATATTATTCAGCCATGAGAAAAGGAAATCTTGCCATTAGCACCAACATGGGCGGACTTGGAGGGCATTATGCTCAGTGAGATAGGAAGGACAGAGCTTTCCCTATTATGTAAGTCCTGTATAATAGCAATTATATGTGGGATCTGAAAACACTAATCATATAAAAATAGAGAGTAGAATGGAGATCACCATGGGCTGGGGAAAGTGGGGAGACATTTATTAAGAGTACAAAACTAAGCTAGTAGATAAGTTCTGGAGAGCTAATGCACGTTATAGAATAGCAATCATAGTCAACTATACTGTATTCTAAACTTTAGTTGCTAAAATAATAAACCTTGTTCTTAAGATTTAGTCTCTCAGACCAAAAAGAAATGATAGCTATGTGACGTGATAAAGGTGTTAACTGCTGCTACTGTAGTAATCATACAGCACAATATAAATGTATTCTGCACCATGAACTTCCACAATATTACATGCCAATTATGTTTTAATAGGAGTAGTAAACATACAATACAATATGCAGATGGTGTATTGTAAAATTAAAACCTATATAATTTTTATTAACCAATGTCACCCCAATAAATTCAATTAAAATACTTCAAAGCTGAAATATAAAGAGCGAACTCACAGAGGAATGAGAACCAGAAGTAAAACAGTCTTTGCATGAGACTGCAAGTCTAGGTTAGCAACACCTCATCAGTTCTGATTACCTCAGGTCTTAAACTTGGATTAAAGTGGTTTTCTGTCTTCTCTCTGGGGAAAGGTAACATCATTCTAGGCCAGAGGAAGAAGAGATAGAAAAGGGGCAGAAGCAATATTGGCGGAAAGAATGGCTGAATTTTTAAAAAACAAATGAAATATCCCAAATCATAGATTCAAAAATACTTACAAATTCTTAAAATAATACATTTTTTAAAAGATCCATACCAAGGCACAGCAGAGATAAACTAAGAAAACCAAAGATAATAAGACATTTTGAAACAGGATTTAGAAGTGGTGGTGGGGGACAAGTTACAAAGTGGCAGTCATACAAGAGATACCTCTCTGTGAGACAGGCAAGCTGAAAATAACTAAAAGATACCTTTACTCTGATACAGGAAAATAACGGCTTTGAAGAAGACTAAACTGCAAAATATATCTTTTAAGAATGAAGGCAAAGTTCAGATAAAGAAAATGTTTGCCATAACTGATGCACAATCATGAAAATCTAAAGAATGTGCTTTTGTTAGGAAAATTTCATAATGGAAAATTACAAGGAGAAAGAAGAAATTAATAGGAAAAATTTACATGTAAATATAAATTATATAATATAGATTAATTACATAATATAAAACTATAATAATAAAAGGGTCATATGCTAATTACACCAGGCAGCTGGATGACCTTCCAGGCGACCTTCCAGATGAAGCTGGGGCTGTGAGAGCCTAGGCAAGCCGCCACAGCTGCGAGAGCCAAGCCCCTTGCACGAATTTCATGCATCGGGCCTCTAGTTATGTAATAACATTGGTTATATATTAATAGCATATACTATTTATTATATAATTCTTTAAAAATTACTATCTATATGTATAAAAGCCTAAGCGACCATTACAGCCAGATGACTGGATGACCGGATGACTGGACAACTGGCTGGTAGCTATGACACGCACTGACCACCAGGGGGCAGACACTCAATGCAAGAGCTGTCCCCTGGTGGTCAATGTGCTTCCACAGCCAACCTCTTGTGGCCGGTCAAACTCCCACACTCTCTCCTCCCTGCTGGCCGGCCCTGGTCAGGACTGGGCAAGATGGCCCCAATAAGCCCAATTGCCAGCCAGGCCTAGGAACTCCAACTGTACATGAATTCAAAAACCTGGCATCTATATATAAATAAAAAGCTAATATGCAAGGTGTCTCCTCAGGAGTTCAACTGGGAGACCAGGAGTTTGATTGCTCGCTATAACTACCAGGAGTGGTGCAGAACGAAGGAAGGCCCCAGCTGGCACAGCTGGCAACCGGCAGTCAGGAAAAGAAGGCCCTGGCTGGCAGTCAGAAGGCCCTGATTGGCCCTGATTGCTGGCCAGGCCTATGGACCCTACCTGTGCACAAATTTCATGCACCGGGCCTCTAGTATAAATATAATGGTTTGTAAAGTTTCAAAAATTTTGAAACTTTTTGCAGTCGTGTGTTCTGTGTATATCAATGTATTAACACATTGTTTACGGGTAGTTTTTATCGTGCGCTAACAGGTGGTGTGGGCCATTTTTGCAGTTGAATAGATTGATTACCATTATACCTGGAAGTACATACATAATTCACCATTGTATGTGTTAGAGACCCAAATTTTGTCCTTTGGAATTCGTATATCTGCATGTTAGCATCCCTTTAGAGCAATAAAAAAGTATAAAAATAAACGTATTTATACGTTACCCGCATTCTACCGTTAGTCTATAAAAAACCTATTAATACGTGTCCCGCGCTCTACCAGTCAACGTAAAACGTATAAATACGTTTCCCGCACACAATGTGTTAAAAGAATAATGTGTAAGTTGAAAAGTTGAAAATAGAATATGCTCTAGCTTCTTCTAAAATCTAATTAAAAAGATAAATGTTGTTGTGTTACCCATGTAATAAATGACATAAATAAAGTACTAATCAACATTTCATGAGTCACAGGACAGTTCCTTGAATATCAGGTGTTATGAAATATCTCTGGCCAGTGAGGAGCAAATTATTTGCTGACTGTCATCTGTGTATTTTTTGACCCATGAGGCTATAAGATTCCTGAAAACTATTTTTCTAAGGCAAGCATGTTAAACTCTCAGCTGGCAGGCTGCATGCCTCAAGGAATGTGACCCGCTGGCCGCGAGTTTGACATGCTTGCTCAAAGGAAAACTGGTCAATTATTGGTTATCACCACCTTCAACACTCTCCACATTATCTACCCATTTACTAAATTTATTTTTTTTTCTCTGTGGTTCTTTGGATCATACCACACTTTAGTGAAAGGGCTGTAAAACAAAACAAAACAAAACAAACAAAAACCCATAGTCTAGGTGAGATGTGACAAAGATACAACTTCACAAGGATGAAGAAAATACTTTATAAAACTCAAGATATCCTTGCAAAGCGTGTAGGTTTTCCAGTTAATATATACAGTACCACATGCAATAAGGAACTCCAGTTATCTGAATTAAAAAAACAAAACAAACCATGATTAAATGATACACAATTCCTTGCAGTTCAAAACATTCAAAGAAGTTAGACATACAAATCATGAAAACAAGATAAGTTATGCTTTACAAATACTATTGGGTGGAGATTAAGTAATAAGCAAGGTTCATAACTGGAAGGGTTTTTAAAGATGATTAAGGTGTCTCAAGTGTACTTTATGAGCATAATACATTACTTTTAAAAGATGAAATTCTCTAAGATAAAAAGGAAAACCTAAATGATCTAATATGAAAATTGGCTATGTCATATTTGTGTCTTACTTGCCCCCAAATATGGCATAACTACATATGTTGGGGTTCGGGGAGGGGGAGGAATCTCCACGGGGCCCAGAGATAATTTGTTCTGTGCCCCATTGTCTCTGCGCTTTCCATCTTCCTGTACATCGCCTTCCTCCCCTTTGAGGTTTCAGACCCTTACTCCTTTCCCTGAGCTCAGGATGGTACATAAGCCTTAGTTCCTGGACTGCCTGTGGGTTTCATATTCTTATGGGAATTCCTAGATATGTAATTACATATATGTATTTTTCTGTTAATCTGTATTATGTCAATTTGTTAGACCAGCAAAAGAACCTAGAAGTGTGTGTGTGTGTGTGTGCGTGTGTGTGTGCGCGTGCACAAATTTCTTTATATTCACATGCAAGAAAGAGGTTTATAAATACATATATGTGTGTTTATATAAATATATATGAGAAGAATGCTTTATCTATATCTACCACAATAAGTGTGTAATGTAAAGATATAAGGATATGTGTGTATGTTTGTATATAAATGTGCATACACATATACATTATACATACACACACAAAGAAAAAAATTGTGCTTGGAGAAAATTACCCTTCCTCTATATTAGTCTTTTTTAGTCATTTTATACTAGTTAATCTGCTATTCCAAATTACACTTGTTTTTTATAAATATGAGGTAAGATCTATTTACAACAAATACTTTCTTATTAGGGTAAACAACAGCTAATTGTGAGATGATGTTAAATCAGTGTGATGGAAAGCTGGCAATGAAATAAGACTCAAATCATATCAGTGTACAGATACTATGCTTCATGATCATTTCCCACAGCATTAGAGTCAGTGGTTAATGACATGCATGTCCTGGAGACAGAGCATATTTTATTGGATCAGGTAGGTTAAGAACTGACAAAACATTCCATCATGAGACACTTGATTGCCAAGCACATTCTTGCTACTTACTGGTTATTTAAGAAGAACGTTACTGATTTCTTTAAGGAGACTAATTGGAAATGAATGAGCTCTCAGAGTTACCAATTTATGATGCAGCATAAATCATCCCAGTTCATGCACTCTTCACGAGGTAGTGGGTGGGAGTAAGGGGTGGAACTTCACGGAGCCATCTCATAATCACAGTTGAATACATCATGTTGTGGTGATGTCTAAGGTTCGAAGCATGAGTGGGTTGTTTAGATTAGAATCTGCACTATTCCTGCAAGTTTTATTTTAAACCTTAACCTCTAATCAACTAAAAATGCAACAAGGAATTCCACCGTGTAAAGCATATGAGTGAGGTACTGTGGTTTAAAATGTTTAAAGGACTAGTATTTACAGCAACATCTTGCCCAGGATTTCTGGAGGAATGGCACCTCCACAGCACTTTAAGCCATTAAAAATGTGCACTTCTGGAAGCTGTAGTTAGTAGCTTAAATATGACTCATATCAATTACATATTTAACCACATTTTCTGGAGTGTGAAGGGGATATGTCCCAGGAGGACCCCCAGTAATTTTTTAAATTACTTTTATTTTTTACTGTCTGTGTGCAGGTTTCCTCTCAAATGAATTCAGTTTTTATAATAGCGCATAGTTTGCTTGAGATATGAAGGATCATCTGTTCCTGTGCTGGGTTTTTGTCTTATTTTTTTCTTTCTTTACTTTTAACTGCCCATCAGTGTTTGTACGAATACCTGAAGCTGTATTGGAAGATTACATCTATATGAATTTTTTGGAAAATGGTTTTACAAAATTATTAGACAGGTTTATAACCCAAATATAAGTAACCTTAACTTTAGAAGCTTTAAACTTTTTTACAAACTAAGGAGTCAATTTTAGTGATAAAGAACAGTGGTCCCCCCTTATTTGAGGGAGATATGTCCCAGGACCCCCAGTGGATGCCTGAAACCTCGGATAATACTGAACCCTGTGTGTACTATGTTTTTTTCTATACATGCATAAAAATGATGAAGTTTAATTTACAAAGTAGGCACAGCGAGATATTAACAACAAACAACAATAAAATAGAAAAATAAAAATGCACTGCAATAAAAGTTATATGTGGTCTCTCCCTCTTATACAACACTAGAGGCCCAGGGCACAAAATTCATTCACAGGGTGGGGGTGTCCCTCAGCCCAGCCTGCACCCTATCTAATCTGGGACATCTCTATCACAATCCAGGACTGCTGGCTCCTAACCACTTGCCTGCCAGCCTGCCTGATGGCCCCTAACTACTCTGCCTGCCAGCTTGATAGCCCCCTAAACCGCTCCCCTGCCAGACTGATTGACACGTAACTGCTCCCCTGTCAGCATGATTGTCCCCAACTGCCCTTCCCTGCCGGCCTGATCACCCCCAACAGCCCTCCCCTGCTGGCCCGAATGCCACCAAATGCCTTCTCCTCAGGGCTGAGAGGACTTGGGGACTCCGGCTGGATGAGGCTGGATGCTGCAGGGTGGGAGCGCTGCTCATCCCAGTCAGCCGAGCAGCACTCCCACTGTGGGAGAACACTGACCACCAGGGGGCAGCTCCTGCACTGAGTGTCTGCCCCCTGGTGGTCAGTGTGTGTCATGCAACTGGTTGACCAGTCATTCTGGTAGGTTTGCCTTTTGGTCACTGGGCTTTTATTATATAGGATATTATACTATAATCACCCTTCTTCTTGTGATGATGTGAGATGTCACAATGCCTACATGCTGAGATGAGTGAGGTGAAAAACATAGGCATTGAGAGGTAGCCTTTGGCCACTAGAAGGGTTATTTGAACACAGGCACTGCAAGACCAAACAGTTAATCTGATAACAGAGATGATTACTGAGTGATTAACCGGCTGTTAGCATATACAGTGTGGATATGCTGGAGGAAGGGATGATACAAGTCTTGGGTGGGACTGAGTGGGATGATGCAAAATTTCATAATGTTACTTAAAATGCTGCACAACTTAAAACATACGTATTTTTATTTCTGTAATTTTTCATTTAATATTTTCAGACTATGTTTGACCATGGGTAAAAGAAGCAATAAAAAGAAACTATGGATAAGGGGATACTAGTGTATCTGTAAACTAAGAATGTATCTACTTACGGTATACATATTTAGAGTCTCTTGAGTGACAGCAGTGTCAACAATCAGACAAGCAGCTATTTTATCTACAACTCCATTTACGATCAATTAAAATTTCACTGCATGCATCACAGCTTTTTGTTTCTTTGCTGCACTTTCATCTTTGTTAACCAATTCCCTTTCTTGATTATCCACTTTTGTAGACTGTCATAAGATTTTGTCACCAAGAGACAAGAAAGTAACACATTGACATGCTTTAGTCCCTATAGTTGAAATAAATAACGGATGTGCAGTAATCAACCACTGAATGGCATTTAAAGAAATGATGTGAGCAGTTGATAATCATGATATATATCTGTTACTTATAAATTGATTTGTGGACTAAATAGATGGCATCAATTTTGTACTTCATGTCATCACTCACAGTTAATATGCTGTGGTGACTGAAATCTGCACCATGCTGTGGGAGATTATTAACTAACCATGGTAATTAAAATGTATACATCTCAGAATCATATCAAGCGAAGACTACTTTTATCCAATATTCAGTAAAAATATCATTCAAACCTAAGGGAAAATACTTTTTTCAGATCAACAAAAGCTAGGGAAATTTGAACCTCTCTATCAGAATTATATACACAAATATGGAGGGACTTCTTTAGACTGGAGGAAAATGACAGCAGCCTAAGGGAAGCGTGCACATAGAAAGAAGATCCACTTGAGTAACTCTGAAGAGCATATATATTTCTATCCTTTTCAGTTATCTAAATGTCAGTTAAAAGTTTAAAAACAAAACAAAAAAAGACTATTGTAAGATTTATAATATAGGTAATTGTAAAATATATGGACACAATATTACCAAGATTATTGGTAGTGTAAAGAGAATTGAAGTATCCAATGTTCTTCTGAAGCATGATATTACCATATGTAGATGCTGATAAGATAGTGTTATAATCCACACATTGATTTTTAAAATAGATAGAGCTAAAAACACCAATATATGAACTAAAATAGAATACTAAAATTCTTGGACTAATCCAAAAGTAGGCAGTGAATGACAGAGTGCAAATGAGAAAAATTAAACAATGGAAGCTCCAAATCCAAGTACATCAGTAATTCCACTAAATGTAAAACTACTAAAAATTCTTATTAGAAGTAGATATCATCATTTTAGATAAAACAGGCAGTCCCAAATACAGTCTAAAATACATTAATTTGAAATATAAAGACATAGTTAGCTCTGGTAAAAAGGAGAAAAAAGCCATTCAAAAAATAAACATAAGAGGCTGTTTTGTCTATATTAATATCAATTTGTATATGAAGATAAGGAATCTTAAGATAAATAAAAGTCATTAATAATTAAGGGCCAATGCATCAGGAATATATGACAATCATATGTGTGTGTAACTAGATAGCTTCAAAAACAATGCAACATATAGATTTTGTATCATAGAAATGTACACTTGAAACTTATATAATCTTACCAACAAATGTTACCACAAAACATTAATAAGAAAATAAATATATTCTCTGGAAAAAAAAGAGGGAAAAATAAGGTGCCCATCATTAGATGAGTGGATAAAAAAGCTGTGGTACATTTACACAATGGATTACATGGCTCTAAAAAAGAAGGAAATCTTACCTTTTGGGACAACATGGAGGGACCTGGAGATTATTATGCCAAGTGAAATAGCCAGTTAGAGAAAGACAAATAGCATACAATCACACTTACATGTGCAATCTAATGAACAAAGTAAACTGATGAACAAAATAGAAACAGAGGCATGCATACATGGAACAGACTGACAGCTGTCAGAGGGGAGAGGGGAGGAGGGACTGGATGAAAGAAGGTGAAGGGATTAGTCAAAGAATATCCACACTAATAAAAGAGAAAAATGCAAATTGACTGCACCTCCATGACACCCACCAGCCAATCAGGAGTGAGTATGCAAATTAGCCCAACAAAGATGGCGGGTTAATTTGCATAAACAGGTGCCGAGCAGATGGGGGCGTAGTGGGACACTTGCATTGTAGCCATGGCGACAACACAGGCGTTTGGCACCGCCCCAGCCACTCTGGGCCTCTGGGCAGCATGGGAAGGCAGAAAGGCGGCTCAGGGCCAGAATGAAGGCAGAAAGGCGGCTCCGGGCCGGAGTGAAGGTGGAAAGGTGGCTCCATCTGGAGTGATGGCAGTGCTGGCAGCCAGGGGAAGGAAGGCCCATTCTTGCACGGATCTTTGTGCATCAGGCCTCTAGAATATACACATAACACACAGACATGGACAACAGAGTGCAACAGGCTAAAACAGATTAAGGTTTGGCCATGTGGAGAAAGGGCTCTGCACAGGAATGGTAGTGCTGGTCAGGCATGCAAGGGGGAAATGGTCCTCACCCTAGAGTCACACAACTCAGTCTCTCCCTGTGCACCTCTGAGATCCCAAGTCTTCCCAGACTTCTACAGAGCCCTCCAAGAAGTCTCACCGAGGGCCAAGGCTGGCTGCAGCCAGAAGACTCCTCCACAGGGCAGGAGTTTGGCAGGGTGGGCAAGACAGAATTGGGAAGGTGGGGTTGGTACATTCTCCCAGGCTGATGCTATAGGAGGGAAGTACTTGGTCCAGGAAAGATAGTACCTGTGGGTAATATGAGGGATGGACTCGGCATAGGGACCTTGGCCATTGTTCTCCAGTCCTCTACCTGTATGACTCCACTTTGCTCTGAGCTGCCGTGTCTCTGCTTGAGCCAGGGATGTGTGGCCGCCAACAAGGTTTTGTGCACTGGTCCTTTAAGAGGGCACCTGGGTTCCTACCAGGCCCCCATCTCTCCCTGGGGGACCGAATCTCCACGGATTTTTTCATAGCCAGATATTAGGTGTGTGCCTCATCCTGGCCCCGGTGCTTAGGGCTGGGGATACCAGCATGAGTTTGAGATACCTCAAAACCCTGGGGGACCCTGCAGCTAAGATATTTCTGTGGATTCTCTACTGCCACACGAAGGTGTGGGGTCAGGCCATTTCATGTCTGTCTTTCCTATCATCCTGGATGTGATGATGAAGCCTCTGGAAGCCTGGCTTTGTCACCTTCATGTCAGAACAGAGCAGGACGCCACCTGGCTGGAGGCTGTGAGGAGCACTGGCTTCCCAGTCAGTGATGCGTCACTAACCCAGTTCCCATCACTGTCTAGGGAAGGACAGAGGATCATCTGTCTCCTCTCTCTGAGCATGTGTGCTACACGCTTCTACTTCATCATTTCTTTCTAAAGACGGACTAAACTATGTTTCTAAACTCTTTCCCATGACTAAAATATAAGAAGATGAAAAGTGCTCAAATGCAATTTAAATAAGAGATTTCAAACAAAACATAATTGGCATCATTTAAAAAAATCAATCAGTAATAAAAATTATTGTTTCTATCCAACATTGTAATTGATGTCACTGTCATTTTTCTATCTTGTTATTGATTATTGAATCAACACCCTACACATTTAGTGGCCTTATCTCAGAATATCATTCTGCATTTATTTTAAGCATATTACTATTTTTAAAATCTTGTATGCTAAACAGAAATTATAAAAACCTGTTATTCTTATACTTGTTTAAAATTTGCAGGAAATGGCCTTTCAATTATAATGAAAAGTTATAAATTTTCACCATACAGTCTGCCTGAATAAAACATGCATGTACCATTTTCACCAAGCAAATTCCCCAGTATAACAGTAAAAAACCTAGATAATGACAAGATATAGGAGTATGATTTTAAAAATTTGATTAATATATGCACATGGTTGAGTGGATGGAGTTCCTGCTTTTCCAGACATGTAAGTCCAAAGAGGACATCAGGAAATACATATGGGCACTCTTATAAACAATATTTTATTTATATGTCTTCTTTTTCTATCTGTAGTTACTTTCTTTCTTTTTTTTTTGAAGCTGTCTCCTTCTATCTTCTTTTTCATGATCCCTGTGGTAAATAGTCAACCTAAAATTACTGTCAATCTCTTGTTTAAATTGAACCTCACACAGAGAAAGAAGGTGCTCTTTAGTATGTAGAAGTGCATTTTGATTTCACAGAGTCAATCCTAAAGAGATTTCCTCAGGTAACATGGAAAACTGAGTGTACAAACTCTTCATTCACCAATGACCACACTCCCTCCCTTCCATCCCCCAAAGGGGTGATAGCTTACATGATCCATCCTATTTTCTTTGGGGAGGGGAGAGGTGTACAACACCAACTTCTTTGGGATGAAGGTGCCCTACATGTCTTTCCTCTGGAAGCCATGGACTCCAGTTCTATCTAATCTGTACTCTATTCCACTGTGTTGATCTTCTGACAAGTAGGACTCATCAAGTTTAACAAACATCCTGAGCTCACATCATAGTCCACAGGATTGCGAGCTGACTAAAAGATAAGTCATAAAGGACACATTAAGTGTCTAGAGAGGTGCAGAGTATAAAAGGAAAGAGGCAGATGATGAAACCTGTACAAATCAATGGGACTGTTTTTAAAAATCAGTGTCAGGCAGCATGGCAGCTGGGAAAATACCATTCTCCCCAGAGGTTGGTTAGTGCAGCGTAATGACACTACCTTTACCTCCAGCAATTAGTCTGATGTGAAATGTCTTCAGCAGGAAATGGAATGCCAACAGGATCCATCCTGATCAAAAAGCCATGCATACTGTTAATGAGCAGTCAATATATTTTTTAAAAATATATTTTTATGGATTTCAGAGAGGAAGGAAGAGGAGAATCACTGATTGGCTGCCTCCTGCATGCCCCACACTGGGGATGGAGCCTGCAACCTGGGCATGTGCCCTGATCAGAATCGAACTGTGACCTCCTGGTTCTTAGGTTGACGCTCAACCACTGAGCCATGCCAGCTGGATGCAGCCTATATTTTTTTTTTGTTCTTATTGCCTTTACAAACTCAAGAGCAACACGGGTTAAATGATGTGAAATAGGAAGAAAGCCTTACCTCTTCTTTAAGTAAGGGAAAAAGGTTGTGAATGGTTTGCCTCAAAACAAGGAAAGTTCTATTAGGACAGTATCCACCTATTACTTGAAAGATGGGGGAAATGGCCCTGACCGGTTTGGCTCAGTGGATGGAGCATCGGCCTGCTGACTCAAGGGTCCCAGATTTGATTCTGGTCAAGGGCATGTACCTTGATTGCAGGAACGTTCCAGTAGGGGGTGTGCAGGAGGCAGCTGATTGATGTTTCTGTCTCATGGATGTTTCTAACTCTCTATCCCACTCCCTTCCTCTCTGTAAAAAAAAAATTAATAAAATATATTTTTTTAAAAGATGGGTGAAATGTGTAGCTAGCGATGGACAGTACTTTGAATAAAGCACTTTTGATGTTTCTTTTGAAAAAAAAAAAAAGTAAGGAAAAAATTGTTCTAATAGCCATTTAAATTCCTCTTCATTTCTTATATCTTCGGTTTATAAAAAATACTTTGAAAATGTAAAAGTAAAACACATTTCTGAAAATATGAAGTTAAGTGTTTATGATTTCATTACTTAGCAATCATGTCTAAATCAAATCTTTCTCCTTTGCAAACAAAGACAGCCCAAACCACAATGGGAAGGAAAAAAAATGCCTCTTTTCTGCACTTTTATTAGAGATACTAGAGGCCCAGTGCATGAATTCCTACATGGGTGCAGTCTGGCCTGCCCTGATGGAGGCTGATTGGGGCTGGGCCAGCCAGGAGGAGTGGCCATGGGAGGTCAGCTGGCCCCACCTCTAATGGGGGGGAGGCCAATTGGGGTTGGGGCCAGCAGGGGGGCCATGGGAGATTGGCTGGCCAGCCCCGGCCCTGACCAGTGTGGGGTGGATATCGGGGGGCGGGGCTGGCCAGGGGGAGGCTGAGGGCAGTTGGGGGGTGGGCCAATCAGGCCAGTTGGCCGCTGCACATCATAGCGACCGGTCGTTTTGGTCATTCCAGTCTCTTGATTATATATATATGTATATATAATCATCATCACCCTACCCTAATAGAAATGCACTGACATTATAATACCAACAGAAACAATGCATAGTAATATATGACTTTATTTTCTAAGTTGTACATGCATTGTTCCATTTCTTTTTCTTTAGAATATTCACCCTTGTATTATATACTTGGAAAAAACAAACTCATTCTTCATGTCTCAGCTCAAGCTTTAAAGTTTTCTGTGGCTCCTGGCCCTGGTCTGAGCACAGAGAAATGGTTGCATCAATTTTAGCACCTTGAGTATATATATTGTGCTTCAATTTTAACACTTATTGCCTCTAGATGTTCAGTTGTTCTTTTATTCATTTTTTTTGTCTTTGTATCCATTTGGGATAACATAAAGGATGGTTGCATATATTAATTATTAACAATATTTTATACAAAAGTACTTCATCATTTGCATTTTCAGAAGAGACAAAAATACTTTAGAATTTCAACTGGCAGAAGATGTGATTGGGAAAATGTATTTGGGTACAAAAAATCTTCCAAGCATCTCTGAAATTTAAGCTTGCACATACAGTTATTCTCATTTGAGATATTCTTTCCTACAGACCCTGATAACTTATCACTGCATCAGTGCCATGCGATCGCGCTGGTCACTAGATTGAATGTGCTTGGTTGCCTTTCTTCAGGATGCACCGTTCTATTGCTTCTGATGAACGCAGTATCGCTGTAACTGACATTCCAATCTAGGTCTTCTTTCTGTGCTCAATCATGCTCTGGGCTTCTGCTGTTAACACTCCATCATTTCCTACTATGGCAACTTATAAATGAGGAACTCTTTCTTTATTACTATTGCTGCTCTCCCCCTAGAGCTATACTTACGAACTTTCAAACAGTAATTTGATTTTTACTGCACATGGACAGTTTTCCATCTTCCCTGTTCTGTTATTTCTATCTGGAAAGATGCCCTTGCCTCTCCTAGTAATCACAGTTAGCTTTTGAAAAGGATGAAGATGGACATTTGCAAAGCGGCGTGAGGATTAGGCCTGCTCAGCGTACTGAGCCTCTTCTGTCAGCTGTTTATTACCCCCCCACCTAGAGTGGGCGAGTCAATGACAAGTCCTGGAGCTCCCTGCTCACAGGCCCCAGACATGTCCATCAGCAGAGGCTAAGAATAATTAGGATGAAAAACATGGCAGCAAAAGAGGAAAAAACTTGTTAGGAAGCAAATCAAAGTTTTCTTTCCTTAGATGATTAACCCTTTAAGAGCTAGAAAAATGCCTTATTGTCTTTGCAACTCCTACTAAATTTCTGATGGTATCAAATATTTAAATTAAACTAAAAGTTTGACTGTACATTGAAATAATCTATAACTCGGTATTTTTTCTTCAGTTGTTTCAGAATTTCTGTTTTTTATAATTACCATCAATATATACTGAAATCTAATTTTAAACAAGTGTGAATTATTTACTAAACACATGCAATATATATTATAATGAAAAATGTAAGACCTAAGAAAATTTACTAATATACTAATACTTTTCTTGACTATAATAACTATCACTTTCCTTCTCTTTACAGACTTTAATTTTGTTATATTTTAATTAAATTTATCTAGGTGACATTGGCTAATAAGATTCTATGATACCTCATCTGCATATTGCACTGTGTGCCCACCACCCAAAGTTAAATCTTCTTCTATCACCCTCTCCTACCCCTTCCCTCTGGGAATCACCACACTGTGTCTGTGTCTATGAGATTTTGTGTGTTTGTTAATTTGCTGCTTTCAGTTTTATATCCCACATATGAGTGAAATCATATGGTTCTTAACATTTTCTGTCGGACTGATATCATTCAGCATGATATTCTCAGGATTTATCCATGTTATCACAAATGGCAGCATTTCATCTCTTCTTATGGCTGAGTGCTAATCTTTAGTAAATACATTTTATTTTCACGAATTCAGGTATTATTCTAAGAGGTTCACAGACACCCAAAGGCTTCGCAGCCTGAATCCAGGGAATCCAGTGAACATGGGAAGAAAAAAAAAATCACACTTTCATTTTCAGTAACACCGTCATTTAAGCATTTTCTTCACATTCCTTATAATTATAGGCAACAAAGTACAGAGCCTTAATAATAACTGTAACTTGGTCACCAAAAGGTATTTCACATTGGAATCATTGCTTTGTTTGGTAATCCTGTGGGATATGCATGTATTTAAAGGATCATTCTGGCAAGTGGGTCCATGGGCTTCACCATCCAAAGGAGTACATGGAACAAGTTCAAGAACATCTGCTCTAATGCTTTTGTGTTTAGTATATTTACCTAGTAAATAACCTCTCTGTGTTAAAACTTCTCATGTATACCTTATATGTTTCCTCCTAGGTAATACTTAAAGAGCAGACCAATATAATTTTTTCTGGCTTCTTTATGATTTCTGGATATTTTATTAAAGTTATATTGTGAGGTTATAAACAAAGATATTTTATAAAATTACATTTACTATGTCAAAATCAAACTTTTACAATAGGAAAAATGCCATCTAATTATTGAAATCACAGTTCATGGTTGGGTATATCTACAGGGTGTCCCCCCAAAAAATATATACACAGTTTAACAGTTGATAGCTCAATTTTGAAAATGAAATATATTTTAATAAACACTGACTACCTTTATAATTATTCTAAGTGTGTGCATATATTCTATATTTTTGGGATACCCTATATATGTGTATACTCTATTACATATAGTTTTATTAATTCATATACTATAGTTTATATTATCTTTCTCTCTAGACATAGATATAGAGATTACAACACATCAGTTGAGAATTTTGTGCCTTCCCTCATGGCTACAGCAAACTGATAGGCAACACAAATGTGCCTTTCCATGGCTTTCTGAGACATCTATTAATTGCCCAATCAGGATTAAAAAAGGAATATAAAGCTAACAATCAAACAAGACAAAAATGCAACAGCTAATATAAAGATACTAGAGGCCTGGAGCACAAAATTCATGCAGGGGATGGGGAGGGTTGTCCCTCAGCCCGGCCTGTACCCTCTCACAATCTGGGACATTTTGGGGGATGTCCAACTGCCAGTTTAGGCCTGATCCTACGGACATCCCTCTCACAATCCGGGACCACTGGCTCCTAACTGCTCACCTGCCTGCTGATCACCCCTAACCGCTCTGCCTGCCTGCCTGATCACCCCTAACTGTTCTGCCTGCCTGCCTGCCTGATTTCGCCCCTAAAACTCAAGCTTCTTCTTTTTTTATTTTTAATATTTATATTTCTTCCTTATTTTTTTATTTTAAAAGTCAAGCTTCTTGAGAACATGAGGTGTTTAACATTATTACATATTCCTTACAGAGAGCTAAGCATGGTAAACACAGCAAATACTTAATACTTATGGGCTTCTATACAAACACTTTCCAACCAGGAATGTTTTAATAGGCAATCTCCAAAAACTTGAACTGGAAAACCTAAAAGTAGAGTGCTCAGATTTCAGGCATCAGATGCTATTAGCAGGATTTCTATCCCAAATAAACTCTAATACTTAGCTCTCAACAGTCTGGACAAACTGCCCTTCACAGTCTCCAAAGTTTCTTATTTGTCACTATCCCATTTTCCTCCACTTCAAACCAAGGAAACAAATGAAATCTTTAATTCTGATCTTCCTCGCTGCAAGGGAACAGCAAACCTCAATAGAAATAATTTCCCGCCGGAAGTCACGTCCAAATATTGCGAGACTGAGGACTATAGGGCTGACTATGCACATGCGCAACAACAGGATCACGTTCTAGTTGTAGGTGCCCAGGTGTCCTCCACAATCCCACAATCCTCTGATCACATACTTCTAGTTTTTCTAGCTCCTCCTTAACTTCAGTCCCATTGCAACATCCTGAGCCTCCAGTTGGAGAGGATTTTTCTGTTCTTTGACATTGATAGCTGCTTGCTATTTTGAATCAGTGAAGTTCCGGGAGTACTGCCTCTGCCATGAACATGTCAGTCCCAAGCACACTCATGAAACAACTTCCCATTCTGGTGCAGTCCTGGTTCGCAAAGAGAAAGGTACTGTGCTGAGCTGTTTTCCAATCAGATCTTCCTCTTCCTTCCCCAGCACACTCCACACCTACTCTGGGCTGACCACCCCAACCCCGCATACCCTTAGGACCTCCCCATTTCCCCATCAAACTAGCAACCTATTGTGTTGCCTAGAGGTGCCCCTAACTGCTCCCTGGAGGGCAGGGCCAGCCTAGGCAAGTGGCCGTAATGTTCTTGTCTCTGGTCACTGGCTTTTTATATGCACTGAGTGGCCAGATTATTATGACTACCTGACATTTGTAGGCAAATTAGCTGTACACTGTATCGTATAGGATATGGAAGCTGAAGGCCTGTTCGAACACCTTTGCTGTCTGCAGTTACCAAGATAAAACGTCTCCAATTCCACAGGAACACAAGGATTGGACAGTCGAGCATTGGAAAACAGTCATGTGGTCTGATGAATCACATTTCCAGTTGCATCATGCAGATGGCAGAGTGAGAATTTGGCGGAAGCAGCATGAAAGCATGCACCCCACAGGCATGAGTACAACCCTTCAAGCTGGTGGGGGCAGTGTTATGGTTTGGGGCATGTTTTCCTGGCATAATTTGGGCCCTATAATTCATGTGGAACAACGTCTGAATAGCACAACATACCCAAGCATCATTGGTGATCAGGTTCATCCTATTATGTTGATGGTGAATCCCAATGGAGATGGCTTCTTCCAACAAGACAATGCGCCATGCCATGGTGCTCTTATTGTGCAGGAGTAGTTTCAAGAACATGAGGGAGACTTTACCTTGCTTAGGTGGCCCCCACAATCACCAGATCTCAATCCAATCGAGCACTTGTGGGATGAAGTTAAAAGAGCCATCAGGCAGCTGGTTCCACAACCATCCAATCTCACAGAACTGGACAGAGCTATTCATCAGGCATGGTGTCAGATTCCTTGCATCACCTTTCAACATCTCATAGAGTCAATGCCAAGAAGAATCGCCACAGTATTGAAGGCAAAATGTGGCCCAACGAAGTACTGATGGGGTGGTCGTAATAATATGGCCACTCAGTGTATATAGATAATGTTATCATAGCTACAGTTAAGTGTTGGAATCCTTTCAGAAAAGTTAACCCCTCAATAAATAAAAATTTTAGTCAGTTTATATTTAGAAACTGAAAAGTTGGTCTTAAGATTTCCATGAAAATGCAATACATATAATAGCACAAGTGATTTCTTAAAATAACACAGGTAAAAGGCTTAAGCTAGCTGATTTCAACACCTATTATAAAGTTGCAAACATCAAGATAATGTGAAAAGATATAGATTAGTTGAATATAATTGTCTATCCAGAAATAAATACATACGTATATATTCATTTGATTTTTATAAAGTAATTATGACAAATCCTTGGGGAAAGAAAGTCTCTTCAACAAATGATGCTGGGAAAACTGGATTTTCATATCGAATACAATAAATATTGACTCTTATCTCACAATGTACTGAAAAATTAACATGGGTTTCAAACTACATTATAGACCTAAGTATAAAAGCTAAAATTATTGTTTTAAATATAAAACAGGAAAAAATCATTGTGATTTAGAGTAAGTAAAGATTTTTTAGGACAACAAAGAATGAGCTATAACAAAAATAAATGGGAGTTTACTGGAATGAAAAACTTGTCTTCGAAAGTTTCTATTGAGCAAACAGAACATAAGGCACAGAATAGGACAAAATAGTCCCCATAAATAAATTTGACAAAGGAGTTGTATTCAAATTATATTAACAACTAGAGGACCAGTGCATGGATTCGTGCACATTGAAAGGAAATTAATTAAAAGTTGGCCGGTGGGGCCGAAACCGGTTTGGCTCAGTGGATAGAGCGTCGGCCTGCGGACTGAAAGGTCCCAGGTTTGATTCCGGTCAAGGGCATGTACCTTTGTTGCAGGCACATCCCCAGTAGGGGGTGTGCGGGAGGCAGCTGATCGATGTTTCTCTCTAATCGATGTTTCTAGCTCTCTATCTCTCTCCCTTCCTCTCTGTGAAAAATCAATAAAATATTAAAAAAAAAAAAAAAATGTTGGCCGGTGGGACGGGACTGGGTGAGATGGGCTGGACACACCCTGGAGCCAAACTCCCATGGCCCCTCCATGGCTGGCCGCACCTGGGTTGTTGCCAGGACTCAAAGGGTGTCTGCAGATTGAATGGGGTCCCTCCAGCAGGTGGGGTCCCTCAGCACGGCCTGTGGGGATTGGGCTGAAACTGGCAGTCTCACATCCCCTGAGGGGTCCCAGAGTGTGAGAGGGCACTCTGCAAAGTTGCTGTCACTTGGCAGCTCCTGCGTTGAGTGTCTTCCCGCTAGTGGTCATTGCGTGACATAGCTACCAGTCGAATGGTCAAATGGTTGGAGGGTCACTTAGGCTTTTATATGTTACTAGAGGCCTGGTGCACAAAAATTTGTGCACTCGGGGGTAGGGGGTCCCTCAGCCTGGCCTGTGCCCTTTCGCAGTCTGGGACGCCTCAGGGGTCACCACTTGCTGGCTTAGGCCTGCTCTCTGGGGGATTGGGCCTAAGATGGCAATCAGACATCCCTCTGGCAGCCCGGCAGCCTTCGGGGGATGTCCACTTGCCAGCAGGGAGCAGACCTAAGCTGCAGTCAGACATCCTTATCGCTGCTGAGCAGGCAGGAGAGGCTCCCACCACCACTGCTGTACTGGCAGCCATCAGCCTGGCTTGTGGCTAAGCAGAGCTCACCTTGTGGGAGCGCACTGACCACCAGGGGCCAGCTCCTGCATTGAGCATCTGCCCCCTGGTGGTCAGTGTGTGTCATAGTGACCAGTCATTCCCAGTCTTTCTGCTGTTAGGGTCAGTTTGCATATTACCCTTTTACTATATAGGAGAGAGGCCTGGTACATGGGTGGGGACTGGCTGGTTTGCCCTGAAGAGTGTCCCGGATCAGGGTGGGGGTCCCGCTTGGGTGCCTGGCCAGCTTGGGTGAGGGGCTGATGGCTGTTTGCAGCTGGTCACACCCCCTTCATGGTGGGGGTCCCCACTGGGGTGCCTGGCCAGCCTGGGTGAGGGGCTGAGGGCCGTTTTCAGGCTGGCCAGCGACTGAAGCTCCCAGCCTCTCCTTTTTTTCTTTTTCTTTTATTCTGGGATTTATTTACCTTCAATAATTGAAACATTGTTGCTGTCACTGGTGCTCCCAGCTCTGAGGCTGCGGCCCCCTGAAAGCAGGTATCTGGGGTTTGTTTAGCTTCTATAATTTAAACATTGCTGCTTTTGGGCTCAGAGCCAGGCCGCGGCAGGCGGGGAACCTTGATTTCCTCCATCACTGGAGCAAGCAAGCCTCATGTTCGCTTCATCTGCTTGGCTGCCAACCGCCATCTTGGTTGGCAGTTAATTTGCATATCACCCTGATTAGCCAATGGGAAGCGTAGCGGAGGTATGGTTAATTACCCTTTTGTCTTTTATTAGATAGGATAAAGACCCACCCAGCCCTAACTGGTTTGGCTCAGTGGATAGAGTGTCAGCCTGCAGACTGAAAGGTCCCAGGTTTGATTCCAGTCAAGGGCATGTACGTTGGTTGTGGGCACATCCCCAGTAGGAGGTGTGCAGGAGGCAGCTGAGCTGATCGATGTTTCTTTCTCATTGATATTTCTAACTCTCTATCCCTCTCCCTTCCTCTCTGTAAAAAAATCAATAAAATATATTTTTAAAAAATTAAAAACAAAACAAAACAAAAAAACCCCACCCAATAAACAGGTAGGTTTTACAGCTATTGCATTATACGTATTATCATATGTAATACTGACCTCTCTGATTATCAAATTAAAAAAAATGATTAAAGTTTTAAATGTACAAATGCTTATAATCCAAAATAGTCCAAGAGGTAAAATACAGAAATCATGAAAATGTGATTAAAATTGTGACAAAATTGTGCTTTCAAAAACTATTGACAAATATTCAAACTTTCATTTATAAGATAAGTTATGAAGACTGAATGTAGATTATGGTGACTGAAGTCAATAGTAATTAATGTCTTATATACTTGAAATTTGCTGAGATTAGATCTCAAGTGGTTTTTTTAAATATATTTTTTATTGATTAAGATATTACATATGTGTCCTTATCCCCACGTTACCCCCTACCCACCCACCTGCTCATGCCCTCACCCCACACCCCCCGTTGTCGGTGTCCATTGGTTAGGCCTATGTGCTTGCATACAAGTCCTTTGTTTGATCTTTCCCCCTGACCCCCACCCTCCCCTACCTTCCCTCCAAGGCCCGACAGTCGAATCAATGCCTCTCCGTCTCTGGATCAGTCCTTGTTCATCAGTTTATGTTGTTCATTATATTCCACAAATGAGTGAGATCATGTGGTATTTATCCTTCTCTGACTGGCTTATTTCACTTAGCATAATGCTCTCCAGTTCCATCCGTGCTGTGGCAAATGGTAAGAGTTCCTTTTTCTTCTTCCTCTTCTTAAAGAATACCTTTCAGCATTTCAGATAATGCTGGATTGGTGGTGATAAACTCCTTTAGCTTTTTCTTATCTGTGAAGCTCTTTATCTGACCTTCTATTCTGAATGATAGCTTTGCTGGATAAAGTAATCTTGGTTGTAGGTTCTTGCTATTCATCACTTTGAATGTTTCTTGCCACTCTCTTCTGGCCTGCATGGTTTCTGTTGAGAAATCAGCTGACAGTCGTATGGGTACTCCCTTGTAGGTAACTGACTGTCTTTCTCTTGCTGCTTTTAAGATTCTCTCTTTGTCTTTTGCTCTTGGCATTTTAATTATGATGTGTCTTGGTGTGGTCCTCTTTGGATTCCTTTGTTTGGGGTTCTCTGTGCTTCCTGGACCTGTAAGTCTATTTCTTTCACCAAGCAGGGGAAGTTTTCTGTCATTATTTCTTCAAATAGGTTTTCAATATCTTGCTCTCTCTCTTCTTCTGGCACCCCTATAATTCGGATGTTGGTACGCTTGAAGCTGTCCCAGAGGCTCCTTACACTATCTTCATATTTTTGGATTCTTTTTTCTTTTTTGGTTGGGTATTTTTTGTTTCTTCATATTTCAAATCTTTGACTTGATTCTTGAGATCTGCTTGTCTGCTGTTGGATCTCTGTATATTATTCTTTATTTCAGTCAGTGTATGCTTAATTTATAGTTGGTCTTTCTTCACATCCTCCAGGGTCTCACTAAATTTATTGGCGGTTTCCATAAAATTCTTGAAAAACGTTATAAACGTGGTTTTGAACTCTATATCCAGTAGTTTGCTCTCCTCCATTTCTATCATTTGTGACCTGTTTCTTTGTCTCCACATTTTTTATGCTTCCCTGTGTTGGTAGAGTGGTTTTGTGTGCTAGGTGTCCTGTAGGGCCCAGTGGCTCAGCCTCCCCAGTTACCTGCGGTGGACACTCTTGGTGCACCCCCTTGTGGGCTTTGTGCACAGTCTTGTTGTAGTTAAGCCTTGATTGTTGTTGGTATCAATGGGAGGAATTGACCTCCAGGCCCATTGGCTGTGAGAATCAGCTGTGTCTGCAGTGGGAGAACTTCTGTGCTGAAGACACCCTTCTGGGGCAAGACTTGCTTCAGTGGGGCTTTGGTGCTCACTGAGTCTTCCCCCTGAGTGTGTCCCTTATGGATCTGAGGAGTTGTAATCTGGATGGTCCCACTCTGACCACTGGGTACACTGGCTCTTGGATCTAAGGAGGTGCTAATTTAGCCTCTGCCTGATGTTAACCAGCAGGAGCTATGAAGAGAACTGCAGATTCCCCTACCGTTTTTGGAGTTTGGAGGTGCCCAGATGAGGCCCAGCTGTGAAGCAATGCAAGCTGCTGTGGGGCCTTGGGCCTTCTCTTGGAAGTTCTGGGTCTGTCTGGCCCAGCTGCAATTTGTTAGGTAATTTTCAGGTTGCAAAGGGCCAGGGCATTCATATGCAAAAGCCTCTGCTGCAGCCTGGGTGGGGTGGGGTCTCAGGGAATCAAAGGGTGGAGCAAGCAGCTATGGCTGATGTCAGCCCTGCCCTAAGGGGCCTTGCGTCTCAGTGACCCGGTAATTGCTGCAAGCACCTCTGAGGGAAAGCCGCCCTCAAGTTCCAAGTTCTGCCTGCTGCCAGACAGTACAGTTTCTCCCCGTATGAGTCCCTGGTCCCCAGAGACTTCCCAGAACTGGAGTTCAGAGCAGTCGGGAGCTTGTGACTCCCTCCCGATTCAAAAAGACAACTGCGTCCTCAGGTGCCAGCCCCTTTCCCTGCAGGAGCTCGAGCCTCTGTACCTGTGCACTTTACTTCTGCAGCTCCTCTGAGTCTGAGTGTGATGTTCTCTTTCCTTCTAGTTGTAAAATTTCCACTCAGCCAGCCTTCATGTGGTTCTGGATGATGTCAGTTTTGTCTTTTAGTTGTATTTTTGAAGTACTTGTGCGAGGCAGCAATTTCCGGTGTTTACCTATGCCGCCATCTTGGTTTTTCAGATCTCAAGTGTTTTTACCACACACATACAAAAGGTAAGCATGTTGAGGTGAAGGTTATGTAAATTACCTTGATTGTGATAATCATTTCACAAGGTACAAGTATATCAAAACATCAGGTGTATACCTTAAATGTATACAATTTTTATTTGTCAATCATACTTCAATGAAACTGGGAATAAAAGAAATAAAATACTGAAACATTTTATAATATGGATCGACCTTGAAAAAAAGCAAGGCACAAAGGCCACATATCATAGTATTCCATTTATATTAAGTGTCTAGAATAGGCAAGTCTATAGAACATAAGTAGTTTAGTGTACCTAGGACTGAGGGGGGAGGAAGCTGGAGGGTGATGGCTAAAAAGTGGGATTTTTAGTGGGGTGATAAAATTTGCTTTTGGTGATGGTTGAAGAAATCTGAATATACTAAAAGACACTGAATTATACACTTCAAATGGGTGAATTGTATATATTCTATAGACTATATAACTTATACAGTCTATAATTTATATAGTCTATAACTTATATAGTCTATAACTTATATAGTCTATAACTTATATAGTCTATATATAACTTATATAGTCTATAGAATATAGAATTATATATATTCTATACATTCTAATTGTATAAATTATATCTTAAATGAACTGGTGAAAAACAAACTAATAAACAAAACGAGTATTGCAATGTAGATTAAAAGATAAGGGAGTCTTAATTCTGGAGGGTTCTTTAAAAATTATAGAGATATGTCTTAAATATATTTTATGAATATAGTATATTGCTTTTTAACTGTTATATGTTTGAAGATAAAAGTAAAAGCCTAAAATATATAACTTGACCTTAGATAAGTAAAAAAAGATGGAGATATAAATGGCCAATAAGCATAAAATAAAATTTTACATTAGTCATTAAGGAAATGCACATCAAATAATTATACTGCATTAACATGATATTTTGAAAATGTATTGACATAAAAATACATTTTAATCACATTAAAGAATGATACTGAATTAACATGATGATATTTTGAAATAAATGTATTGACATAAAAATACATTTTAAGAATTATATTTGAATGTAATCTTTGAAAATTCAGTGTTAAGTGTTGCATTTCGCACACCATAAACTACTTAACTTTCTATGCTATTAATCATTGGTGATCTTAAAGACTTTTTCTTTTCTAATATATATGCAATGTTTCCATTTGTTTAAAGCTATCCAGGCACATTGAACAGTCTTTATATGACTAAAGATTTTAGCTTTCAATTCCATGAATTTTCTAGCCTGCTGGAGTTCCTTCACCCATGCTATTTACCAATGGCTCAAATCTGAAGTTGAGTCATAATTAAAACCCAGATTTTCTCCCACTCTCTGGAAAGTTCTAGGCATTAGATATTTATTTCTCCTACTCACCTCAACTACATACTTAATTTTTCTTAGGCGTCTTGCACCTTTTTCTCTCTATCATGTGTCTTCCTAGGTATGGGGAAAGAGCCTCTTAATTTTTCCTAACAGACCACATGTACTAAATTTGTAACTGCTCACATATTAGTGAAGAGTTTGATAAATCATTGTAGAATAACATGTAAAACATATTACAGACTAACATATATATTATTTATAGAACAATGTAAAATTTGAGTATTAGACCTGTGTTGAAATATACTTGGTCACGTCTTGCTCTATAAAATTGTCAACTGGCTGTCTCCTGTATGTCCCCTACTGGTGATTGAACTCACAACCCAGGCATGTGCCTGACTGGGAATCAAACCTGCAACTTTTGGTTCATGGGATGATGCCTAACCACCTGAGCTACACCAGCCAGGGCAAGCCTGGGGATTTTGAGGTTGCCTTTCTCTGTGTGATATTAGCCATCTCCCTGGTGCTGAGGCTCATTGGAGACCTTAATGTACATACAGAATTGTCACCTAGAGAATCTTGGTAAAGAGCATATGGTCAGATGGTGAGTTGAGTTGAAGGCTTACCTCAAACTTTCAATGCCTTATTATTGGCACACAAAGATTTACCTCAAATCTTTTTTTAAAATACATTTTATTGATTTTTTACAGACAGGAAGGGTGAGGGATAGAGAGTTAGAAACATTGATGAGAGAGAAACATCGATCAGCTGCCTGCTACACACTCCCTACTGGGGATGTGCCTACAACCAACGTACATGCCCTTGACTAGAATTGAACCTGGGACCCTTCAGTCCGCAGGCCAATGCTGTATCCACTGAGCCAAACCAGCTAGGGCTATCTCAAATCTTGATTTGACTCATTTGTGTATGAGAATTTACCAATACTTCCAACAGAAAAAAATTGTAACCTCAGATATAAGCAACAGGAGATTATGAAATCCCAGACAAGCAAGATCTAGACACATGTGTCCCTTCCTGCACCTACAACTCAATATTTAAGTCGTATGTTCAAGCTCATTCTCACAGTTGTCATAGAAATCAGCTAATGCTGAGAAAGCAGAGCTCTTTGATCTCTCATGCAATATTAAAGTCAGTTTTAATTTATTTAAATATTTGCTTAGACTTTTCTTCTTTGCTGGTAGAATTGTCTGTGTAACTTAGGTATCTCCATTGCAGAAACAAAGATAGTTCTAGTGATCAATTAATCTCCAAGAGGGTTCCTAATACACTGTCCTTAATAATTTGAATCACCACTATAAAAAAAAAAAAACATTATGATTAGCTATTTTGTTTCACAAAGGTATAAAGGTTTTCTTGTTTAAAAGTAGCAGTCTCAAAGGAATTATATGCCTCAATTCTATATTTTAAGTTAGAACTTAAAAGTGCATATCCTGAAATTACCACATGGTTTCCATACACAGACAAGACAATTTGAGGATCCCTTCTATAGTCAAATTGAATTTAAATGCTATTTATTTTGCAGGATGTGATATAAAATGATTTTCTCAACCATGCAGTTGATCCTGACATCTAGTAATGTTCAATAATAAATCATATTGCTAAGGAGCCTGGAGTTTAAAAAAAATAAGCTCCCAGAAGTAAGCGGGAGGACTGTGTTCATAACTCAAATTTTTATAGACAGTTAACAATTCTGATTGAATAAGAATGTGTCAATTTTTAACTTAAAAAAATACATTTCTATCTTTGATAACAAACAGTTTGTCAGCCTATCATGGAATGTAAAGCTTTTAGGATGCTTCTATGGCATATATTTTAGAAAGCAAGGTCTTTTCTATCCCATAATAGTCTCATGCTTCATTGCCCACAATAAACTGGACCAAGATAAGCAATAATGTTTTATATTTAATTATATTCATCAAATCCTCAAAAGGACCATAAATATTTAATAGTCATTAGTTTAATGGAAGAATTTAGGGTTTTTCAATTTCACAGATTTGTATAATTCCAGGCTTATGTTTTTTCTTTTTTGTTTTTTTTTTTTTTTTTTTTTTTTTTTTTTTTTTTTTTTCAGAATGTAAGCCTCCAGCATCCTTTGGATACATTATTAAACCCCTAATTTCAGGATGCAAGCATTCCTTTTTCCACAGACTCTGGATGTATGAATTGTTTCAATAATTTCCTCCATGAATGTGTTTTCTAATCTATTCTTGCACTGGAAATTGAAGACATGTAAAACCTTGATTTCTTCTTAGCATATCCCCACTGCTTGTATATCCCAAAAGGGTTTCTATCTCTTCTGCCTCGAGTCACATTACCATATATCTTTTGAATTATTATACACAATGCTCTTTTGCTAGGTTTCAGAAGAGGAGCAAGAGAGGAAGTAGAAAAAATCTTGCCTTGTTACGTAGTTCAACTACAATCAGTCTGCTATAATGCTTGTTTGAAACACAAATTTGTTTCAGCGAGACTGATATAGTAAAAAACAAATTAAGTGTAACACACATTTCACATCTCTTTATGTTCAGTTTTGTCCCAAGAAACCCTAGGAAAACACAGTCTTTGAACCCAACTAAGCCATGCTGTGTAGAAATATACAGATTGCACACATCTAGGACATCTATTCACCTTTTCAATTCATTGTATCTGTTATGAGTCACACTTTTGCACATTGATGTTACAAACTTCCATCTGATTTCAGGCAACCCTCTCTCTACCAAGTCACAATAATTTCATAAGCTCCCTAGATGGAGAATATGCATAACTTTTAGATTTGTAATTTATCATTACAGTCAATTTTATTCTGACCCAACTAATCTTTTCCCAACTATACAGAAACATAAATACACATGTATTTGCTCAACCAGCAGCAATTAACCTTAAGATAACTGCTACTAAGCAACCCATTTTTATTAAGTTCCAAGAGGTTGACTTGTGTCTCACTGTTTAGACACCCCTGAGCTTTGGCAACTGTGCCCAAACAAGTATGACTATTATAAACTCTAGAATAGGTCAAATGACTAATCTACCCTAACTACAAATAGCATTGTGCTGATTTTATAAATAGAATTGAATTAACATTATCTACACTTTCAAAGAGGCCTTTGAAAAAAATCTAGGTTTTGGATGTCAGCCCAGTGACTATGCTTTGAAATTATATATATTTAAAAGGGTATTCTTTTTTTAAAAAAAAATTAAGTATTTTACCACCTCAAAAGAATAAAGGTTTCTCTCTTGAGATTGACCCTTAAGGTCATGGATCAGGGTTATTATTTAGCCTGTGCAGCCTTCTTTAACATCCATCTCGCTTCATCTGTGCTTTTTGTTTTTCAAATGTTCATTTTTGGTTGAAATAGAGCAGAGGAATAAAAACATTGAAATTTCTGTCTGCAATAAAGTCCCAGGGTCTCTGGACATGAACTAGGATAGTTCAAGGATATGCCTTTAACATGTTCCATGCTTTTAACCATGAAAATCTTACTCAATCCTCACTTATGAGTTGGGCATTATAACCTTCATTTTTCCATGAAGAAACTTGAGTTTTTAAAACTTATCTTTTTAGCATTGCTACTAACTTTAAGGCCTAGATTGTTTCATAAATATTGCATAATCAATGAGGGATGAGGAATTTTAAAAAGTGATTGGAAATCAGAGCCTCTCTCAATTTTAAATTGCTGATCCTTCATTGGTCAGGTTTGAGAGCTTTAGCATCTTATGAAAGTCTCACTGGATTTTCCTCTAAATAATTAGAAGAGACTTTTTTATGGTAATTCTTTTGGGGCTTTGCCTTTTCTGGGAAATGATGTATAATGCACAGAGTATAAACATTTGGATGTGAACTTTGGGAGGGAAGGGGAAGAGGTTATCTACGCATGCTTCTAGCCTTGACTAAAGGGCCAGCTCCTTGTCACTGAGAAGCAAAAGAGAAAACCTGGAAGTCTCGATACTAGCTTCTTCCTCAGCTGAGCAGTACCAGTGTGTTCAGTATTCTTGATACTGAGAGGCTGGAATTTAAGAGCTCCTGTGGTGACAGAAGTCAGAGAAGGTAGGCATGTACCTTTGCTCTCCCTGTTCTACAGAGTAGGTAATTCTCCTGCACGAAGCTTCACAGACTTAGAGTTTGGCACAGAGACGGTGCATGTAACGGGCTGGGTTCTCTTCAGACCACCTTGAGTATTTGGCCATATTGGGGCCTACAAGTTGTCTTCAGGGAAACCAACAACTGCAAGATTTGCAAGAAAATTAAACAGGTAGGCCTTGTAACCATTGTATGATAAATTTTTCTTATAATTCTCCATTCTCTTGTAAAGGAGTAGTCTTTAAAAAAAAATACTCACCCATTTATATGTGTTTTTTTATTGAATTAGAGAGAGAGAGAGAGAGAGAGAGACATCAATCAGTTGCCTCCTATCTGTGTGCCCTGACCTGGACACCTAACTCACAACCTAGGTATGGGCTCTGACCAGAAATCAAACCCATAACCTTTTGGTGCATGGGGCAATGCTCCAACCAACCCAACAACCTGACCATAGCAATGGATAGTCTCTTCCAACCCAACCACCTGACCATGGCAATGGATAGTATCTTAATTAGTATTTGGTATGTTCTTTTTGTTTATTTTTCATGTTTGTGGTAGAAATTTTTCACAAGATATCAATCATCTTTAACCTTGTTCAGATAGGTTCTTTGAATGCATTCACTTAGTATAGGATTTTCCAGATCATCCTATATAATAAAAGCCTAGTATGCTGTGTCTAACTGTTCATTCAACCATTCAACCAGTTGCTACGATGTGCACTGACCACCAGGGGGCAGACACTCTGACCAGTAGGTTAGCTTGCTGCTGGGGTCCAGCCGATTAGGACTGAGTGAGATGGGCCGGACATGCCCTGGAGCCCTCCCAGGGTCCCTCCCCAAACCAGATCATGCACCAGTGGGGTCCCTCGCCCTCGCCTACACCCTCTCGCAATCTGGGACCACTCGGGGGATGTCGGGGAGCCAGTTTCAGCCCAATCCCCACAGGCCAGGCCAAGGGACACCACCGGTACATGAATCCATGCACTGGGCCTCTAGTAAGTATATGACTAATTTATGTTTGGCAAATAATTCTCAGTGAGCACACACACACATATGTAGAATACTTCACTGTTTTCACTTCATTAAAAAAGACCAATGTAGGCCACAACTACTACACTGCTACTGAGGCAAAACAGGAAAAATTATGTATACAAATTTATATATTACAAGCATTTTAGTTAGCCTCTGATATGGTAACTACACTGAGACACTAACAAACTATTTCTTTTTGCAACTTCTGACTGGTTGAAACTTGTTATTAATCATGAACTTAAAAAATAGTATTTATGAAATTGATTAAATATATGTATAACAAAATCAGTATACTCTAAAAATGTAGTAATTACCTTACCAGATGACATAACTTTTTTGGTACCAAACATGTCTGATTTAACTTTAGGATTTTAATAGTAATTTCAAAGTACTCAATACTTTGAACAACAAAGGTTTATAGCAGGCACTCATTTTTAGACTTCATACAAAATGATATAGCTATTAGATCCACAAAAATCCATTAAAATCTCAAAATATATTGTGAGTTCTCCTCATGCTGTCATAACTGAAGTCTTCTCCAATGTTCAAGTATGGTGCATCAATGAAAACAACATAAGGAAAGGAGGTTCAGTGGCAGGTAATATTCCCATTTATCCTTCTGTGTTCAGAATATATTTCTGGGTTTAAGAAAGAGTTTACTTATCATTTTACCTTTCCCCCCAATTATGGTTAAATGGTTGGAGAAGAAATGATCTCAGTTGTAGAAGTTATGGATAAAGTTTTAGGGCTATTGTTTCTATAAAGAGGCATTCATGGAGCTGAGTTGGGTTTTTCTTTTAAGGTTTCATTTCTGAAATTCATTTAATAGAATGTTAAAATTTCTGTTTAATGTCCAGGTAAGTTGACACTATCTTGCAATTAATTTTCCAAAGATATTTTATAATCTTTCTTTGAAGAATATAGGCTAAAGGATTGGTACTTGGTCCAAAAATATACTGCTGATACCAAGGACTTTGAAGTTCTATTGATCATCTTTTAAAATTGATATTGCAAATGGATGGCCCATTTTCATATTCCAAAGATTGTAAAAGAAATCTAAATAAAATGTGTTAATAAGTATTTTTGTAAAGAATATGTGTGTGTTTTTTTTTCAAATTGAAGACCAACAGTCAGCTTTGAAACTATGCCTTCATCGTTAAGATGCTGCGGGAGAGTTAGTTGTAACAATTATTTAATCATAAATGCCAATTCTAGAGTTAGTCTCATACCTGAAACCTCCTAACTGGTTGAGTTTTCCAGTTGGTCTCCCTTCTTCTTATATTACTTTTCTGTTTTGGAATATTTTCTATAAACTAGCCCATTAATGAGTCAAAATTACATTACATATAATACTCTTAGGAAGGACAATTATGAGAATGAAAATGAAAAGAACAAGGGAAAATATGACTTCCAGAGAGAAGTTGTATAGAAAATAATTTGGGTGATCTACTTAACAGAATCAAAGAATTTTTTCTTTTACTGAAAGTACTTTTTTTTTTTTACTCCCATAAATGCTTTTAAGACTTTCTTTGGAAAACCTGTCATTTTCAAAGTACCCTTAAGAGCACATAATCCCTACATAATTTGAACAAATTGCACTTTTCTGAAATAATGGCAATTTTCTAGATAACTAGTTTATACAATAAGGAAATGCCTCAGACTTGCTTCAAAAAGAGAAGTGCATTACAGATGGACACCTTGTGCCATACTTCAGATGGAGTATATTACCTACAACAGAGAAACGCATAGATCAATGTGCATTAGATTGTAATATGTACTTCTTTTCCAGGGAAAATTATGCAGTGCAGAAAACAACCAGGCATTTGGGGAGGAGAGAGTGGGGTTACAAGCCAGCACTTCTTGAAGCCTTGTAGAAGGAAACAAGAGCTATTTGAGAATAATATAGGCACATTGGTACTTTTAAAGGTTGCTTTGCACTCTATATGACGTGAGTTATGAAAGAGAATGCAGATTGATCCTGACCTACTTTAAAAATTATACCTATCACCTTTGTAATGTGATTCTGAAGTTATTCTTACATTACTCAAGATAGGGAAGAAAAATAATACAAGTGGGAGCAAGAGAGAACCTGAAAGGATTCTCCTACACATGGGATATTTCCCTAAAAGTCAGAGGCTGCAATCTTTTTCATATTTCCAATAATCAAAATTCTGTTATCATATGCTCTGCTGCAGCATGACCTTATTTAAATTGTTTATAATTACACATCATCATGCCAAGAATGGCTTCCTTTGGTCATTTCTGCAATTTCTAGACAGAAATGATATCAGGCTTTCTACAGCAGAAGTCTTCCTATAAGATCAAATCTTTGGCTTGATTATTATCAATGTTTTACTTATAGACATGATTAAATTTTTTTAAACCAGTTCTTTGGGGAAAAAAAAAGTCACGTATAAAAGAATAGCCAAGTAGAAAATCTCTTACATAAAGATAGTCAGTGGTACTTATTAAATCTTAAAAATATACCATTGTCAGTTATAGTCACAATCAATAAAATGCAATAGGAACACTGAACATAAACTCTTTTTCTGTGGATTACTTATTACAAAATACTTTAGGATGGGAAAATATTCATTATTATTAAAAAAGGACCTGGAAATGCTATATAAAATCTTCATGAAAACATGGTCACCATTATGTGTGAAAACTCAATAAAAAAGAATTTAGTTTGTAAGTAGGTCACATATTAAAATAGATGAATAGATAATATGTAATATGTTATCTTAAGCATTCAAAAGTAGACAAGGATATTATAATATATTATTCTTGACTCCATAACAAGGTAATTTTAAAACATGAGCATCTTGAATACCTTGGAGCCAGATATAGCATAACATGGAGATATATGTTATACAGAATCAGTAATTAAAACACAAATACATAACAAAAAACCAAAATACTTTTGTTACAGGTAAGTAATATTTTATAAGATAACCATCTAAATAGTAATATTATTTTGGACAAGTCAAACATAAAGTGAAAATAATGTAATCACAATAATCATATGCCATATGTATGGGGCTAGAGCTAAAATTGATAAGTATTAAACATTAGAACTATAATAAATGATCAAATTATCTATATATATAAAAGCCAAGCAACTGGAGCAACTGAACAACCTGAACAACTGGTCACTATGACACGCACTGCAACTGGCCAACCGGCGGGATGTGGGTGGGGCCAACCTGCCAACCTCCTGCAGCCCCCGCCCCCCAGCCGGCCCAGCCCACAATTGCCCCCTGGCTGGCCCAACCCTCGATTGGTCCCCCCACCCCCGATCAAGGGCGGGGCCAGCCGTCCAACCTCCCGCGTCCCCTCCCCCGAGCCAGCTGGCCCTGATAGGCCCCAATCAGGGTGGGCAGGCCACACCCCACCCATGCATGAATTCATGCACGGCGCCTCTAGTTAAATTATTAAAAGGATGGGAAATGAAGACTTTTATCCTCATTTTCTTTCAGACAAGATTTGCTTTACTTAGCAGTAGCTTGTAGTGTTTCTCTGAGTAGAAGCTGAAGTTTGAGTACTTATAAGGCTTACGTCACTGTGCCAAGTATAGTAAAAGCATTTTATTTTTGTTCTAGCCATTATTCCATGAGTTTGCTATAGAGGACAGAGTGAAATGATTTATTCTATAAGAATTGGCTTGCAATTAGGTAAATATTTCATGAAGTCAAAATTTCTTTACTAAATGTCTTAGAGGAAGGTGTACATGAGAGGCTAATATAAAATTTCTCAAGTTTTTACAGCTGGGTTTTGCTCTGGTGGTAGGCTGTCAATTCTTGAGTATCTTGTAAAATAGTAGACTTGCTTTTTATCTAAGGTAGATATTTTAATACTAATTGTTTTTTATAACATTTTATATTCAGTACTAGTGACCTGGTGCACAAAATCTGTGCACATTAAAAGGGGATTAATTAGAGGGAATATTTTGATATTGCTATTTGCCCTTTCTCTATAATAGAAGTGTCAGAGATGAAAGAAAATTACTAAAATCTATATGGAAATCTTCCTCCTGTCAAAGTCTGGGGTGCACCACAGGACCCAGAGTCAAGTCCCTGCCCACCCATGTGTACCTCAAAATTACGCGAGGTGCAGACCCGGCCGGCACCCCCACATTGGGCTAGATCCTGACCTGGCCAGTCTTACCCTGTCAAGCCCCACTGAGCAGGGGGTGCTGCATGAGGTCCCCTGGCCTGGCGCTGGGGTGGGGGGCACAGCCTGAGGTCCCTTGGCCCAGCACTGGGGAGGGGGGCACACCTTGAGGTCCCCCATCAAGTCCTGTTGTGTGAGGGGCATGGCCTCAGGTCCTCTGGCCCAGTGCCAGGGCAGGAGACATGGCCTGAGGTCCTCCCTCAAGGCATGCCAGGTCCGGGGGTGCGGCTTGAGGTCCCCTGTCAAGTCCTGCTGGGTGGACAACATGGCTGAGGTCCCCCAGCCTGGCATCAGGGTGGGGGTCATGGCCTGAGATCCCCTGTCAAGTCCCACATGGTGGTGGTGGGGGGGGGGGGCACAGCCTTAGGTCCCTGCTGATTGCTCGTTAAGGCTCAGTATGGGAACTCGGCCTCTATTGTGGGTGCAGTCATCTTGTGTTACGGAAACCCCCCACCTTTGCTGTGGGCGCCACCATGTTTGTAGCGGAGTGACAGCAATTTCCATATTCCTTCTTTATTATATAGGTTGTATTCTACTGTTGTGACTGGACAGTTATTAAATTACTAGAGGCCCAGTGCACAAGACTTGTGCACTGGTGGAGTCCGTCAGCCCAGCCTGCACCCTCTCACAGTCTGGGACCCCTCAAGGGATGTCCACCTGCCGGCTAAGCCAGCAGACATCCCTCTTGCAGTCCAAGGCTCTTGCAGTCTGGGGCTGTTGCAGTTTGGGACCCCTCATTCCATACTACCCACCTGCAGCAGAGGTGGGAGAGGCTCCTGCCATTGCTGTTGTGCTCATCAGGCATGAGCCCGGCTTCTGGCTGAGTGGAGCTTTCCCTGTGGTAGTGCACTGACCACTAGGGGGTAGCTCCTGCATTGAGTATCTGCCCTGTGGTGGTCAGTGCGCAACATAGCGACTGGTAGTTCGCCCTTTGGTCGATTTGCATATTACACTTTTATTATAGAGGATTTGCAAAGGATAATAAAAATTCACACCTAAAGGGTCATTTTCCAACTGGCCGTTTAGACTCAGAGGGCGAGTGTGAACCTATGAACCAGTAGATCACAGTTAGATTCCAGTCAGTGCATATGCCCTGGTTGCAAGCTTGATTCCTCATAGGGGGCATGCAGGAGGCAGCTGATCAATGATTCGTTATCTTCATTGATGTTTCTATCTTTCTCTCCCTCTCCCTTCCTCTCTGAAATCAATAAAAAAAATGTGTATTTAAAAAAAGTCATTTTTCTGAAAACAAATTCAAAAACATGAGAACAAAAACATGATGTTCACTGTTTCATATTAGCCAAGTCTTAAGATTTGAGTAAATGGGAAAGTTTGCTATCTTTATGATAGTACTTATAATAATTCTAATGTGCTTATTGCTATTCTTTCTTTTGTATGCTTAAGTTATAATTGTAAGCAGCACAGATTTTTTGATGTAGGAAGACTTGAGTTCTAATTGGATTTGATTTTTATTTGTTGGTTGGCCAGCATGTTTTTTTTTTCATGCTTTAGTTTTCATACGTGGCAAAAGGAAAATATTTCAAATTAATAAGATGATTGTTGTTTAGGATTAAGGAGGTAACTATATAGAGCACCCTTCGGGTATACTTAGTTAGTACTTAGTTTGTAGATGCCCTCAAATTATTAATTTCACCTTTATTAATTTTACCCATATTATTTTTAATTTTTTCTAGATAAAAACATTGAAATACATAGGCAAATGCTGCTACAGTATGAGTTTCCACCATTTCTTTCATCCCTTTAGAGATGACTTTGGTCAAATTCTATAAGCTCTCTCTATTGTGGTTCTATTATCTATCTATCTATCTATATATATATATATATATATATATATATATATATATATTATTGATTTCAGAGATGAAGAGAGAGAGAGAGTCATTATCATGATCGGCCATCTTCTGCACACCCCACACTGGGGATCGAGTTCTCAACCCGGGCATGTGCCCTGACTGGGAATGGAACCATGACCTCCTGGCTCACAGGTCTACATTCAACCACTAAGCCATGCCAGCCAGGTATACACAGCAATATTTTGTCCTCTCTTGTCCCCATCTTCCAGTTCCTACCATAAATCATACAATCTACTACCTGGCTTATGGAAAGACCTGGAGACCTGAAATGGAGCAAAAAAATAAAAAAGGAACACAAAAGATCTAAGTAATCCTATTCATCTCTTTCACCTCTCATAGCAGAGGATACCAAAGCACACAAGTGTGTTCCTCAAATAATTTAACAAGGACTTCCTTAGATTGGGACTGCATATGTTTTTAAATCACTTTCTCCCATTCCTACTATAAAATATGACATTTACTATTTTTTTCAATAAATACTGGTGAAAGGAAAAAAGAGATGAACTAAAACTTCTTCAATACACAGAGGATGTTTCCTTAGTTTAACCAAGAATATTTAGTTTTTTGCGTATGCTAGCTACATCAGGGGTCCTCACACTTTTTAAACAGGGGGCCAGTTTACTGTCCCTCAGACTGTTGGAGGGCCGGACTATAGTTAAAAAAAAAACTATGAACAAATTCCTATGCACACTGCACATATCTTATTTTGAAGTAAAAAAACAAAATGGGAACAAATACAATATTTGTATTTGCATGTGGTCCGCGGGCCATAGTTTGAGGATCCCTGTGCTACACAATGCTCAATATATATCTTTCTATGATTTACTAGTTATTTCTTAAGGTAAAAAAGAATGTGCTTAGTTTACTCAGAAGAGAAATATGATTGTTTAGAACAGGGGTTGGCAAACTATGTTCTGCTGCCTATTTTTGTAAATCAATTTTTATTGGAACACAGTTATGCCCATTTGTTGAGTTATTGCCTATACATGCTTTCTGGTTACCATGGTAGAACTGAGTAGTTGCAGTAGAGACTATAGCTAACAGAACCTAAAATATTCACTATCTAGCTCTTTATTGAAAAAATAATCCCCCATAGTCTAGAAAAATGAGATTCTAAGAGCAATGTTTAGTAATTGCTGCACTATTTAGAAAACTTCCCAGAGAAAATATCATGTGATAATACTCAGCCTCATATAGAAATATGTGACTTTAAAGGTATGCGACAGATTTTGTAAAAAGCATTTAAGAAAATATACATCAAACCCCCGGGCAATGGACAAGGAGAGACACCTGATTGGTGGTGTTGCTCTTATATCAATCAGGGGCAGAGCAGACATGCAGTCCTTAGTTCATCCTAGCTTGATGCCTGTCTTGGTGGCCAGAGGTGTTTCATGCCTGAGGCACATTTAAAAATATATATATATTCATCGAAATGAGTGTTAGATCCTGGCTGGGTAGCTCAGTTGGTTAGAGCATTGTCCCAATATGCCAAGGCTGAGGGTTCAGGGTACAAAGAAGAACCAACCAATGAATGCATAAATAAGTGTGACAAAAAATCGATGTTTCTCTCCTTCTCCCTCTCTCTCTAAAAACCCTATATAATAAAGCCCTAATATGCAAATTGACCAAACAGCAGAACGACCAGTCGCTATGATGCACACTGACCACCAGGGGGCAGGTGCTCAATGCAGGAGCTATCCCCTGGTGGTCAGTGTGCTCCCATGGGGGGGCACTGCTCAGCCAGAAGCTGGTCTCACAGCTGGTGAGCCCAGTGGTGGTGGTGAAGCCTCTTCCACCTCTGGCAGGACCCCAAAGGGTCTCAGACTGCAAGAGAGTGCAGGCTGGGCTGAGGGACACACACCCCCACCACCAGTGCACAAATGTCATGCACCAGACCTCTAGTCAATAAATAAAATGTTTAAAAAAATAATAAATGAGTGTTGGCTCCTGTGGCATATCTGTTTAAATCCTCTCAATAGTGAAAATATATGTGCCCTTTAATGCTATATTTAAATTTTGGAAGCAATGAAGTTTTTACAGAGAGGTAATGTGACTGAATAATGAGTCTGATAACTGGCCAGGTAGTTTGGGTTTGAAATTTTGAAGCAATGGTATCTCTTTCCTTATGTGGTCAGCGATCTGACTCCTAAGATAACTCCAAAGAAATGTTAAAAATGTTTTATACAAAAAGCATCAGGAGATTGAGTGTTAGCTTCCAAAATTTCTATGTTGTAATACCCCAAAACTTAGAGCCACAGGTGGTATGAACAGGGCATATAAACGTGAAGCTGATGGCAGTGTAGGCAATATCACAACACTTTTGTGTATCAACCTTTATCCTGATTCTATTTTTTAATGAACATTTGGATCAAGCAAAAAAAAAAAAGTAATCAACAAAACACATTGAATGGTCAAATAAATTAGTTAAAATGCAGTTTTGTCTAAAGTAAATTACAGAGCCTCAGTAAACTGACAATTGATTTGTATTCTGTTCAGGCATTCTGACAGTCCACATTTTCACTACACTGTTTGGGAGAACATGTGTCAGCTGGAACATAATTTCTTAGGAATTTGAGGGCATTAAATATTACATTGCAGATGCTCAGATGCTCACAAAATATGTACCCATTTTTGCCATATGGGAGACACAAATGGAAGTCTTTAAGGATCAACAAGAGAAAAAACAAAGCAATACTTGTGCTGATTAAACTAAGTACCAACTTGAGACAATATCCACTTTTTGAAGTGTCAGGGATGATAAGAGAGCTTTAAAAATATAATGGCACAAACAAAAGAAAATAGTAGAGTAAAATTGATAGTCTATGTTTATTTTTGAAAAATACTGAACTCTGATGCAAGAAATACCATAGTGATTGTCTATGTCTCAGTTGTAAGCAGGATATAGAAATGAAAATCAAAGGTAATATTCCAATATGTTACTTTTTCAATATAAGAAACCATTAAATAGCCAAAGAAGCTATTAAATGCACCCAGTCCTTTGAAAATGACTGGGATACAAAAAATATGGAATTTTTTCATCTAATCCTTTTTCATTTAATTAGAAATAAACATCCTACCTCTCTACATCTTTTAAATTGTCTTCTTTTCTTGTATTTTTTAATCTTAATAGTTGGAATGACTATAACTGTGTTGTTCCTTTAAGTCACTCAAACTCCTTCTTTCTCATTCCTGACAACCAGTCAGCAAATTCTGTCAATGGTACCTGATGTATATTTCTCCTTTTCCCCCTTGTCTCCATTGTCACTGCTTCTATTTCAGTCAAGATGATCAACTCTGTTTATATAGTCTACTTAGCAAGATTTTAAATCCTTGCATAATTTTGTTCTCCTTCAACAAACCTGAGTAATACAGATTTCAATGAATAATAATACTCTTTGCATGGCACATCTCATTTTCCATAAAAATAATGCAGCTATAAAAATGGCTGTATTTGTCTATTAGTGTACATATGTAAGATTTTTTTCACTATAAGTATAGATTTATATGTTATTACTGCAACAGTATATACATTTGAAAAATACCATTACATTAAAGTTTTTTTTTAGTTTTTTAAATCTTTATTGTTGAAAGTATTCGATATCCCCCCCTTTTTTCCCCCATTGACCTTTCCCAGCCCACTCTACCCCAGGCCTTCACCACTTTATTGCCTGTGTTCCTAGGTTATGCATATATGCATACAAGTTTATTGGTTGATCTCTTTCCACAAGCCTATCCTCCCCTGCCTTCCCTCTGAGGTTTGACAGTCTGTTCTCCTATATTCATAGTGTCACAATTTATAATAGCTAAGATTTGGAAACAGCCTAAGTGCCCATCACAGATGAGTGGATTAAAAAGCTGTGATACATCTACACAATGGAATACTATGCAGCTGTAAAAAAGAAATAACTCTTTTCATTTGAAACAGCATGTATGAACCTGGAGAACATTATGCTAAATGAAATAAGCCAGTCAGAGAAACATAAGTATCACATGATCTCACTCACATGTAGAATCTAATGAACAACATAAACTGATGAACCAAAATAGATCCAAAGATATGAGGTTTTTTTAGTGGGGTTATGTACCTAAAGTTAGAATTACTGGGTTATAGTGTATGAGTATGTTTAATTATAAAGTAATCCCAGTTTTGTCAAATGGTTGTGCTAATTTACATCCCTACCAGCATAATATATAAGCAATACTCCTGATTCCCGCTTGCTACAACACTAGATATTGTCAAACTTTTTAATGGGTGCCAAAAAAATGTAGGCAAATATTTTTATGTTCATTTTTCTGATTACAAATGACATGAATATGTCCTATTAGCTCTAGCTTTTCCTTATTCCTGCCTCAATGTAACCACAAAATGCACATGTGCAAATGCACACACGCACACATATACAGTCACACTCACACATCCATTACATAGTTTTTACTCAACTTCTTTCAAAACCAAATCACTAGCATCTATTGGAAGGTTTAATTTTTTCCTTCTGATTTCTTCTATATCTTGTTTAGACACCTGTGCTCATCATACAACAGCTTCTATTTCTTCTATCATAGCATTGAACTATTCTATATGCCAAATGTTTTACTTGTTTGAATATCCAAACAGGAGCATGTGAAATTAGTGACTATTTCTATCACATCCTCAGCGCATAATAGGATGAGCACTAAAGCTTCTCAAGTGTCTCTTTAATCTTAAAAAACATTCGTGCTGAGTCTAGTAAACTGAAAATATGCAAAATGTTTTCCAATAATGTTATCAATTATGTTTGGTATTAATATTCCTTAATTTGCTGTCTTAGCTTTCAGGGTATTTAAAGCATGTGTGAGTGAAATGGAATACTACTGGGCCATGGAAAAGGAAATCTTACCCTTTGTGACAACATGGATGGGCCTGGAGAGCATTATGCTATGTGAAATAAGCCAGTCAGAGAAAGACAAGCACCATATGATTTCACGCAGACGTGGAATCTAATGAACAAAATGAACTAACAAGTGAAATAGAGACAGTCTTACAGACAGAGAGCAGGCAGACAGCTGCCAGGGGATAACAGTGTGGTTATATCTAGGTGAGGTGGAGGGAACTAGTGAATGGTATGGGGGATAAAGGTGATGGAAAGAGACTTGGTGAACACACAGTACAGTGTACAGATAATGTTTTGTGGAATTGTGCACCTGAAACTGGTATAATTTTGTTAACCAGTGTCACACCAACAAGTTCAATAAAAAAAGAAAAAAGTAAACAATGCATGTGCATGAGAAAGAGATCCAAATAATACAGATTTACATCTATAAGTATATAATCTAATACACACATTTTAATCCAAAATCATCTACTTGAGATCAGCATGACTACCAGAATAGGAAACATCCTCCAACTCCCAAATACCCAGTGATTCCTGATTGCTTCGAAATGGGAGTTCTGCGAAAAATTCAGACTGTCCTGACCAATGATTTCTTGCCTACCACGGCCACATGTATCTTCTTCTAACCCGGCTCCCTGGATTCCTAATGCAATCATTCCACAAACACTTATGCCCTGGAACATTACAGATATAGACTTAAGATTCCATTGTGATCAGTGAAGGCAAGTCTCCTGTCCTTGAAGAACTTCTATATTATGCAAGCAAACAAATAAATACAAATTATTATTTCAGAGAGAGATAAGAGCTAGGACAACTGACATTGTTTGCTATTTCAGAAACAGCAATAAAGAAAGGCCCCTCTGATGAAGTGACATTTTGAGATCTTAATGATGAGAAGTTGGGTTCAGGTTTACGTCTTTGAAATTTGATTGAGGATCTCTCTGTTGCCAGGCTTTCCTAGTGCCTTGTACACCAAGCATGCCGCTGGCAGGTCGTCCCAAAAGCCACTGCACCGTACGGACTGTCAGTGCTGCTGGGCTGTTTGCATTGGAGAGAAGGGCCCTCTCATCTGTCCCTCACCACACATGCCTCCAAACACAGAGGCTTTCCCAGATGCTTCTTCCATCAGCTACTGTCCTCCACTCCTTACTGCCTGCAGGCAATTTTCAAAATTTTAATAACAAAAATAAAAGTTTCTGAGAGTTTCAGATTCTCTGTGTACAAACCTGAGAAACTAACATCCCTCACTCACCATTCCTCTAAAATAGCCTTCAAGGCAAAGCGTTGCCACAGTGAAGAAAGTGCACAGACTTTGAAATTAACACTATCTGATGCAAAGGCTGGCTTCTTTTCTGTCTTTTGTGTATATTTATTTATTTTCAGCAAACGTTATGTTTATGAATTTAACAGCCATTTGTCCACATAAAGAATTGGTTAGACTTCCCTTTTCTCCCAAGCTTTAAATAGAACTTTACTTATTTATCTATTTATTTTTATTGAATTTATTGAGGTGACATTGGTTCACAAAACCATACAGGTTTCAAGTGTACGACTCAGTAAATAGCATCTGCAAACCACATTGTGAGCCCATGTCCCCAAGCAAAGTCTCTTTTTTGTATTAAAAGAGATGCAATTTAATTATTCACTATGGTTTGAATTACCCACTAACCTTCCAAGACTTATAAAGCTGAAGTTTGCTAAGCTCAAAACAAAACAAACAAACAAAAAAAAACTCAGCAGGCCAGCTGTGTCTTCAAGTAAACACCCTTAAATATTCTGTCATAGAAAGTGGGGTTTAGAAATATCAAACAAGCCAATGGGGTCACGGTCCATACACTAATGTTTGAGAACTGCTGGTACCGGTGACAGTAAGAACAAGAGTGGCACTGAGCTGACTCAAGACAAACAGGGATGCATGTTTCCTACGGCTGGTGGGAAAAGTAAATACTACAAACCAGGTGGCTTAAAACAACAGAGACTTATTTTCTTACCTGTTTTGGAGGCTTGAATTCCAAAGTCAAGGTGTGGGCAGAGTTGGTTCCTTCGGAGGCTCTGAGTCTTTCCTGGCTTCTGAGGACAGCGGCATCCTTCCTGTTTATTGGATTGTGGATCCATCAGGCCATTCTCTGCCTCCGCGGTCACTGGAGTTCTCCCGTGTTTCCCTTTTTCTTTTCTTACAAAGACCAGTCATATTAGATGAAGGCCCCACCCTACTCCAGTATCACCTTGTTTTCACTAATTACATCTACAATTACCCTATTTGCAATTAGGGCCTGTAAGAGGCAACTCCTAGCCAGGGTCTTGACCCTTCTGGGTGCAGGGAATTCGAAAAACATGTGGGTGACAACAGGCAAGCAGGACATGTTTTACTACGAACAGAGCAGCCAACAACTGGCTGGTCAGTGGCAACTTATATACGTTCTCATACACGCTCGAATAAAAGAGGCCCCGTGCCAGTTAGTGACACTTGTGCTTCATTAACATAAACAGCTTACAGAGGGGCGCGCTTGCCCAGTAAGTACAGTGCTACTGCTGAGCTATTGCCCCTGTGCATGTGTAGGGCAAAAGGGCTTTTCACCTAGTGATACTGCCCGGTCCTCACCTGCACACATGCGCATGGTGAAGAGGCCTTGAACCTCCAGCGAACCCCACAGGGCCCCCACAGGGCCCCATTCTGGGGTATTGGGGGTTAGGACTTCAACATATCTTTTGGAGGCAACCCAATTCAATCCATAACAAAAAACAGCTGTGTATTCACCCAAGCCCTCTCAGGATAATATGAATCAAAATTTTCTAGGTAGCAGGATAATGTTGGTGATTCCTAGCCATACCTCAGGACCCCTGAATCACATTTTTCAAGGCTATTGAGCCCACACTGGGGATTTTTAAAAACTTGTACAATGTTTTAAAATCACTATTGTAAATACATGTATTAATGTTTCTATGGCAATGGTTTGTGCTATTCATAACATAGAACACCTTTTGACATTGAACTTGGGTACAATAGAATACTGAATTTTAAGTTAGCCTAGTAGCATTGAGTATTGCTTATAGGAGGTTGCTATGTTACAGAAGGAAATAAATTCTTTGAAATTGATTTCATCTGAAAATGAAGTACTGTAATAAATGTCTTCTCTGTTTCTGTCCTATTTTTATACAACTCTGTATTTCTGTTGTTATTCATCTTTATTCTTCTTTATATGTTTCTCTTCTGTTTCCTTTGTAGCAGTGAGAGTTCTTTTTACAAATACACATTCAATTTGACACATTCATAGTGCATACTTACTATGTATTTGTTTTGGTGCTGAAAGCATTGGAAATAATGTCCTTTAAAAAATAGCTACTTCGAAATGTGCAAAGAAGTACTTATCAAACTTTAATATGCATAAGAATCAACTTGGGATCTTGTTAAAATAGATTTTGATTCCGCAAATTCTGGGTGGAGCCTGAGATTCTTCATTTCTAACAAGCTCCCAGGTGGTGATACTTCTGGTTTGTGATCTATGCTTTCAGTGGGAAGTGGCTAAGAAATAAAAGGGAGGTACATGCAAAATGCTAATCCAACACAAATGGGAAAAATATTACAGAAAAAGAGATGTAGATTTTGGACATCACATATTACTAGAAGTTAATTGCCCAAAAGGAAAAAGAATACTCTTGGCAATGGGAATGGAATAAGTAAGGCTTTTTAAGTAAAGAGCAATGACCAATAATTACTGTGGTTAGACACATGCTTTTAAAAATACACTTACTGAAAAAAAACAGATTCTTAGAACACAACTCAGAAACAATGATTTAGAAATCATGAGACTAAAGGCATGAGGCTCACTTGTAAGTAAATTCAAACTCCTTCATATCTGCCACCTCAAATTTGGGCCTCAGGCTCCATGCCTGCAGGGAGGGATATATGCTTGAACACACAGGTGGCCAAAGGGGTGAAGAGCATCCTGTCCTTTTTCCAAAAATTTAGATTTTATTTTTCAAAAGTGGTGTTCGGATTTTTTTCAATGCTATGTTCTTATTAAAAGAAAAATTGAGCATGCCTCATATAAGTGCCATTATTTATTTAATAAATATGCAAATATAGTCATATGCCTATACTATTTCATTTTAAATCACAACTCTCTAACTGACAGAGGCCTGAGGAGAGTGGCCTTATGAATAGTCCAACAGCGACCCACTTTCTGTCTCTGATTTTAAATGTTGATACACTGATTGCTTTTAAGTGTCTTAAAATTGTTTTTTGTCAATATAAACATTCTCTTAATCATAAATCCTAATTGCTTAGTGGAGCTTACATTAGAGTAAGACAAAGGTGCTAAAAGCTGTTTTAGAAGCAATGCTTTTCTTTGTGTTTCATTCTCTCTCTCTCCCTCTCTCCTGCTGAAATAGGGAAAAAGGAGACAGCAAACTTGAGCTCCTGAATTATATGATTTCCACATGCATCCCATCACCTATTTATATTAGAATAGCAAACGTTTATATCCTATTGGCTTACACAGTGAAATTACTTATAGTTGTCATTGGTTATCGATTTTATGATAATTGTAATGGAAAGGTCTCCAGTTCCTCCAAATGTAAGGGATGTTTAAAGAGTGAGATAATGCTCAACAGTTGAGAGGATATAACCAACAAGGGAGAACTGCAGCAGCAATAACAAAGCTGAATTGTTGCAATGTGACTGTTCTCTTCCAATAGCATTATCTGTGTCTTTTTATGCTCCAGATAAACTATCTTACATAGTAGTGAATAAGTAATAATGGCTCATATCCCAGCTGTGAGCAGTTTTGTGGTTAGTAAAATAGGGAGCAACCAGGGATTTCCAATCTCAAATAACATTGTGTATGACAAATGAAACTTTAGTAATCTTCAGTGAATAATTATATAAAAGAAGAACAGAAAATGACGGCCACATGGCTCAATTCTTTACTATAATCTCATCTGTGTTTAAAACTTGAGAATCAGGAACTTAATAAATTAGGGAATTCACATGAGGTACCTCACAATTTTAGGCAAGCTGTTTAACTTCCTCAAACCTTCATTATCCCCATCTATAAAATGGGAAGTTAAGTGAGACTTTTGTCTAGATTTCACATAGGACATAGTGGTAGATAAGATTTGGTTACAGCCTCTTCCACAAGCACCGCTTCCTTCTCTTCTCCTCACATGCTCAGCTTGGGAGGTCCCGGGACTCAGCTGCAGGCTCTCCTCTTTCCTTATACACTCTCCCTGGAAAAGCTCTTCTTGCCTGTTGTTTTAGGGACAATCATATCTTGGAGACATTGCGGGTTCAGCGTGAGAGCAATGAAATAAAGTGAGTATCGCAATAACGCGAGTCCTGCACTGTGGCTGATGGAGGATCTTTCCTTCAATTGGTAAGAAATGTAGCATCATGAGTTCAATCAAGCGAACTGCAATACAGTGAGGTATGCCTGGACTACAGATACAATACGGGCCCCGTGTATTTTTTTTCTATATGCAACCCAGACTGTTCTCTTTCTTGAACTCTAGCTTTGCTTATTGAACAATGGCAACTGCCTACTTAACTCCCAGAGATGTCTCATGAGCATCTTCTTATACATCACACATTCAAAACTGATATATAATTTACCCATTCCCCAAACAACTAATCCTTTGTTGCCCCAGCAAATAAGACAACCAGATTCCCATCAACACATGTTCAATCCATTGACAAATCCTATCTTCTCAACTTTCAAAATACCTCTGACACTCACAAATACTCACTAAGCTTTATGGTTGTCATCATGCCCAACAATCATCATCTCTCACCTGAGCTAAGGCAATAGTCTTCTAATTAGGCCCCCTGCTTTTATCCTCGCCCAGCAGTAGTCTATTATCTATTTAGAAGAAAGAGTAATTATTTTAAAAATATGTCAGATGGTGCAACTTGATGGCAAACTGCGGCTTATCTTTTATTTTTTAAATTTCTTTATTGATTAAGGTATTACATATGTGTCCTTATCCCCACATTACCCCCCATTCCCCCCTCTCATGCCCTCACCCCCCTGTTGTCTGTGTCCATTGGGTAGGCCTATATGCTTGCATATACAGTGGGGCCTTGACTTACGAGTGTCCTGACTAATGAGGTTTTTGAGATACCAGCTGTCTCTTGGCCGATTTTTTGCATTGAGTTGACAGAGTAATTTGAGTTAATGAGCTCCTTAATGAGCTCAGTCTCGGAACGAATTAAATTCGTAAGTCAAGGCCCCACTGTAAGTCCTTTGGTTGATCTCTTCCCCTTACCCCCACCCTCCCGTACCTTCCCTCTGAGGCTTGATGGTCTGATCGATGCTTCTCTGTCTTTGGATCTGTTTTTGTTTATCAGTTTATGTTGTTTTGATGGCTTATCTTTTAGAGCAAGCATGTCAAACTCTCAGCCAGCAAGTTTGACATGCTTGTTTTAGAGCATAATCATGTCATGTCCCAGCTTCCATGGCCTGGCTCTCTCTCTGCCCTCATGCCCTAATACTTATCCTTTCCTCATTCCATTTTATTCAAAAAGGCAAAAATGAACAGGCTCCCATCCCAAGGCTTTTGCATTTCCAGGCTTTTTCATGAATTAGGGACAATGCTGTATGGCTGGGGCATCTGGGAGAGCTGCAACCTCTATTCATTTTTTTTTCTCTTTTATCCTCAAAGCAGTCACATTGGGATTTTTCACAGGGTAGTGGCATATTTTCCAGAAGCCAAAGAGGGACAACTTTAATGTTAATGTAAGCTTCTGGTTGTATTATGTTTGTTAATGTATCATGGACCAAAGTAAATTCCATGATCAAACCCAAGAAAAATGTGGCGGGGATGATAAAAGAACATGGGCATGTGAATGCAAAATTGAATGATGGGGTGACTATAACAATGATTAGTTTCCTATTGTTGCTGTAATAAGTTACTACAAATACAGTGACTTAAAAGAATGCAAAAAAATATTATCTTGATGTTCTAGAGATCCAAAATTAGTCTCACTGAGTGAAAATAAAATCGAGCCTTATAGGGCTTCAGTCTGGAGGAAGAATCTGTTTCCGGGGAAGAATTTAGCATCCCTGCCTTTTCCAGCTTCGGCTGCCTACGTTCATTGGCTTGGGATCTCTTTCTTCCATCCTCAAAGCCCACAACTGCTTCCTCTACTTCTATCATCCCATTTCATCTTCTGACTTTGACGGCCTTCTTCTGTCTGAGGAGGACCATTCTAATCACATTGAGTCCACCCACATAATCCAGAAATTTGCTTCATCTGAAAACACTTAATTTGACCACATCTGCAAAGTCCCTTTTGACATATAAAGTAACACACTCAAAAGGTCTATAAATTAGGTAATACATATCTTTGGGGTCCATTATAAAACATACTGCACTTACCACACAATGTATTCTCATGGCCTAGCAAGAAATTCTGGCATAAAGTGAGTGTTCCTTAGATATTTGTTGTACATTCCAAGTAGAAAAACATTCCAAGTAGAAAAAATTTGTTCAAATTATTGGAGTAAATTTATTTAAATACCTATTTATGCTATAAAATACTCTGAAAAGAAACTGTGTATGCAAGATAATCTTCAAACATATTGATCATATAGGATGTATTATGAATTGAAAGAAAAATAAAGGCATTATCTGTATTGCAATACATGCATTTAATTGTTTGAAGGTATATGTATGTGTGTATTGTGGGTCACAGGAGAAATTGAGTGGTTAAGCATACTGATATAATAAAATTTTGAGTTTTGTATAGCAATAATATAAAAACTATTTCAAATATGTATTATTGACTAATGTGCAATCAATTATTCTAAGCATTTTACTTGTATTAACTCACTGGGTCTTTGCAACAATTCAGTGAAGTAGATGCAATTAATATCCATCATTTGGTGATGAATATATGAAAACAAAATTGTTTAAATGATTTGCTCAATATTTCAGGGCTACTGAGCAGGGAACAATGAACAAAACCCATGTAGTAGTTTCAGAATAAGCTACATTAATCATTAAGGGTTAGTACCATTCTGAAAACAAAATGTGCTAGATGATAAAATAATAATAAAAATAAAAATATCACATCTCATTGGGATTACCAGAAAAAAAAACTTCTTAGGGTGTGTTCCATTTATATCTAGACATACTTTCTAGAGAGAAAAATATTCCAAGTAGAAAAAATAGCCTGGGACAAATACAAATAATTCACAGAGGCAAGAGGGCTGGGTGTCTCTAAGAGGATATTCTTTTTTAAAAAATATATTGTTATTGATTTCAGAGAGGAAGGAAGAGGGAGAGAGAGAAACATCAATGATGAGAGAGAATCATTGATCAGCGGCCTCCTGCACACCCCCCACTGGGGATCGAGCCCACAGCTTGGGCATGTGCCCTTCACCAGAATCGAACCTGGGACCATTCAGTCCTCAGGCCATTGCTCCATCCACTGAGCCAAACCAGCTAGGGGTAAGAGTATATTCTTGATTGACTAGACCAGTGGTTCTCAACCTTGGCTGCACATTAAAATCACCTGGGAATCCTTTTAAAATCCTGGTTTCTGGGCCTCATCCTCCAGAAATTCTATTTCTTTGTTACTAATGTTGTGGCCCCACCCCATAACAAAGAAATAGAATTTCCGGAGGATGAGGCCCATAAGTCAGGATTTTAAAAAGATTCCCAGGTGATTCTAATGTGCAGCCAAGGTTGAGAACCACTGGTCTAGACTATATTCTCTGTAGGAAAAACTCTGCTAAAATGGTAGATTGAGGGCAAGTTAGAGGAGAACTTGATGAGAAGACACACCTGCCGTCAACTGGTAAACCATGGGAAGCCTATCTAGGGGGAAAATTGGATTAAATTGGCTTTTCAAAGTTTAATCTCAAAATGGCATATAGGATGGCCTAGAGCAGTGGTCGGCAAACTGCGGCTTGGCAAAATGTGGCTCTTCCACAAAACAACGGCTCTTCCACAAAATACCGACTTCTGCGCATGGGCCACAGTTTCATTCGCACTGTACGCGCGCGCCCGCACGTGGTATTTTGTGGAAGAGCCACACTGAAGGGGCCAAAGAGCCGCATGTGGCTCTCGAGCCACAATTTTCTGACCATGGCCCTAGAGTACTTATAACATGCAGGTAGAAAAGGGAAGTATTTTGCACAATGTTTGATACAAACTTTTACATCACTCTTTTCAAAGGTGAGATATTGTGAGAATTAATAGGAATGTTTCCACCTCCTTTTCACCCTCATCTTTCTTCAGTGGTAAAGTGCCAAGCCAGGGCAGAGAAAAATAATGGAGATGATTTTGATAACATAATTGTGTAAGCTTTCATTATCCCTAACCCATCTCCACCTTAGGTTGGCTTTTACTTCAACAGCCTCTCTGTTTTCACTTGATCTAGTTTAAATTGGGTCTCTGTTCCTTGAAGTGAGAACTAGCTAACACACTTTTTATATATTGGGGGAATAAGTGCAAAATTTTTTAAAGGGTAAAGGCAGTTCAGAAAGAAGAAAAATTAGTAGAAATTAAAGGCTTAAAAGAAATTGTGAACAAGAGGAGATGTTTACATGTGTCTGAATAGTGTGGAAGAAAGACAATCAAATCCTCAATGGGTGCTCCATGCACTTACATTTCAAATAAAAGATCATTTTTGTTTGTTGTGCTTTATTTAGGTCTTTCCTTCCTTTTGCATTGAAGTACTTATCTTTTCAATATGATTGTTATATGTGTCATACATGACTTCATATAATTACATTACTTTATGAATCTTTATATACAGATGATAACAGTTTTGAGGAAAGCCTTTCCCATAATTCTCAGAAAATCACTTGGTGAATTCCAGGTACCATCTTGTATTAACATATATATGAACAAATACTTTATTAATTTTGAAGTTGTGGTGTTTCACAATCATTATCCCATTGTTCTTTAAAATAATTACCAATAGGTTGGCTTTCACTAACACTGTAAAATATAAAAATTAATACAATAATTTGCTTTTTGAATTAGTAAAGTTTTTTTGCTGTTAATTTAATAATAATATACTATATATTTAAAAAAGGGTATCCACACTGAAATGTAAAAATATTGTTGGGAAACTGACTTATATTTCTTATTAATTAATTTGGAAATATTTTTTAAGAATCTGAAAAGTTTTGCCCTAGCCGCCTCAGTGGTTATGTTGGCCTGTGACTGAAAGGTCCTGGATTTCATTCTGGTCAAGGGCACCTACCTTGGTTGCAGGATCCTCCCTGCCCTGGGCCCTGGTCGGCTTGTGCAGTAGGCAAGCAATCGATGTGTTTCTCTCACATTGATATTTCTCTCTGTCTTTCCCTCTCTCTTCCACTCTCTCTAAAAATCAAAAAATATCCTCAGGTGAAGATTAAGAAAAAGAAAAGAAAATGAAAAGTTTTAAGGGCTTTGACCCAAATATTTTTCTTGTAATTTGCATAACAACATAATTCAAAATAGCATAGAAAGGCAGAAAAAATGAAATTAATGTATAAAAATGGACATTGCAAAAATTTTGTCAAAAATATTGGAATAACCTGAATAATAAAATTGCCTTAAAATATGTTCTATTCATAAAACAAATATTAGCAATATAATGATGTTTTTAAATCATGAAAAATATATATGCAGAATTTCAATTATAAAAAGTATCATCAAAATAATATGCACATTATAAATTTATGTTAAATATACAATAATAAATTGAGAGAAACACCCTGAAATGCACTTTCTGATTTTTTGTCTTACAAATAAATAGTTCTAATGCATATTAGATTCAACATATAATTTGATCAGCTGACCTTATATCTGCACATTTGCTGCAATGATTTAGAGTAATATTGGCTAGAACTGGAGAGTCACTTGGGAAACAACAAGTTTGAGGGGGAAAATATTTCAGTTAATGTAATAATGTAGTTATTTCCCCAGTTGATGATAAAGAAATGAAATGAATTTTCCAACTTCAGCATGGTTGAATAAACTGAGCATCATTAAGTCCGAAGGCTGGAAAGAGCTCTGGAGGTGTCACACATTTTGCCCCTTGTTACATATATTGTCCCCCTCAAAAATGAGGATATGTCCTATTTTGTATCATAATTCTCTAGAGAAAGCACTGCTATAACTTCCCATTTTAGCTAAGTTTTTTTCAAGATTTCAAAGTTCTTTTAAGGAAAAACATTTCTTAAAAACCCCTTATCGGATGTATCATTGGCTCTCTCATACAACGGCCCTCTTATCATTTTGTTGATGGTTTCTTGTGCTGTGCTGAAGCTTTTTATTCCGATGTGGTCTCATTTGTTTATTTTCTCCTTAGTTTCCATTGCCCTAGGACAGTGATGGCAAACCTATGACACGCATGTCAGAGGTGACACGTGAACTCATTTTTTTGATTGATTTTTCTTTGTTAAATGGCATTTAAATATATAAAATAAATATCAAAAATATAAGTCTTTGTTTTACTATGGTTGCAAATATCAAAAAATTTCTATATGTGACACGGCACCAGAGTTAAGTTAGGGTTTTTCAAAATGCTGACACGCCGAGCTCAAAAGGTTCGCCATCACTGACCTAGGAGATGTATTGGTAAAAATATTGCTAAGAGAGATGTCTGCCTATGATTTCTTCTAAAACGTTTATGGTTTCACAACTTACATTGAAGTCTTTTATCCATTTTGAGTTTATTCTTGTGTATGGTGTAAGTTGGTGCTCTAATTTCATTTTTTTTTTTTTGGCATGTATCTCTTCAATTTCCCAATTCCATTTATTGTGGAAACTGTCTTTATTCCATTATGTGTTCTGCCTCCTTTGTCAAATATTAATTGAACATATGGTGTAGGTCGATTTCTGGGTTCTCTGTTCTGTTCCATTGATCTATATACCTGTTCTTATGCCAGTACCAGGCTATTTTGAGAACAGTGGCTTTGTAGTATAACTTGGTATCTGGTATTGTGATTCCTCCAACTTTGTTCTTTCTCAAGATTGCTGCGGCTATTCAATTGATTCCATATAAATTGGTGAAGCCTTTCTTCTAGATATGTGAAATATGCTGTTGGTATTTTAATGGAGATTGCATTGAATCTATAGATTGCTTTGGGTAGTATGGACATTTTAATGATGTTGAGTCCACCAATATGTACACGAAAAGTCACTTTAATTTTTAAATACATTGCTTAAATAAAATTTTTGTGAGTTTAGTATAACCACAGCCAATATTTTGTTATTTAAATGTTTACAGTTAGGAGAATAGGACACTCAGTGAGCTCCATAATATATTTGTAACCAATTCTCTTGATTATCACAAAGTAACACATAATTTCAGATTTAATTTTAATACCAGACCTTTATCTTTTAGTTCAATTGCTAAAATAGCATACTAATCTCTTTATAGTACGTATTACTTCCATGATCAGATTTACAAGGGTAAAATTTTAAAAATGAATGTCCCTTGAAATTATCGTGTTAACAATACACCTAGTATAGTAACTCCTGAGCTCAATGGTAGAACCTCACATGGTTCTCCCCTCTCCTTCCTTATTGTTTTCCTATTCCCTTTGGGCTTTCTTTTTCTCCTTCTGGATGAGAGGCTTCCTTCCCTTTATTTTGTAAATATAGACCTTCTGCTGTTTACATTCTATGGATGTGTACCTTTTGCAGCTTTTCAGCTCTGTGCTTCTTCCATGGTCCCCTTAATTTCTAAAATTTCTAGAATTCCCTAAACCTGTCTTTTTCATCCCTAAAAATTCCTGTTTCAATTCTATGGTATGGTACTGTTGTGGGAGTGGGGCTTATGGTGAGAGACTCTCAGCTTTTTCAGCCCAGTTCAATGTGGGTATGAGCTCATTTGCCCAATTGAAGGATTTGGCCAGCTAGTTTCTGGATTTCTCTGAGGGATCTGCTGCAGCTGTACTTTGGTGTGTTCCTCGGAGGAGGGAAGTTCAGGAGCCTCCTATGTTGTCATTTTGGTTGACTCTCCCTTCCCTACATTCTTCAGCCAAAACAGACATAATTTTAAATTCTGTCACAGATCTATGGACTGTATCTAACCTATCGACAGCTCAGTTTCTTCATCTGCAATCACAGGCAGAACCCCCCCATCTTGTAGGGTATTTTGAAGACTGAATGAGCCAATGTAAAAAATAGAGCAATTATTACTTATTAACTGCTAAATAACTATTAATTACGATGTTTATTGTCATGGTCAATGTACCCTTCACTTCCAAATGTGAATTTCCTGAATTATAGGTCAGAATATTCTCCTTAGAATATAAATATAAATATTATTTTCCCCTTAAAATTTTCTGATACTTTATTATTTTTATGTATCTCATCTTTGTAAAATTCTCTCTACTTATTTTTATTATTGTCATATATCTCATCAAGTTGACATATCTAGAGCAATCATAAATATTTGCTTTTAAACTCTTATTCTAACAAAAATTAAAGTCATATTTATAATGAATACAAGAAAAAAGAAAATAGAAGCTGGTCATACATAAATTAACTTCTTTGTAAAAACTGATTTGTAATAATGACTAAATGTAATTGATTAAATAAACAATCTCCTTCAGCCTTAATAAATTTTAAATGTAATTTAAAATTAGATGAACATACCATAATATTATTGTTTTTAGAAAATATAGATATCAAGCAAGCCAGCAAAAACTGTGTTTTTTATGTAAAAAATAATATAGAACTTAAATTTCATCTGCCTAATTCACTGTGATTACTTTTAAAAATGTTATTTACTAATTTTTAGAGAGAGAGAGAGAGAGAGAAAGATCAGTTAGTTGTTCCACTTATTCATGCATCCATTGGTTGGTTCTTATATGTGCTCTGAATGGGATAGAACCCACAACCTTCACACATCTGGACAACGCTCCAACCAACTGTGGTCACTTTTATTTGGTGACTATTTTCTAGTCTGTGAAATGCTAACAGGAGGAACAAAGAAAGTTTATCATGGTCAACATATATATTGGAATAATTAGATCTGACTGATTGTTAAAGCTCTGAGCATATGATCTTAGGTCTCAACCTATAATATAAATTGTTTATTTCATATTTCATAGTTTTATCTGATGAAAGGAATTATTCAAATCTCTTCCTCTTTTGGTAATGTCAAGACTACACTGATCATAATTTTGCAATTCTTTCTATTCTGACTTTTACAACCTTGAACCTATCTATGCTTTAATTGTATTGTATCACTTTATTACCAGTATTTTTTTGCCTTGTTTGTTGTTAATTAGATGAGAGAAAAAGAGTATTAAATTAAAGCACTTGAAACAACTGGAGAATCTGAGATAAGCAGCCTATTTTATTACATCCTGTATAATAAATATACTGGACTCTCTGTTAAGAGAACTGTGTGATTTCAGCATAGTTTAGTAAAAATTTGTATAGTTCTCTGTACCTGTAAATAATTCATTCAGAAAATGAATTTCCAGCAGTCAAAAATCAGCATATTATAACCAATCACCCTGTCACAGCAGGAACTCAGTTGAAGAAAAACTTTATAGAGCAAGTGGCACCACAACTGATAAATAATAATGACAAACAAAAGGCTAATGAGAATTGAGCATTGCACCCCCTCAAACCTCTAGAACCAAAATAATATGCTAAGGAATTAACCAGAATACACTTGTTATTTTATAATGGAAACATACATGTGACAAATTGGGACTTCAAGGATATATTTTTACTACAGAGCCCATGACATATAAATATGTGACTACAGATGGACACTGAACTATACTAACACCATCAAAATTAGGGAAAGACAATTGAATCTATGATGTAGATTATTATATCCTACATGAATTATTAAATAGCACTACAGTTTATACACATATATCATATAATAAAGTTGATAAGGTGATATAATAGGAAGAACTGTAGAAAAAGAAAAAAATTAGATTGAAAACATTTTATATTGAAAACATTTTATAGACCATGTATGCAAGAAATTAAATTGAAAACAATAAAACCTCCTCACTTCATAAATATATTTTTCTAGTTCTCTCACTTAGATGTCCTGATAAATAGTGTTACCTATTGCTGCCACCTTATATTTATCTACAGTGCCCTAATGTTAACCAGATTCTCACTAAAAGAAGATAAGGTTCTTAGAAGTTGTATGGGTCTTGAGTCAGGGAAAATAAAGACAGAACAAGAACATTTTACTCCTACTTTAAAATTTTAATCTTACTGCTGCCAGACAGCAGGAACACTTTCAGGGATACAAATGAGTCAGCTTAAAGGAGCTTCCAAAATCAAGGAGTGATCATCTATAAGAATTCAATAAGAAAATAATAATTCTTTGAAAAACCATGAATACATGGAAGACATGATACTAAAATATGTTAAAGATTAGGTATATGCAAATGAATTTCAGGTGTTGACTTATTTGACATTAAAGTAATTAGTTCTACTTTCTTATGGGGTAGCAAAAATCTAAACAGGTGAAGTCAGTCAACAAAAATTTTAAGAACAATGCAAAGATCTATACTGATTTTGTTAATCCCATGGAAATACATTTCTCTATTAGATATACATTGAAAAAAAATTACCTTTTTAAGGTTTAAAGTAATTCTTAAATTAAATCACTAAGTGTTGGTTTGAGTGAATGGATTTTATTAAACACCCTTAATGCCCTCTCCAAACAGTGGTGTTTCTCTCCTTTCTCTCTCTCTCTCTCTCTCTCTCTCTCTCTCTCAAGATTATAAAGGTAAAATCTACAGTATGTTGAGGGGATGTTGAATTACCCAGGCTGAAAGATAAGGTGTCACTTGGAAAGTTGCATTATATAAAAGATCCTATCTAATAAAAGACAAAAGGGTAATTGACCGTACCTTCGCTACGCTTCCCATTGGCTAAATAGGGTGATATGCAAATTAACCGCCAACCAAGATAGCGGCTGGCAGCCATGCAGCTGAAGCGAGCAGGAGGCTTGCTTGCTCCAGTGATGGAGGAAGCCAAGGTTCCCCACTTGCCGTGGCCTGGCTCTAAGCTCTGAAAGCAACAAAGTTTCAATTATAGAAGCTAAACAAACCCCAGATACCTGCTTTTAGCTGGCCATGGCCAAGGAGCTGGAGCCGGCTCTTAGCTCCAGTGACAGCAACGAAGTTTCAATTATAGAAGCTAAAAAAACTCAAGATACCTGCTTCTAGCAGGCCGTGGCCACGGAGCTAGAGCCGGCTCTCAGCTGCAGTGACAGCAACGAAGTTTCAATTATACAAGGTAAATAAATCCCAAAATAAAAAAAAAAAAAGAAGAGGCAGGGAGCTTCAGTCACCGGCCACCCTGATAACGGCCCTCAGCCCCTCACCCATGCTGGCCAGGCACCCCAGTGGGGACCCCCACCCTGAAGGGGGTGTGGCCATCCTGCAAACACCCATAATCCCCACACCCAGGCTGGCCAGGCACCCAAGTGGGACCCCCCACCCTGATCCAGGTCACCCTTCAGGGCAAACCAGCCGGCCTCCACCCTATTAGTGTGCACCAGGCCTCTATCCTATTAGTGAAAGGGTAATATGCAAACTGACCCTAACAGCACAAAGACTGGGAATGACTGGTCACTATGACACACACTGACCACCAGGGGGCAGATGCTCAATGCAGGAGCTGCCCTCTGGTGTTCAGTGCACTCCCACATGGGGAGCTCTACTCAGCCACAAGCCAGGCTGATGGCTGCCAGTACAGCAGTGGTGGTGGGAGCCTCTCCTGCCTCCTCAGCAGTGCTAAGGATGTCTGACTGAAGCTTAGGTCTGCTCCCTGCTGGCAAGTGGACATCCCCCGAGGGCTGCCGGGCTGCCGGGCTGCCAGAGGGATGTCTGATTGCCATCTTAGGCCCAATCCTTTGGGGAGCAGGCCTAAGCCAGGAGGTGGTCATCCCCCGAGAGGTCCCAGACTGCAAGAGGGCACAGGCCGGCTGAGGGTCCCCCCCACTCCCAGTGCACAAATTTTTGTGCAGCAGGCCTCTAGTAGTCAATAAAGTAAAATAAATTCTGATTAGAATCTTCCTGGAAGCTCTACCTGGTAGGTCCAGAAGATGAGTTCTGTAACTGTAGTATAAAATTAAAGCTGCCACAGAATGCATGAGATGATCATGATGTTTCACTTCATTAAGATAATGCATATGTAATCCTGAGAAAAAGAATTCAATATATTGCTGAATATTTTATATAGTTTATATTAGTAATATAAGTATGCTACTGGATATTGGGGTTTTAGCTTTATGTGTATAGATATATATGTTTACATAGACCTGAATTGTTAAATTAACTTGAGTTATGAAATTTACAGACATAGTTTATCATATTTATAAATAATACCTAAGTGCATAGGAATATTTTGCTCATAAAATATATATATTTGACATGAATGGGCCTAGAGATTATGATGTTAATGAAGTAATTAGACAAAGTAAGATATATAACATATGATTTCACTTATTCATGGAATCTAAAAAACAAAAAAATAAGCAAACAAAATGAAACAGAAACATACTCATGGACACAGAGAACAAATTGATAGTTGACAGAAGGGGCTGAGAAGATGGTCGCAAAGGGGAATCCTACCTAATAAAAGAGTAATATGCAAATTGACCATCACTCCAACACACAAGATGGCATCCCCCATATGGTCAAAGATGGCCGGCAGGGGAGGGCAGTTAGGAGCAATCGGGCTGGCAGGGGAGCAGTTAGGCATCAATCAGGCTGTCAGGGGAGTGGTTAGGGGGCAATCAGGTAGGCAGGCAGGCGAGCGGTTGGGTGCCAGCAGTCCTGGATTGTGAGAGGAATGTCCCAGATTGAAGAGGGTGCAGGCTGGGCTGAAGGACAACCCCCCCTGCCCTGCAGGAATTTTGTGCACCAGGCCTCTAGTGGATAAATAATGTACAGTATAGGAAATATAGTCAATAATTCTGTAATAACTTTATAGATGTTACCAGATTTATTATAGACTTAGTGGAGATTAATTGTAGATACTTATTTCAAAAGGTATATAAATGTTGAATTACCCCTGAAACTGATATAATGTATGTCAACTATAACTAAAAATAAAATTTTAAAAATTTCATGTATTTTTCCTGTTAGATTGTTTAAGTACTTAAGATAATTACACAAATTAAATGCTTGATTGTAGCTTAAATATGTAAATAGATGTAAATATTTAAATATATTTTAATCTCTCAATGGTATAAATTAGTTGAAAATAAATTGAAACTAAGGAAAATGACTAATCCCATTTTATAGATATCTACTCAATTAAAATAAGATTAAATACTTAAAGGAAACTAAATTTAAAGTTTTATCTATAATAATTGAAAATATTAATTAAAACAAAAATAACAGAAACTATCTCTTATTGTGTAAAAATGCTTCCTTACGACATAAAAAAAGACCAAGAGGACTTAAGTTACTTAGTTTATCACTTGTTATAATGTGTATTCTTACATTAAATGAATATAATATGTTATCTAATTCATTTTGATGTGAGTAGCTTCAAAGATATCCGACAATTTTTAAAAATGCTGAGGTTTCTAATTGTGATCTTTTTTTCAACCAAAATCTTCAAAATCTTCAAATTTATATTCTGTGTATAAGAACATACTTAGCTAGTCATAAAATGGAGAGTATTAAACCTTGCTCTGAACCCAGCTAATTGGCAAATAAAATAGGAAAGACAGATAAATTTTTAAGTTGCATATAGTTTTATTAATGCAACTATTATGGATTAAAATATATTTTAGAATCTTGTTCAATTATACAAAATACAACTAAATATTTCATAACTAATTCAGGAAGGAAAAATTAAATAAAATTAAATAGTACCTGATTTTATGTTTTAGATATTTTACATATCACAACTGATACATTCATTCTAAGAGGAATGTCATTTTTCCCCTCTCTCCCTACCTCTTTGCTTTCTTTCTTCCTTTATTCAGTCTATCCTTCATCCCATCATCTATTTCTCCATCTTTTCTTTCCTCCTTCCTCCTTCTGCATATCCCTCCTTATTTCTCCTAATTCCTACTTTCTCTCACTACCTTTTCTTATTTCTTTCCAAAAATAATTTTGTTAATGTACAAAGCATCACATTTTGTATGATCAATTGATTTTCTTATTTTTATTGAATAAATATCTCAATGTACAAATATTCAAGGTTTGGGGTTAAGATTTATCTTGAAGTTCTTACACAAAAAGGTATATTTATTTCTATAACCACCGATTCCACATCAGAAATATCACATCTTTTAAAGCTGAATGCTTTCTCTGATGGAATCCCCCCACCTTGTATAATTTAGAATGTAAATGTCAACAAAAAATTGGTTGACTTTATTATTTTATTCAACTCTCTGAATAGCACACACACCAAAATTAAAAGAAAGAGAAAACTAATGTTACTGATACTACACAAATGCAAACGTCTATGAAGTACAATTGCCAAATGCTACAACAATCTACGTAGAAAGGAGAGGGGTAAGTTGACCACTTCAGATTCTAAGTAATGAAGGGATATCCTACACAACAACTGATTCATTCAAAAGACATATCTAGCCATACCCAGGCAGTGATGCTGGGATAACTGGCCAGATCTTTGGAAAGTCAGAACATAGCATTTTTGAGATTTTATTCGCCAGTTTGGAATGACCATATATGCTGTGTATCCTCAGGCCTCCTGAGAGTTTAGAGATGTTCCCTTTTGAATGGGAAATACTTAAATAAAATGTATCTATATATCACTTTGTATACTTTGAATATTCCTCTGGGTCTGCCCAGAGCAGATCAAACTGATCTAAGGATGTTTTTAAGTCAATAAACCATAGTAGACCCAACTGACTTCTTTTTTCACAAACTGTTGAATTTATTGATAGGTTATAAGAGAACCGACATGAACTAATCTCTATGAACTTTTAAAACTAAAAAACAGGACCGCATTAAGGTTTTTTTTCTTAACTTTGTCCACTTTCCTATACTCTGATTTATAGACCAAGACAAAACTTGGCAAGCGCATTTCTTCTTTGCTGGCTGACTCGTTGTTAGCTTCTCCAACAGGAGGCAGTAGAGGAATAGTGAAGCCTGGAAAAGGGAGATGCCACACTTTCCTCTTTGCTCCCTCCATCTGTTTTTGCTCCCAGTTCCTCTCTATGCCTCCTATTCCTTCAGTGTTACCACGGCAACACTGTCTCACTCCCAGGTGAAAGTTCATCCAAAAGCAGCATTTGATTCTAGTTTGCAGTTTTTTCAATACTCAGAGAAGGAGACCCAGCACACACTGTCAGGGACAAGGCACCCTCAGGTTTCCAGGCCCGTGCGGACCTTTACTGGGTCTCAGAGAGTCAGTGGGAAGGGAACAGTATCTCCCTCTCATAGAGACAAGTTCCTGCTTTGGGGACTCCTCCCTAAAAACATCTAAATATTAATAATTTCCATCTCTTTCCTTTGCCCCCACATCCCTAAGGGAATACTTGTTTTCTATAGTTGCTATTGTTGTAATTTCTTAGTGTTTCATTTTTACCTTTCAAATGATCTACTAGCTAGTTAACAATTATTTATAGTAAATTATTGTTGTATTTAAATAACTGATATGATATAAAATGTCTTTATAATAAGCATATAGACAGCAGTTCCTCACAGTTTCACTTACTCCTAATTGCCTGAAATCCAGATAATTTATTTCTGCTTCTGGTAGCACTTGGTTTATAATGCATATTTAAAGATTTCTACAACCACTTCAGCACTTGAAGTTGTTGAACCATTATCATTGTACAAATGTCTTATGAACATAATTGAAAATGTATTGTTCCTAAAAATCAATAAAACTTGTCACAATAATACTATCAATACAACAAAATATAGCTTGTTTTCTACAAGACTCAGAACAGGAACTCATTTCCTTAGATTTCCTTAACAAAGATGTGCCTTTATTTTGGGTTACAATATGAAAGTAAAATTTATTTAATAAAAATTTATTTTAAATTACTCCCCATGATGCCTAATATAATTAGTTATAAAAATCTATTCTTTAGTTCTGTTTAATGGTTATTAATTTTAACTGTATGCCAATTCCTACACGAAGAACAAGAATTAGATATGTCTTGATCTTTAGGAACTTACTAAAATTTATTTTATACTTAAAAGTAATCTGAGTAGATATAGAGTCTGTTATATTATAATTCAACAGGGTCATGTTATAATTCATCCCTTTAGTATAGCATAGGTGGGATAAACAATTCAGGATTATCTTTTATTTCCACAAAAACCCACAGCAAGATCTATTTTGTCAAGTAGCTTGTTTGCCATCTATCTATTTAATTGTCTGTCTGTCTATCTATCTATCTTTTTGTTTAGAGAGATAAGGTGAGGTAGCAATACTGAGACCATTAGATTAGGAAGAACCCTATCAAGTAATTAAGTACATAAAATATCTTCAAATTGGATATCAAAATGAATGTTCAATTTATAATCCAAGAAAACTTAGTAGAAAGACCTGCGAGTGCTCAGACATATTTTTACCCCCTCTCCTAATCACTAGCACATGTACAGAGGTGACTAGTGTTCGGTTGTAAATAACCTCCTTCTTGTATCTCCATGGGTAAAGGAATCTTTCATAAACCAGCTGAGAGATTTCAGAAGAGGACACGCTATAGTTCTGGTAATATCTACCATTAGAGTAGAGGTAAAAGATAGGGGGAAGTGCAACCTGATGAACTGGGTCTCAAATTTGTTTTAAAATATAAAAGCAATTTCTAATTTAAGGTCTGCAACTCTGTGGTTATTATTCCTAAATTGGAAGGGCCTCAGGCATCAAGATATTAATACTACTACATGTCATTTTCATTTAGAAGCAGTCTGAAAACGTAAAGGCAAGTATGTGGAATCAAGTTTACTCTTTCATAATACCCAGGAAAGAAAAAAAGAGCCAATGTTTATAGAGTATCTATTCCAGCCGTGGGCAAACTACAGCCCGCGGGCCGGATCCGGCCTGTTTGAACTGAATAAAACTAAAAAAAAAAAAGACCGTACCCTTTTATGTAATGATGTTTACTTTGAATTTATATTAGTTCACACAAACACTCCATCCATGCTTTTGTTCTGGCCCTCCGGTCCAGTTTAAGAACCCATTGTGGCCCTCGAGTCAGAAAGTTTGCCCACCTCTGAATTCTATTCCATGTTGAGTGCTGAGCTAGGATCTGTAAGAAACATGCCTCTGATTCATCTTCATAGAAAGGAAACAGCATGTGGCTAGGCGGTTACTGAATGTCCCCAGAGCAGCAGGACATGGGGGTAGGGAGAGGGCATGAGAGCTGCATACATAGCTGATAGCACATTTTCCTGGAAGATTCCCCTAACCGAAGGGAGGTGGAGACAGCTAGAAAGGTCTCAGCCCAATATTTTAATGGCCCAATGGGAGACAGCCAGACCTAGGTGATGTATGTGGAAACAGGTGACCTCATAGGACTCAGCCAATGAGAAACCGGAGGAGGGTTACTTGTGTTCCTGTACAATGGGCGCCCGCTCTCAAGAGTGTTATTAAAAGTCTCATTTTTGCCATGTTTCCGTTTCCCAGCCCACAGGTGAGCCATTTCTCACTGGTTCTTTGGATACATTTTGCTTCATTTACAGATCATGACAATTTGTGAGGCATATTATTCTTAACTCACAATTATAACTGAAGAAACAAAAAAAGTGAAGGGTTCAACTAATTTTGCTAAGGTACACGTCACACCAAGTTGGGACTAAATTAAGGTCAGACTCTAAGCCCAGTCCATGAGTTTTCCATTGTTGTTTGCCAAGCTGTAAAATTAGAAAAAAACATATTCTAAGTCTTTCCAGCTCTGCAATGCGGATTCCTATTCTTAAAATATTTCAAATAGGTATTAATAAAGTTCCTAAATATTTCCTACCCTTGGCACGTTGCATTATTCATACCTTCGAGTAAGACCTAGAAGAGTAGATCATGAATTGGAATAGGAAAGGATATGTATTTCTTAGGCATTTTTCCTCAGATTCCTAGGCAGGTTTTCACATTGTAGTGAGCAAAGGAATAGGATAGTACATGTAACTTTAACACAGTTTATCTCTACAGTTTCCTTTATCTGCATGATCCTTTGCTATTAGCAACCTAAACATATATAACTGCTTGGAGGGCCAGGCGGCAAAGGAAGTCTTCAATAGCTAGAGACATACTCCATCATTTATTCTTCATTCACTTTCCTGTATAGGCACCTATGCACGTATGTGTCTCATTTCCCCACTCACAGAAAAAGCAGAATGACTCTTAAGAAAACTATAATGTGTGTTTCTCACACGTATTTCCTGCATCTCATTTCCCCTTAACCAGTAATTTATTTGTCGTGTCTCACAGATCTCATGTAGAGTTCATAGTAGTGCATTATTATTACTCTTAATATGTCTTTGTCTCCATATTTTTTTGTAACACCAGAAAATATTCACACACACACACACACACACACACACACACACACACACACACACCAGGTTAACCTGCAGGGATTTTTGTTTACCAGGTTCCTGGTGTACAAATTAAAATGAAAATAACACGTTGAAACAAGTGCACATTGCTGACTTCAATCTGCCTCAACAGAAACCATCTGTTAAAGTAAAACACACACTGATGCTCCTAGTTGCGCAAGTTGTTAATGCCTATGGCAACAGACGGGAAGTCTAAATTCAGAAAGTAATATTGAGTGGGAAACAGGGAATGTCTTTTGAACAGGTTAACAATCATTTCAGCTTCCTGGCCTAACAATAGACATTCAAGATGTTATGGTGCTATTTAAAACACAACACTGGAAAAAGTTCTGCACTGATTTAAAAGTCAAATGTCTGTAATTTTCTACAAAGACTAAGAAAAAAAAATCCTAGGTGTTCATGTGCCCTTTTTATATCTCTTAATATGTATATCTTCTTGAATTGCTCCATAAGGTCACATTGGATGAAAAATTTAAAGTTCTCTCAAAGGTTCCCAATATTCCCTGGGAAAAAACAAAACACCTATTACTATTTTGTTCATCTCATTCTTTGGATGCCTTTGGCAGACCCAGACCTCTGTTAAGACTTTCTTATTTCTGCAATGCTGGAAAGCTCTAGCTCTCTGCTGACCACTTCCGAATGTCCTTTTGTGGGAATGCTTTTGGCTTCCTAGCTGAGAAATATATGCATTATCCATTTTATTTTATTTTGGTATTGCCTCTTTCTATTTGAATACCACCTTGAAAATATGTTGATCCCTATACTTACTATAAGAATACAGATCCAAAATTTGTGGTATTATCCCTGACTTACTTTCTGAGTTCTGACATTTTCAAGTAGTAGATATTTCTACCTTATGATAGAATTGGTACCACTAATTATCTAAACTTAATAACATGTCCGATTTTTCTTTATAAAGTTAGATGCATAATAATTCCAAAGGTAACTTGAGCTCCAACATTGTTTGAATGGGCTACACATGACATCTAAATCTTGGTATTGGCCTTGTCTTTAGTCTGGTAGTTACCAGCTTCAATACTTCTGGACATCACACTTAGTCATGCAATTGTTCACAATAAAACAAGGAATCAGCTTTTCCTAAGATTTTTTTTTTTGTAATAAAAGCACATAGCATTATTCAAAACAAGCCCTGTAGAAATCCCACCAGATTTCCCCTCACTTGAATTTGGTCATAACTGAGATTAATTTTCTTATCTAATCCATTTATCATTAAGGAACATCGATATCCAGGATTGGATGAGATTAATCATCTGGGGTTGAATGGAAGCAATAACAACATCCATCACTATATTTTATCCTTTACCTCCCACCTGCAAAAATATCACTAATCTTTCAAAATTGAGTGCCTATAAATATGTTCATGCTTACTACTAAATCTTGTCTTCACAACCTATAAAACTCATACTTTGCACTGACTTTTAGACTGACATGTCTACATATCTTGGCTGACTTAAATATCCCTTTGTTCTATCCTATATAATAAAAGCCTAATATGCTAAGTGTCCAGTTATACCTTCAAACAAAGTGTAATATGCTAATGATATGCTAATGCTGCTCAACTGCTCACTATGACATGTACTGACCACCAGGGAGCAGTCGACCGGTCGACCAGTCGCTATGATGTGGACTGACCACCAGGAGGCAGATGCTCCAACCAGTAGGTTAGCATGCTGCTGGGGTCCAGCCGATCAGGACTGAGCAAGGTGGGCCGGACATGCCCTGAGGCCTCCCCCCATCCCTCCTCGGCTGGCCAATGTCCCTACCCTGCCTGATCATACACCAGTGGGTCCCTTGGCCTTGTGTGCACCCTCTTGAAATCCGGGACCCCTCAGGAGATGTCGGAGAGCCAGTTTAGGCCCAATCTCATAGGCCAGGCCAAGGTACCCCACTGGTGCATGGACTCGTGCACTGGGCCTCTAGTTAATTTATAGAAGCCAACTTTACATTGAGTTAGACATAAAATCTGCAGGCTCCACCTGCCCTCACCCCAGGCTAATGTTTACTGAACACTCCAATCTCTTTGTGGCTCCACCAGCAGTTGTCATAGATAGTTCATGAGGAACTTATGCTGTAGCTCTGCTCTTGTCTTTTCATTGTCTGATTGACCAACTCTTCACTCCATAGGCAGGTGACAGTATTTTCACTAACACAGTTAAACTGACAGCATTACCATTAAAAACAAATCCCAAATGATAATGAATAAATCATTTTAAAATATAGAACCTAAATAGATAATATCCAGATATCTAGACTTCATTAGGAATATACCAAGGAAATAATAATCAATGCAGACTATTTAAAGAAAAAGACTATGAGATATGTTAAAAGCAAAAAACACCAACAAATATTTACTTATTTCATGAGCTATTTAATCCATGATGGTAAATATGTATGGCAAAAATATATGTATATTATCTGAGATCTATTATCTTTCTTCAGACATTTCCACTCTGGTAATTCACAACTTTAGAGAAATGTATTTTATTTGTTTTTACTTCTGAACATTTTTATTTAAAAAAAATCGAAGTTGTATGGATAAAGCCTCATTTATTTCATATCAGATCAAACCACTTGGAAATGAAGATTTGTGAACCTGTATATTATGTATAACAAGTTGTCTGATTTTATGACAGAAAGCAGTATTTTTCACATGTCAATTACATAAAGTTTACATTATTATAACATCCTGCTGAAAATCTCTGAGAAACATACTCATTTGCTATGTGGAGATGAAAATTAAATATCTGTCAAAATATCAGCTATATAGACATGTATTCAAAGAAAAGAAGTTCTGTGTTTTAATCAAATTCCTTTGTTCTTTTAATGCTAATACAAATGTTTCTGGGTAACTACTTTTTCAGAATTATAGACATCTTTTAAACTATGAATCTTTGAGGAGAAAAATAAGAATACAAAGAACAGTCCATCTAGGTTTCTTGTTTCAATTATATCCAAGTATAAACACAAGTGATCACAATATAAACATAATGTAATATAAACCCAAATGATTCTCAAACTACTTATAGCTTCATTTACACAAAATGTGTTGCTTTATAGATGGAAGAAAATTAAGTTATATTTAACTCTTGGAAGTCTTAGCGTTAGGATTTAGGCTCCAGTACCTTCTTTATGGAACTACATAATTTTCTCAGGCAGTTTAGAAGTTTGAGTACATGAGATGAGAAGACATGGGATTTCAAGTTGGGACATAGCAGAATAAACAGTGAAAAGTCATGTGCTCCTCTTTAAGAAACAGAAAACATTAAAAAGTCACTTGGGAGAAAATATGAATAATTTACATATAAAGACAGGAACAAAAAATGAAAATAAATTGTCCAGATAAATAATCTATAGCTTGATGAAGTGGCTTATTGCCAATATTACAACACTCCGTTTTTCTGGGGTGAGGAGATGAAAAAGATGAAGCAGGACAAGACACCATGAGCGAGGAATAGTAGCCTAACTATTTCAATCAAGACAAACTAGAATTAAAAGTTATACAATGAGTTTGATAGAGGAGGGGCACGTAATAGAAATAGAATCAGAGTTGTTTAACAGGCACTCACTATAAAGAAGAGATTTTCTTAAAGATCTTGGGAAACTGAAGGCGATGTTACAGAAGGAAAGCAGGCCCCGGAGATAAGGCAGCCCAGGAGCCCAGATCAAGGACAGCACCTGTCTACAGGGAGGCAGGCTCCAGGCTAATCTTTGTAAAGACAATGAAAGAAGGCGGGCCCTGGGAACTCACTAACTTGAGATTTTTTTCCCCACCCACTAATCCTTGTTTAAAATGAAATGTCACAGCAGTTTTTCAAGGTGCTATGCCTACTGCTCTCTCCTCTTGCCCACGATTCAAATAAATACTCATGAAAGATTCTGCTTATTGGCTTAGTGGCAACAGGCAGCAACGGACAAATGGTCTCCAGTATCAATTTCAGGAACTAACCAAATTAGCTCAAACCAGAATGAACCAAAACAACAACAAAGGACTAACAAAAATTCATAAAAAAACATTTAATAAAATATATAACTATTATGAATATTGCTACAATAATCATGGGAGTGTAGATACCTTTTCTTTCTTTTCCAAAGGCACAGTGGGAATTTAATAAGTATGATGAAATACATAATGAAGCCTGTGCTCAATCAAGTATTCATCACTGACAAGCCTGTGGACAGTTCTGCAAATCACGAGTGCACACCATGCTCACCATTTGTTCTTTTTCTCCATTTCACCAGATTTTCCTTATACACTTGACTTTGTTTCTTTCACAATTGAACTACCAGAATAAAGGAAACAGGTTAGGTATCTTTTCTATGTTCTGTTTTTATTTCCTTTGTACACATACCCAGAAGTGGGATTGCAGAATCAGTCAAGATATGTAAACACCTAAGTGTTCATCAACAAATGTATGGATAATAAAGATGTGTTCCTCCCCAGCACCCCTGCCCCAAACACACACACACTGGAATGCTATTCATTCATGAGAAAGAAGGAATCCTGACATTGTGACAACATGGATGCACCTTGAGGGCATTACCTATGCTAAATGAAATGTTAGACCCAGATACACAAATGGTGTATAAAAGAGCAAAGCTCATACAGTCAGATTGGAACAGGAGTTGCTAGGGGCTGGAGGATGAGGGAACTGAGGGGATGTTGGTCAGAGGGTACAAACTTTCAGTTAACAGTGGTTCTCAACCTTCCTGATGCCACGACCCTTTAATACAGTTCCTCATGTTGGGGTAACCCCCAATTTCATTGTTACAAATTGAACATAATTAAAGCATAGTGATTAATCACAAAAACAATATATAATTATATATGTGTTTTCTGATGGTCTTAGGCGACCACTGTGAAAGGGTCCTTCAACCCCCAAAGGGGTCGCGACCCACAGGTTGAGAACCGCTGAGTTAGAAGATGAATGAGTTCTGGGAATCTGATGCAGGGCATTCTAGTTACAGTTAATGGGACTGTATTACAAGCTTGAAAATTGCTAAAGGGGTAGATCTGAAAGATTCTCACCACATTAAAATAAATGATAATTATGTGATGTGATGGAAGTATTAGCTAATGCTATGGTGATAATCACAATGCAATATATAAGTGCATCAAATCAACATGTTTTACACAAACTTACACAAGTTATATATCAATTATAGCTCAAGGTGTGTGTGTGTGTGGGCAGGGTCTTTTAGAAGCTTCTCAAAATACTGAATGCTGTATGGTCCAAGTGTATGGAGTGAGTTAGTAAATTTAGCCTCCAGCAGGCAGCAGCCAAAAGGAAGCAGTGGGGAAAAAAGATCTTTTAAAAATATTGTTCTTGCCTTTATCGTTTTCAGTGTCCCGGGACAGTCATTGCCTTCTCTCACTGCAGGGAACCACCAGGTTGCTATGTGCATAGAAATAATGAACAAAAGCTGTGCCAGGGTTAACACAAAACCAGCTACATGGGGCATCCAATTCTTTACTGTTCTTCCAAAACTTCTATATTATAAATTATAAACTTCAGTGATGACATCCTTTTGGCTAAGATATAATAATTTAGTACTAAACATATGTATATGTACATATGCAATATCTACATGTATACATATATTTAAATATGTAGTTATATGTATATGTTCAGACTCACAAATAAGTTGAGATTAAATAATGTTGATATTGAAAATATATACATATTAGAAATGAAAATAAACTTTAGCAATAGGGACTTTACTTAGCATGCTCTTATCAAGACAAAAAGGAAGATGAACAACTAAGTCAAACTTAAAGAGAGAATATGAGCCTTAGACGGTTTAGCTCAATGGATAAAGCATCAGCCTGCAGACTGAAGGGTCCCAGGTTCGATTCCAGTCAAGGGGACGTACCTCGGTTGCAGGCTCCTCCCCAGCCTGGGCCCCGGTTGGAGCGTGTGCTGGAGACAACCAATTGATGTGTTTCTCTCATATTGATATTTCTCTCGGCCTTTCCCTCTCTCTTCTACTCTCTCTGAAAATCAATGGAAAAATATCATTGGGTGAGAATTTGATTTAAAAAAAGAGAATATGAAACAAAAGTAGGTGGTAGAACAGTAATAGTCTTTCTCACCAGATATCAAGACTTGCTGTAAAGCCATAGCAACACAATAGTGTTGAAATGGAACAAGCAAAGGAGAGCAGCCATTTGCAGCAAAATAAAAACTTCAGAGGCAGATGTACACGTGCATGAAAACAATAAAACATAAAATGGACACTATAAATTAACAGAAAAATGATGGGTTCCTTAATAGATAACATTGGGTTATTAATTCATTATCGAGAAAAAATACAAAACAGGATCTTATATGGAATTATGAACTACTTAATTATAACTGTTTAAACAGTTAATTAAAATATTCTCATTTAATTCTACCATGAAAAAGTATAAGATTTTATATCAATGACCAAGAATGAGGAATAACTTTTTAAATTTTTTCTATAATAAAGAACACCAAGGACAAAATTAAGCAGGTTATAGAAAAGAACATACTTGTAATATGGAAAATCAACAAGGGATTCATTATTATCTATAATACAAAATCAACTTATTCAAATCAACAAGAACAAGACAGTAACCTCCAAAGAAAATGGACAGAGTATATAAACAAGTAGTTTATAAAAATGAATCCCCAAATTCAGCAAAAGATGTTAAATTTTCTTAGCAATAAGAAATGAAAACTAGAAGCTAGCTTTTATTTTACACACTTTAGATCATTAAAACTTAGAAAATGTATAATATCAAGTGTTGGCTATTTTGTAGAATTAAGATGTCCACACATCCTACTGATGGCAACCACTCTGGAGAGGAAACAAGCATTACTTACATAATCAATGTTAGCATATTAATGCACTGTGAAGCCACTATTCTCCACTTGGATACACAGGACAAAGAAATATTACATGGATCCATAAGGGGAAATGCAAAAGCATGTTCATGATTCAATATTACTTATAGCAGCAGGGAGGGGAGGCAAATAGAGTCAGCCATTACTGGGAGTGTGTAGAGTTATAACATGGAGTATTATGAAGCAGTTAAGTGCAACAGATATATGTGACATAGCAAAAAAAACTATACTAAACCATAGATTAAAATAGAATAAAAAAGTAAAACTCAGGCCAGAAATGTAAAACTCAGACCAGAAAGTAAGATAAAATCAAGAGTAGGATTAAAGCACAAAAATTTGAGCAAAAAGTAAATTATTCTTATTTATTATTAGTGGAATACATATTAGTCTACCAGTGCAAAGAAAAAAAATCAACTATGCAATTATACACTCATACAATAAAAAGAAAGGTAAATTACTCTTGAGAATTGATACTCTGGAACTGGGGCAGAGAGCTATATCATATACTCATCCTCATAAAGAAGATCCATACAGTATTGAGCTGCAAAGGTTTGCATTTTATGAAGAACTTGGCTCAGTCAATAAGCTAACATAAATGGAATTTCAAAGTAAAGCAGGTCAATCTGCTATGAGGACTATCATGGATTCAACCGAGATTGCTATAGGTTTATTCCATGTTAGTTTTCAGCACTCATTAGAGGAATGGTTAGAATACACAATCTTAGAAAAACACACCCTAATACAAGGTGACAAGAGACGATTTGACTTTGGGTGGTGGACACACAGTGCAATATACAGATCTTGTAACATAGAAACCCACACCTGAAACCTGTATGTTCATGTGGACCAATGTCACCCAAATCAATTTAATAAGTAAATATTTAAAAAAGAAAACCTCTATACACATAGTTTCACCTCACTTCTAGACATTTAATATATATTGAATTTCAGTGAGATCAAAAGTTGAAAATAAGAGTAGCACTCATTTATATATATAAAACCCTAATATGCAATTAGACTGAACGGCGGAACAACTGAACAACCAAACAACAGGTTGCTATGACATGCACTGACCACCAGGGGATGCACATGGAACATAGTGGGCATCAGCAGCAGGCAGCAGAGCATGGAACATGGCAGGCATCAGCCACAGCGGGATGGTGGAGGAGGTGAGCAGGGGCACCAGATCAAGGCAGGGTGCTGGTCCCTGTCATTAGGGTGAGCCTCTGGTGGTTACTGAAAATTCTTTGCTCCCATGTGCCGTAGTCCCGCCAGGCATTCTCACCTGCTGCTGGCACCCGGCGCTGGCCCCGATCGCTCGGCGCTGTCAGTGGGTTTGAAGGGCAGCTGTTGGCCCTGATTGCCCCTCAGAGCTTCTCCACCTTCCCCTGCTCCTGAGGGGAGATCAGGGCCAGCAGCTGCCTCTCGCACCTGCTGCCAGGGATGGCCCCACTTGCACCCACTGCTGGCACCCGGCACTAGTCCCAATCGCTTGGCGCCATCAGTAAGTGCATGTGTCAGCTGCCAGCTCTGATTGCCCCTGAGGGCTTCTCCACCTCCCCCTGCTCCTTGGGGGCGATCATGGGAGCAGCAGTGGCAGGAGTGGGGCTGCTGGTAGACAGAGGACCTGGGGCCATCACAGGAGGGGCCGGGCAGAGAACCAGAGGGTGGGCCGAGACCTACCCCTGTGCCCACCACAGCCTCATGGCCCACAGTTCCTTTCAAGGTGCACAAATTTGTGCACTGGGCCCCAAGTGTTTTAATATTAGCCAATAAGTGGAGAAGACTTGATATTATGTTTTGAAGATTGAAAGCCCAGAAAGTGTTATCTCCCAAATGGAATATACCATTGATAACTACTGACTCCCCAAAAGGTCATCAGAAAAACTTGCTGAAAAGTCAAAGATAGGTCCTACCACAGCCAGAAAAAAAAACACGTTTTCAAAATATAACAATTTTAGTTAATTCATAGTCTAATCTTTAAGAATAAGTATGTCCTAGAAAAAATAGCTAATATGTATTCTCAGTTATTGAACACAGAAACAAAAATGTAAAGCTAGTCCAAGTGTAGTCTAAACTAATGATAGGGATTTGTATTGGTTTCTGTTCTAATCACTCTGCTCCAAACTTTGTCAATTGAGTACAAAGGAAAAAATGCAGAATCATTTCAGGAAGCAAATTTGTTTTGTATTTTAATGAATAAAAGTATGAAAAATGAAATAAGGAAGTACCCTACACACCTATTAGAATGGCTGAAACCAAAAAGCTGATAATAAGCCGTTCCTTGAAATGATATGGAACAGAAAAACAACAACAATAAACAAACTGCTATATATTGCTTTTGGAAATGAACAATGAGATAGTTCTTTAGAAGAGATTGGAAGTTTCTTACAAAGTTAAACATAGTCTTACCATGTAATTCAGCAATTACTCTTCTAGGTATTTTTACAATTTATTTGAAAATGTTTGTATATGCAGGAACCTGCATGCCATAATTATAGATGCTTTATTCATAGTCACCACAACCCAGTAACCAAGATATCTTTCTATATGTGAACAGATAAACTGTGGTTAACCCTTACAATGGAATAGTGTTTTGCAATAAAATAGAAATAGGCTGACTTCCAGTTTCTGGTTCTGCGTGTAAGGAGCTTGGAAGCTGACACAGGTGAAGGTGAACATACTGAAAAACCAACAACTCTTTTTTGAATCCAAAAGAGCGAAGACATCAAGCAAACCACTGTGTCTAGACTGCATAGACACACAGGTAAGTACATGAGGCACAGCTTACCCCAGAAAGAGAGACTCTCAGCAGAAACTGGATAGGAACTAGCCTCCCAGTAGGAAAATCTAAACTGTAATGGATAAATTGCTGGGTGCTCAGTGTGAACAATTCTGAGAGTTAAAAACTCTAAGAAACCCAGCCATAAGGTGACTCCAACAATTTTTGAGATTTACCTCCAGGAGCTCAACCAAGTTATTACAATAAATAATTGAGATAAAGCCCCTTGTGCTTCCAACAAGAGAGGGGAAAGGATATCATTTTGATATATGAGAGAACATTCCATTCTTTCTGAGAAGCCTGCTCTCAGGGGATACTGGTTAACCAGAGCCTAATCTGTTGAAGTATTATCAGAGTCTAAATAACCTTGGGGAAAGGAAATACTAACTCCATAAATCTCTTGGCATTCGGTATGTCTGCTTTGGAGAAGTGTCTATTTAGGCCCTTTGCCCATTTTTAATTGGATTATTTGTCTTCTTTTTGTTAAGCTGTATGTGAGTTCCTTATATATTTTTGATATTAACCCTTTATCAAATGTATCATTGCCAAATATCTTCTCCCATACAGTGGGCTCCCTTTTCATTTTGTTGATGATTTCTTTTGCTGTGCAGAGCTTTTTAAAAGTGGGCAAAGGGCCTAAATAGACACTTCTCCAAAGAGGCATGCAGATGACCAAGAGACATATGAAAAAATGCTCAAAGTCACTGATCATCAGAGAGATGCAAATTAAAATGACAATAAGGTATCACCTCACACCTGTCAGAATGGCTACCATCAACAAATCAACAAATGACAAGTGCTGGTGAGGATGTGGAGAAAAGGAAACTCTTATACGCTGCTGGTGGGAATGCAGACTGATGCAGCCATTATGAAAAATAGTATGGTGTTTCCTCAAAAAATTAAAAATGAAACTGCCATTTGACCCAGTGATCCCAGTTCTAGGAATATATCCTAAGAAACCCAAAACACCAATCAGAAAGAATGTATGCACCCCTATATTCCTAGCAGTGCAATTTACCACAGATGCCCATCAGTAGATGCGTGAATAAAGAAAACAACAAACCTGTGGTACATTTACGGCATGGAATACTATGCAGCGGTAAAAACAAGGATCTCTTACCCTTTGAGACAGCAGGGAGAGACCTGGAGAATATTATGGTAAGTGAACTAAGCCAATCAGAGAAAGACAAGTATCACATGATCCAACTCATATGTGGAATCTAATGAACAGAATAAACTGATGAATAAACACCAAGATCCAACTACATGTTTTCTATAAAAACCCACTTGAAAGATAAAGACTCTGTAAATTAAAAGTGACTAGATAGAGGAAAATATGTTACGCTAAAACTAATTTTAAAAAGCAGGAAAAATATATTAATTTCAATCAGAGCCTGCTTTAAATCAAGAAAAGTTATACTTGATAAAGAAGGGCATTACATAATGAAAAGAAATAAATTCTCCAAAAAGACATAACAATTTCAATGTGTATGAACTTAATAACAGTGCATCAAACTATGTGAGGCAAACATTAATAGAACTGCAATGAGTAATATATTAATTCTCTACACAGTTCAACTTGTCTCTATCAAAAATGTACATTCGAAAAGGCAGAAAATCAGTAAGTATATAGTTGAACTCAATAACAAAATTATCAACTGGATATAATTTACAACCATACACAAACTTATCCAACAAAAATGCTTCTCAAGCTCACAAGGAAAATTCTCTAAGATAGACCACAGTCTGGGCCATTAAACACACTGATTCAAATAAAGATAAACCATACAATGTCTGCTCTCAGGTTACAATGGAATTAAACAGAAATCAATAATAGAAAGTTAAATGAAAATTTCTGCAAAACATAGAGCTTAAATAACACACTTCTAAACACATGGGTCAAGAAGAAATTATAAGATAAATTAAAAATACTGTGAACTATATGAAAATGAAAATACAGCATATCAAAATTTGTGAAATTCAGAGAAAAACATGCTCAGAGGGAAATTTATAGCTTTGAAAGTACATACTAGATAAAAAATGTCAAGAGAATAAGAAGATAAGCCACAGACTGGGAGAAAAGATACATTTGATAAAGGACAATTATCCAAAATACACAAAGAACTCTTAAAGCTCAACAACAAGAAAACAAGCAACCTTATTAATAAATAAATCAAAGATCTTAAAAGCCATCTCACCAAAGATCTACAGATGGTACATAAGCATATGAAAAGATGTTCCCCATCATATGTCATCAGGGAAATGTAAATGAAAACTTTAATGAGATATCACTACACACCTCCTTGAATGATCAAATCTACCACACAGACAGCAGCAACTTCTGGCATAGATAAAGAACAAGAGGAACTTCATTCATTGCTGGTGGAAATGCGCAATAGTACAGCCACTTTGGAAGGAAGTTGATGGTTTCTCAGAAAATATAACATACTCTTACTATGCAACCTAGCAATCACACTCCTTGGTATTTTCCCAAAGGAGCTAACAACTTACGTCCAGACAAAAACCTGAACAAGAATGTTTATATATAACAGGAATGTTGAGTAACAAGAATGTGGCTCAGAATTTTCAATACTTGGAAGCAACCAAGAGTGGGTGAATAAATAAATAAAAAACTGTAGGACATCCAAACAATGAAATATTACTCCGCACTAAAAAGAAATGAGCTATGAAGTCATGGAAAGATACGGAGGAAACTTAAATGTATATTACTAAGTGAAAGAATGCAATCTGAAAGACTACATACTGTAACAACTACTATATGCCTTTTTGGAAAAGGGAAAATTATGGGGACAGTATAAAGTTCAGTGGTTGCACAGATTTTCAGGGTGGTGAAAATACTCTGCATGATATAATAATGATCGATAACAGTCATCATACACTTTTCCAAACCCATAGAATGTACAGAATTATGAGTGAAACCTAAGGTAAACAAGGGCGATGGTTGGTTATGATGTATGAGTCTAAGTTCATCCTTGGTTAACATATGATGTGGAACATCTTTTCATATGCTTATTTGCCACCTGTAGATCTTTGGTGAGATGGCTGTCAGGATCTTTGATTTATTTATCAGGTTGCTTGTTTTCTTTCAAATTCATATGGAACCACAAAGAACCACAATAATAATAATAATAATAATAATAATAATAATAATAATAATAAATAAATTTAAAATTACCATTCTGTTAAATGTAGTTGATAATAGGGGAGTCTATGCTTGTGTGGGGGCAGAGAGTACATGGAATATATCTGTATTTTCCCCACAATTTTGCTATGAACGTAAAAATTTGTCTAAAAATATAAAGTCTAGACAAAAAGAAATGAGCTGATAAGCCATGAAAAGACATGGATGAAATTTTAATACATCTTGCTAATCAAAAAGAGTCAATCTGAAAAGGCTATACAATGTATGCTACCATTTATAAGACAGTAAGGAAAAAATGAAAAAATAGAGATATAGCAAATACTTAGTGGTTGCCAAGGGATTAGGGAGAAGGAGAATTTTTGAATAGATAATGCATAGGGATATTTCTTTTTTGATCATATTGTAATGATGGTTGTGTGACTCTGCATTTGTCAAAAGTCATAGAACTTAAGAGCATAAAAACAATGTTAATATATGCAAATTATACATTATTAAGAGATTGGGAGAAAGCTAGGATAGAATGTATGATGTAATGACACAATCCAACTGTATTAAAAAACTATGAAAGAACCTCACTGTAGAAGGTAGCGGAAAAAGTACTACCTAAGTAACCTTAAAAATGAGGGGAGTCTGTACGGCTAAAGAAAATATAAATAGCACATAAGTATTGTACTCTAATAGATAAATTTTCCCATGGGGGTACAAATGAACAATTCTGATACCATAATGCAAACTAGAATTTAAAAATCAAAGAAATAAGTAGCAGATAGTAGGAGCCAAGTTTCTCATCATTGGGGTGTGAAGTTACAGATGAGCAAGGGGAAGAAGCTAGAATAATTAATGCAGTAAAGGCTTAGAGTTGAAGATACCAAGGTGAACTCCTGCTTAGCTCAATAATTACACATAGAAATAATGATATATACAAGTGCATATACAGGTTAGTCCAGACACACACACATTTCCCTGCTTGGTTAGTGAGAGGACCTAGAAGCAGGACCATCTCAGTAGACATCTCAGAAGCAAGCATATTCAGCACTGAGACCCTGGTTTCTAATATCATACTCCTACGCACAGAACCAAGTTTCCTTGTAGAAATGGCCAATTCTGGGAAGGGGACAGAAGTTATATTGATGGGCCTGAAACATTTTGTACTGCCAAAAAGTAAAGATTTTTAAAAATTCCACAATGTTGAACTTCCTCACCTTTAAAGACATAGAAAAAAATACTAAAATTCATATGGAACCACGAAGAACCACAAATATCTAAAACAAAATTCTGGAAGAAGAAAAAGCTGGAGGAATCACACATTTTGATTTCAAAATATGAAGCTACAATAATTAAAACAGTATAGTAGTGGCATAAAAACAGAAACATAGACCAATGCAATAGAATAGAGAGCCCACCCAGAAACAAATCAATGCATGCATGGTCAACTGACCTTTGACAAGGATGCCAAGAATACACGGTGGAGAAAGAATACTCTTTTCAACAAATGTGCTAGAAAATTTGGATGTCCACATTCAAAAGAGTGAAATTTGGATCATATTCACCATACACAAAAATCAACTCAAAATAGATTAAAGACTTAATTATAAGACCTGAAAACATAAAACACCTAGAAAAAAAAGAGGAGGGGGGCAGCATAATGGCACTGATCATGGTGGTGATTTTTTTCTTAATATACTGATAACAGCACAGGTAACAAAAGCAAAAAATAGACAAGTGGAACTACACCAAACTAAAAAGCTTTTGTTTAACAAAGAAAAAAAATAAAAATCAGGAATAAAATGGCAACTACACAATGGGACTAAATATTTGTAAGCCATATATCAGATAAGGGGTTCATTTCCAAAATGTTTAAGGAACTCATACAAATCAATTGCAAATAAACAATAACCTGATTAAAACAGATTTAAAAATTGAACAAACATTTCTACAAAGAAGATACAGAAGTTAAAAACAGGTAAATGAAAAGATGTTCAGCAAAACTACTCATCAGGGCAATGCAAATCAAAACACAATGAGATATCACTTCACACTTGTTAGAATGGCTACTACAAAAAGTAAGTGTTGATGAGGGTGTGGAGAAACTGGAACCCTTGCAGGCTGTTGATGGAAATGACAAATGGTACAGCCACTGTGGACTATAGCATGGAGATAAAAATTTGAAAATAGAACTCCTATGATCCGTCAAGCCCACTTCTATAATCATGACCCAAAAGAGATCTTAGCACTCCATTGTTTATTGCAACAATTTTCACAATAGCTAAGTTTAGAAACAACTTAAAAGTCCAATCAACAGATAAATGCATAAAGAAAATATTGTATACACACAATGGAATATTAATCAGCCTTTTAAAAAGGGCATCCTATAATATGCAACAACATGAATGCAGACCTTACGTGTATTATGCTAAAGGAAATAAGCCAGTCATGAAAGGACAAATACTGCATGCTTCCACTTTTATGATGTATCTAAATAATCAAACTCATAACATCAGAGAGCAGAATGGTGACTGCCAGATGCTGGCAGGAAAGGGCAATGATGAGCTGCTAACTGACAACATAAAGTCTTAATTATGCAGGAAGAATAAGTTCTAGAGATCTGAAGTATAACAGTGTCCTTATATTTAATAGCACTGCATTGTACACTTTAAAATTTTGTAAAATTTTAAATTTCATGTTGTCTTATCACCATAAAATAAAATTAAAAAGCAAGAAAATAAGTGGGACTGCAAAGTAAAAGCAATAAGTAGATCAAGGTAGTTTCCATTTATTTAAAATATGACTTAAAGGGGTTTAAGCACAGAATAGCAAGGTTGCAAAATATAAAATAAATAATTATCAATAAAATAATAGGTAAATGAAGATGAAAAATCCACAATTTAAAAAATTCCACAACGATTCAGGTAAGTCAAAGAAGCATAGGAGCAAACGAAAAAAGCTTCCAATGGCCAAAGCTAAACAATTTTAACAATAAAAATAGTATTACAGATTTTTAACTCAAGGTATAAAATAAATTTTATTATTCCTACTAATATTAAGAAATAATTGAATAAATAAATGAATAAGAAGGAAGAATAGGTTAATACCCTCTTTTAAATGATTTTTAAGTAATTTATGTAGGTATGCCACCCTCAAAGTTTTAGGACTTAATTCACTATTTCTTAAATGTGGGCTATACATAGTGATCTCATTTCAAGGAGAAAAGTATAAAAAGGGGTTATAAGTAACATTGGGGGTAAAGAAACATGGAAAAAATCATCTCAACACTTACTTTTTGTAGTAGTCATTCTAACAAGTGTGAGGTTATATCTCATTGTGTTTTTTTAAGTGTTATCATTATTTTTTAATTTATTGATTGATTAAGGTATTACAAATGTGTACTTTTCCCTCCATTCCCCCGCCCCCCACTCATGCCCTCACCCCCCTGTTGTCTGTGTCCATTGGTTAGGCTTATATACATGCATACAAGTCCTTTGATTGATCTCTCCCCATTACCCCCACCCTCCCCTGCTTTCCCTCTGAGGTTTGACAGTCTGATCGATGCTTCTCTGGATCTGTTTTTGTTCATCAGTATATGTTGTTCATTATATTCCATAAATGAGTGAGATCATGTGATATTTATCTTTCTCTGACTGGCTTATTTCACTTAGCATAATGCTCTCCGGTTCCATCCATGCTGTTGCAAATGGTAAGAATTCCTTCTTTTTTACAGCAGCATAGTATTCCATTGTGTAGATGTACTACAGTTTTTTAATCCACTCATCTGCTGATGGGCACTTAGGCAGTTTCCAAATCTTAGCTATGGTGAATTGTGCCACTATGAACATAGGGGTACATATATCCTTTCTGATTGGTGTTTCTAGTTTCTTGGGATATATTCTTAAATTGGGATCACTGGGTCAAATGAGATTTCCATTTTTAGTTTTTTGAGGAAACTCCATACTGTTCTCCAAAGTGGCTGCACCAGTCTGCATTCCCACCAGCAGTGCAGGAGGGTTCCTTTTTCTCCACATCCTTGCCAGCACTTTTCATTTGTTGATTTGTTGATGATAGCCCTTCTGACAGGTGTGAGATGGTACCTCATTGTTGTTTTGATTTGCATCTCTTGGATAATTAGTGACTTTGAGAATGATATTATATGTCTCTTAGCCTTCCTTCTGTCTTCTTTTGAAAAGTATTTATTTAGGTTCATTGCCCATTTTTTGATTGGGTTGTTTATCTTCCTTTTGTTAAGTTTTATGAGTTCCCTGTAAATGTTGGAGATTAAACCTTTATCAGTGATAACACTGGCAAATATATTCTCCCATGCAGTGGCCTTTCTTGTTGTTTTGTTGATGGTTTCTTTTTCTGTGCAAAAGCTTTTTATTTTGGTGGAGTCCCATTTGTTTATTTTCTCTTTAGTTTCCATTGCCCTAAAAGAGATATCGGTGAAGAAATTGCTTCGGCATATGTCTGAGATTTTGCTGTCTGTGGATTCCTCTAGTATTTTTATGGTTTCCTGTCTTAAAATAAGTCCTTTATCCATTTTGAATTCATTTTTGTTGGCTGTGGGTTTGTCATATATGGCTTTTTATTATGTTGAGGTATGATCCCTCTATTCCTACCTTGCTGAGAGTTTTTATCAAGAAATTGTTGGATTTTGTCAAATGCTTTTTCTGCATCTATTGATATGACTATGTGATTTTTATCTCTCAATTTGTTTATGTGATGTATCACATTTATTGATTTGCGGATATTGTACCAGCCTTGCATCCCAGGGATAAATCCTATTTGGTCATGGTGTATGATCTTTCTTATGTACTGCTGGATCTGATTTGCTAGAACTTTATTGAGGATTTTGGCATCTATGTTTATGAGGGATATTGGCCTGTAATTTTCTTTCATTGTGTTGTCTTTATCTGGTTTTGGTATTAGTGTGGTGCTGGCTTCATAGAATGAGCTTGGAAGTGTTCCTTCCTCTTGAATTTTTGGAATAGTCTGAGGAGAATAGGTTTTAGTTCTTCCTTGAATGTTTGGTAAAACTCCCCTGTGAAGCCATCTGGCCTTGGGCTTTTGTTTGCTTGAAGCTTTTTGATGACTGCTTCAATTTCTTCCATAGTTATCAGCCTATTGAAATTTTTAGATTCTTCCTGATTGAGTTTGGGACAGTTGTATTTTTCTAGGAATATGTCCATTCTCATTATGTTTTGATTTGCATTGCCCTGATGATGAGTTTTGCTGAACATCTTTTCATCTACCCATTGTCAACTTCTATATCTTCTTTGTAGAAATGTCTGCTTGATTTTTTAAACTGTATTAATCAGGTATTAGTTTATTTGCTATTGATTTGTATGAGTTCCTTAAACATTTTGGAAATTAACACCTTATCTGATCAAGGTTAATATCAACAGTGATGAATTATGTCAATAGAATGTATCCTAAATGTGGTGTGATGGAAAGGAAATGCATTTTACCTCAGTGGTCATCTTCCTGACAATATAATACTTCCCTAATCATGAGAAAAGCATGAAACTGATCCCAGTTGAGTGGCCTTCTACAAAATACCCTCAAAGCTGTCAAGATGAAACTGATGACTGCCAGAGGGAAGGGAATTTGGGGGTGAAAAAGATGAAGATATTAATATGTCCAGATTGGTAGTTATAAAATAGTAATGGGGATGTAAAGTTCAGCATAGATCATGTAGTCAATAATAATGTAATAACTATGTATAGTGCCAGGTAGGTTCTTGAATTGTTGGCAGAATCACTTTGTAAGTTATATAACTGTCTATCCACTTTGCTGTAAACCTGAAACTAATATAAAATAATATTAAATGTCAATGGTAATGGGAAAAATAAATATAAAAAACAGTCAAGGTCATCAAAAACAAGGCAAGTCTGAGATTTGTCATCACCAAGAGGAGCCCAAGGAGACGAGGAGAGATTATCTTACTGTTTCAAAGAACTATAGACTAAATTATAGATCACAGTTAGAGCGTCAGAAACTCCTGCTAGCTTCATGACTGGAAACCACCTCAAAAGGCAAAAAAATTACTGCTTAGATAAAAGTTCCAATCTAAACATCTTCACACCTTTTCTGTTCTTTTAACTTACTACTTTAAAGTTACTATAGTAGATAAGGCCATTCTTAAAAAAGAGACTAATAATATAGAGCCCTGTTAACTATGAGCACACATTTATGACTAGTCAACTGATCACCATAACTCTTTAACACGTATTATCTCCAGGAGGATATGTGTCAGGAGAGTTAAGGCAGAGTCTTTGAAACACATAAAATGTTCCAGACATGCTTTGCTGATCCACAAAAACTCATTTGTGTTCTGTAGTGACAAAGCTAGTAGCTGATCTCATTTAACATGTACATGTATTACAGACTAATTGATGGTGAGACTGCTAACTATTCACCTCACTGCCTGCTTACAAACAACATCTGGGGAATCTTAAGGATGGAAAATTTCATACCAAAACAGAAACGATGAAATTATATTCTCACTAGAGGCCCAGTGCACAAAATTCATGCAATGGGGGGCAGGGGGTCCCAGCCTGGCCTGTGCCCTCTCACAGTGTGGGATCCCTGCAATCAATCACCCCAAAGAGATAGACCCCACACACCCATCCGGGGCTCCTCAATGGATTGCCCCAAAGAGGTAGGCCGGAGCCGGGGGTCCCGGTCCCACGGCGGGACCCCCAGGCCTCGCCGCATGGAGCAGCTGCCAGGCCCCACCTCCACGCCATGCACGCAGTGTCAAGTCCCCATCCACTAGCATGTACCTGCTGTGCATGCAACCTCCTGGTGATGGATTGTGGGATTGTGATGGCATGAGTGTATCACAGCATGAGGGCTTGACGACCAGCTGGGCTATTATTAGTATAGAGAGTCTTGACTTTTGATCATACGTAGGAAAATATCTGCATTGTTGATACAAAAGCAAATACAGAGGTGCTGATGGAAAGAATGAAGTCGTTCAGCAGATGTGATTGTACATGTGGGTCAGTAGGTTTTTAAATAAATTAGTGACCTGGAATCTCTGAGTCATGTGTGAAGTCTTTTCTTTACTTCCTTTTTTTCTTCACTTTAATCTCTTAAAAAATTTCTGAACTCAAATATTATCTTAACTTTAAATTTTACTGTAAGAAATAGAATTCTAGCAACAATGAAATATTACTCAGCTATATAAAAAAGAAAAGCCAGGGGTCCACACAACATAGGTTATCTTATATTTATAATGACAAGTTAATAAATAAAGATAGAAAAAAGTGTGTGATTTGTAATTTCATTGAGGTTCAGAAAGGGCAAAAGTAATTGATAGTGTTCAGAGACAGAATAGTAGATGCTTCTGGGTGGAAGAAAGGGGCCCAAGGGAGTTGTTCCTCTGCAGTTCTGGGTTATTGTATATCTTGATCTAGGAAGTTTTTTCATAACACAAACACACATGCACTCTTCATATATATATTTATAAATTAAAGTCCACATCAGGGCCTCAAATTTTTTATTATTTTTATTTTCTTTACTGATTAAGGTATTACATATGTGTCCTTATCCACCCCTTGTCCCCTAGCCCCCATGCATGCAATCACCAGCTTGGTGTCTGTATCCATTGGTTATGCTTATATGCATGCATACAAGTCCTTTAGTTGATCTCTCCCCCTATAGTGAGAAAACTGAGGCTTATAGAGCTCTGTCTGTGTGCAAGTGGCAGAATAGGATCAAACAATATATAATATGAAAAAAATAGCAGCATTATTTACAATAGTTAAGATCTAGAAACAGCCCAAAGGCCCATCAACAGATGAGTAAATTAAAAAAAACTGTGGCACATTTACACTACGCAACTGTACAATATGGATGGGCCTGGAGATTATTGTGCTAAGTGAAATAAGCCAGTCAGATAAAGAAAAATATCATATGATCTCACTTATATGTGAAATCTAATGAAAAAAATTAACTGACAAGTAAAATGGAAACAAAGTATGGATACCTGGAAAAGACTGACAACTGTCAGAATGGAGGAGGGGAGGGGGGCTGCATGAAAAAATGTGAAGCGATTAGCCAAAGAACATATATTCATAAACCACAGATACAGACAACAGTGTGGCGATGGCCAGAGGGAAGTGGGGGAGGGGGCTGAGTGGAGGAGGGCAAAGGGAGAAAAATGAGACACCTGTAATAGTGTCAACAATAAAATAAAGTTAAAAAAAGAAATGTTTAAAAGTGTTATTTAAAAGTCACATTCTTTAATGTTTCTGAATAAATTATTTAAATGCTTTATCCCAAGTTTAAAATTAAATTTGAACTTTATCTAAAGTTGTAAGTATAGTAACATCGTCACCTTGTGCCGCCAGCTTGTTACAGACATGTGGAATTTAGGGAGGTCTGCCCAATTAAGTGGTATTTGAGAGATACCAAGTGGATTGTCTTTGGCAGAGGTGTTTCTATCAGCTCAGGTCCATTTGCTATACAAATAAATTTTGACATTCCCTAGTTACAGCATTTCAAATAACTGAGTTCTGTTCAACATAAAGATTACATTACCATAATTCTTTGAATTCATTTTTACAACACTTTTACACATATCTTTTTATTTTTCAATTACATTCATACTGTCAATGCATACTCAATTTTTATCAATCTGTGGGATAGGATTTTTTTAATGGCCTAAACACCTATTTCCCTATTATTTATGTATCAAGGGTTTTACCCAGAAAAGCATTTTTATGTTCTATATTTATAAATACATTATTAAAAAATAAGTTCAGAGGACTTGAAGATCCATATATTTGAATAGAAAATATTGTATATTTGAATCAATTCAACATCAGGTGAATATTATTAGGTGACTATTATTAGAAAATCCATATATATATTTGAATAGAAAATATTGTATATTTGAACCAATTCAACATCAGGAGAATATTATTAGATGCTCCTAGACTGTTGTCAGCTAACGTTTTAATTGCAGGAGCCTCATTAAATATGGTTGTCTAAGTCTGCTCAGGCTTCCATTAAAAAAACACCATAGACTGGGTGGCTTAAGCAATGTAAATGCATTTCCTCACAGGCCTAGAGACGAGAAACCCAAGGTCAAGGTGCCAGCATGGTCAACTTCTTGTGAGAGTATCTTTCCTGGGATGGACCGGTAGATGGCTACTTTCTCATGGCATGATCTCATGGCAAGGAAAAAAGAAAGACAGCAAGCTCTCTGGTCTCCTTTTCTTATAAGGGCACTAATTCCATAATAAAGACCCTGCCCTTATGACCTCATTTAAATCTAATTATCTCTCAAAGATTGGTTTTCAGATATGATCACATTCAGGGTAGGGTTTTAGCATGGATTTGTGGTGACACAAATCAGTCCAGAGCAATGAGTATTATAGAATTTGTGGTAGATGCTTTAAAAAGCTTTTCCTGTTTTCACTTTGTACCTCAGGTGGTCATTTCCTTTAAAGGATACCTGATGCTTTTTCATTATTCATTTTTAATTTTATTTGTCATGCTTCTACAGTAAACGTACTCCAGGGTTCTACAGAAAACAATTTGATATGCACTTCATGAATTATTGAGAACTTTTAGTTCATATTCTCATTTTAATTGGCATGGATACACAAGGGTGTACAAACTATTGATAAACTGCAACAAATTTATTAATAAACTGGGACCCTGGCTGGGTAGCTCAGTTGGTTGGAGACACCAAAAGTTGCAGGTTTGATTCCCAGTAAGGACACATATTCAGGTAGAGGATTTGATCACCAGTTGAGGGTAGGTAAGGAAGGTAACCAACCAATGTTTCTCTCCCATCGATGTTTATCCCTAAAATCAATAAATATATCCATAAGTGAGGATAAAAATAAAAATAAATAAATTATGTGAAGAAACTAAGTAGTATTTATAATTTAAAGCTTTCTGATTTTAAACTGACTTCGATTCTCCATTTTAAGTGCTTGGGCTTTCAGATGATATGCTAATAAATTTATAAATGTACACATGAAAGACATAAATTAAAAACACAAAAAAAATAGAAAAAAATCTTCCTTAAAAATGCATTTTTTATTGAATCTATTGGGGTGACATTGATTCACAAAACCATACAGGTTTCAAGTGTACACCTCAACAAAACATCATCTGCACACTGTATCATGCGGCCATGGCCCCAAGCAAGGTCTCTTTCCCTCCTCATTCTCCCCTACTTTGCCCACCTTCTCCTACCCCAACCCCATGTAATCTTTTAACTTGCTAATCTAGAGTTCAATTATGTAATTGGATATTAATCACACAACATTATAATTTTCTTTATAGATTAAACATGGAAAGCACTTTTTACATTTTATTCAAAGCTAGAATAGATACACACACATTTATACTGAAGAATGTTTAAGAAGACACCATTTGACAACTGAAGCCATTAATGCCATAAAGATGATTTAAAAATAAAGTTCAGAAATTGTTATGTGGTGATGTTGCTAAGGCTCATTTGATTCCTACAAAAATAAGCAATAAAAGAGGAAAATATCTCCCAAGATAACATAATCCAAAGTTAAGAATAAGAAAATGGCAGAATAAGAACATTCTATATGGCAGACTCAGTTTTCAGTTATCATTTACATATCTATATTTTTAAAATATACTTTCCACTTTTTTCAAGTTAAGCATTATTACTTCAGCATTGCAGAGTAAGCAAAAAAGTGTTTTCATTCATGAGATTTCTATAACTTCTTCAAAAGTAATAATCTAAAGAAACATATTTGTAAAGTGGAAGTTTAACAATAAATCCCTGGTGTTTTACATTTAAACGTTATGTAAGTATATAACAATTCTCAATGCAATTAAAAGTAAACAGTATATCCAAGTAGAACTACAATTGCATGTAATATGGCTTCATAACATCTTTGAGGTAATTTCTACAGCCTTTCAAATTCACTATGGGCATTTTCACCTTTGGGACATACTGTTTTTCGGGTCTGGAACATTCTTCTGCTCTTGGCTGCCCAATAACTGCTATTACTTGAATTTCTTTGAAAGTGAGGTCTCCTTTTGATTAAGTTTGGATATGTCCTCGGTAACTGTTCACAGGGATAGAAAGGTAGGTGCCCTTGCCTCAATAGAGGAGAGCTCTGGGGAGTTTATGCTACATTTTACCTGAGAACACAATTTCGTTCTACTCCTTTCCTTCCTCTACGCTGCTGTAATTTCCCACTAGATCAAAAGCTCCTCAATTCTTACCTCAGGCTTTTATTTATTTATTGTTTACTAAAGAATCTGACCCATTATAGTTTAACTTTGCACAAGAATTAAACCAACTTCTGTTTACTAGCTCGTTACAACCTACCCTTAGTTTCCGAGGCAGGTGCTTATTATTGATGAGATCTGTGATACAATTTAATATGGTTCCTTGTTTTCCTCTCTGCCAGATAATGATTTGTGTTTATGATTCTCCTTAGTCCATTTGCCGTGAAGCTTCCCAAAGGCCACCATTGTCGTTTTCTTGTTCTCGATGTCTTTGTAGCAGACTGCCTTAAAAATTACTTTCCCGCTACTATGTTAGAGTTTCCGAAGGCAACCAAAGTAGATGTGTGTTCAGTGTGAGATTTTTATTCATTTACTTCTTTACAAACATAAACAACTGAATTTCATTTTGTTATGCATTTATAGTGTGAGTGTATAAATTTTAGGTAAAAGGGACTATTTCCACATTAAATTCACAGTTTTATGTAAAATCCAATGTTACTGGGTTGGAAATATATTTTTTGACACGAAATTTGAATGATAATTAAACTGACTATAGAATTCAGGTTAACAGTTTTTAGCTCCTCAACCTTTTATATTTCTAACATTTATATCTGCTGTTGTCACTGTTCACAGGCTGTATGTATATGCCTGGAGGTGGAAAGGACAGTGAAGAAGGGAATTGGGTATGTATGAAAAGTATAGTTAAAAGGTTTATCTTTTTACCTAATTATGGTAAATATTTATACTCATATTTAAAGGGATAATATGTTAGACACAACCAGATAATTTCCTTATTTTAAGGTCACTTGAATTGTGACCTTAATTACATTTGTAAAGGCCCTTTACATCAATACCTAGATTTGTGGTTGACTAATTGGTATCTAGCCAATACTTGTCATTTGTGGATTTATTGATAACAGTCACTCTGGTGCTGGTGTGAGGTATCTCATTGTAGACCCACTTAAGCTTGTGTGAGCAAAGGAGATCTTACAAGGGGCCTCACGAAAGGGGCCAGAAATCAGAGCATCAGGCTTGGGGGTTAGTGGCAGGCCATAGCACCCAACTACACATCAGGGACCTTTAGCAGTGATCCCTGCCCCATCCATGTCCCAGCCCCCAGCCTTCATAACAGCACATTCAGCTTCTGTGAGGGGAGCTCTGCTCAGTGGAGACAGGGGGAGAGAATCCTCTCCTTCAAAGTCAGAACAGGTGGAGTCCATTTGATCTGAGGCTGCCAGGTGAGGTCATGGTCAGGGACATGTCTCTTATCTACCCAGAAATGGGCCCCTCAAGCTGAGAACATCAGTCTTTGAGGTGGGGACTCACTAGATTTTCCCTGGAAGAAGAGAGAGTGACCCTGATAATTGGGGGAACAAGAGATAGGAGGAACAGAACATTGTGGATATTAGCCTTTTAACTGATTTTAAGATAAGCCACAGACTTTGAGAAGGTGTTTTCAAAAAACATATCAGGTAAAGAACTGGTATCCACAACTACACTAATAAAACATAAACATGCAAATTGACCATACCTTCACTATGCCTTAAGCCACGCCCACCAGCCAATCAGAGCAACTATATGCAAATTAACCCAACCAAGATGGCAGCCAGCAGCCATGGAGCTGGAGCAAGTAGGAGACTTGGTTGCCCCAATGATGGAGGAAGACAAGCTTCCCGCTTGCTGTGGCCTGGCTCTGAGCTCCACTCAAAGCAACAAAGTTTCAATTATAGAAGGTAAATAAACCCCAGATACCTGCTTTCAGCTGGCCATGGCCATGGAGCTGGAGCGAGCAGGAGGCTTCCCTCCCGCCCACCCTGGCCAGGTCTGAGCTCCTCTCAAAGCTACAAAGTTTCAATTATAGAAGGTAAATAAATCCCAGAATAAAAAAAAAAGAAAAGAAAAGAAAAAAAAGGACAGGCTGGGAGCTTCTGTCGCCAGGGGGTTTGGCCAACCTGAAAATGGCCCTCAGCCCCTCAACTAGACTGGCCAGGCACCCCAGTGGGGACCTCCCACCCTAAAGGGGGTGTGGCCAGCCTGAAAACAGCCATTAGCCCCTCACCCAGGCTGGCCAAAACTCCATGGGGTGAGGGTCCCCACTGGGTGGGGGGAGGCTTGACCAGCCTGCAAACAGCAATCAGCCCCTCACCCAGGCTGGCCAGGAACCCCAGTGGGGACCCCCACCATGAAGGGGGTGTGACCGGCTCCTCACCCAGGCTGGCCAGGCACCCTAGTGGGACCCCCACCCTGATTCGGGACACCCTTCAGGGCAAAACAGCCGGCCCCTACCCATGCACCAAGCCTCTATCCTATATAATAAAAGGGTAATATGCAAACTGACCCTAAAAGCAGAACGACTGGGAATGACTGGCCACTATGACACACACTGACCACTAAGGGGCAGATGCTCAATGCAGGAGCTGCCCCCTGGTGGTCAGTGCACTCCCACAGGGGGAGCTCTGCTCAGCCACAAGCCAGACTGATGGCTGCCAGCACAGCGATGGTGGTGGAAGCCTCTCCTGCCTGCTCAGCAGCACTAAGGATGTCTGACTGCAGCTTAGGCCTGCTCCCAGCTGGCAAGTGGACATCCCCCAAGGGCTGCTGGGCTGCCAGAGGGATGCCTGACTGCCAGCTTGGGCTCTATCCCCCAGGGAGTGGGCCTAAGCCAGCAGGTGGACAGCCTCTGAGGGGTCCCAAATGCAAAAGGGCATAGGCTGGGCTGAGGGACCCCCCCGAGTGCACAAATTTTTGTGCACCAGGCCTCTAGTATATAATAAAAACTCTTAATCCTCAAAAGTAAGAATACAAACAACTCAATTAAAAAATGGGCACAAGCTTTGGACAGACACCTCACCACAGAAGATATACAGATGCCAGGGGATCCAAGGTGGTGGAGGAGTAGGTGGACGTTACTCTCATCCCCTCCCAGAACCAAATGCAAATGACAAAAAAATTATAGACTAATCATCCTGAATGACCAGCTGAAGACCAGCTGCACAGAAGTCTTTTAGCCAAGGATTCCAGAAGAAGGCACGTGCAGCTGGAAATGATGGACAGAGAGGTGTACAGGCCTGGCTCCACACGTTTGTGTGGTGGCAGAGAATTCACAGGAATATCTCAGCTGCAAAGGTGCCCTCTGAAAAGTGAGGGGTCTCAGCTCCACACGGGGCTCCCCAGGACTGGGCACTAGAACCAAAATGAGTTGCACACATACCAACTGGCTATGTAATTCAGTGGGGATTCTGTTCACAAGAGAGTGACAGGCATCTTGTGGAAAATGAGCTACCCTATTAAAGCGCCAGTGCACAAAATTTTAAACAGAGGCATTTATTTAAGGCTTCAGCATTAAGGATGACAGCACAGAGCCAACTTGAGTCACAATGGTAGAAGGCTAGAAGGGCAAATGTCAAGGCCCCTGTGTTGAGTCCATCTCCCATATCACCTATAGACGTGTTTTTCCTGGGCCAAGCACTCTGGGTGCCTTAAAACTTTTGCAGACTTACCCTTGTGCTTGGTACTGGTGGAAACCAGCCTTGGTATGCAGCTTGGTCCTCCCACACATAACCAGGTCCAGCAAATGCAGCCATGAACTATGGATTTCTTTGTAGATACAAAAAGGTAGGCCAGGGCTGGGCACAAGCAGCATCTGACATTGACCTGAACCAGAATCCCTCCCAAGAGGCCCAAGAACCAACATACCTACTGGTGGGCTTCAGAACCACATCAGAGCACAGCCCAATTAGGTCCACAAGTAGCACACCCAAAGGGACATCTTGGCAGGCACCGGACCCTGTTTTGCCAAATTTGGCTTTGTGAGGTGAGCCCCAGCACAGCGGCTTGGACACTGTGGTCAGGGTCAATCCTCATACTCAGTCTGCCTTAGGTCCACCTCACTCAAGGATGGCCCAACTGCAATGGAGACTCGACTACAATAGGAGGGCTCATATAACCCACACAAGGGACATTCCTGGAGCACCTTGCCCTGTGCCCCACATGACACCTACTATGTAAGGCACCATACCAGGACTGGGAGACAAGGTACATCTACCTAATACTCAGGAACAAGTACATAGAAGCAGCCAAAATTGGGAGACAAAGCAAAAGGCCCCAAATGAGAGAAGATGAGGAATTCCTCCCCCCCCAGAAAAATGCTAAATAAAAGGAAGGCAAGCAATCTACAAGATACAGAGTTCTAAACAATAGTTACAAAGGTGCTTAATGAACAATAGGAAGAATGGACAAATTCAATTAGAATTTAAAGATATAATAGGCATAAAAAAGGTCATAGAAAACATTCATATATATAAAGAGCCAGGGGCCGTCACAAACGAAACAACCAAATGGACAACCGAACAGGCTGAGTGGGGCGACAAGGCCAGAAGGGGAGTTAGTGAGGGACAACCAAATGACTGAACACCAGGCTGCATGGGGGAACCCTGCTGGCAGGGGGGTTAGTGAGGGGTGACCAGGCCAGCAGAGGGGGGCAGTGAGGGGAAACCAGGCCTGCGGGGGGGGGGGGCGCAGTTAGGGGCAACCAGGCCAGCAGAAGGGCAGTTGGGGGCAACCATACTGGTGGGGGGGCAGTTGGGGGTGACCAGGCCAGCAGGGGGGAAGTTGGGGGCAACTAGGCTGGCAGGGGGGGCAGTCGGGGCAACCAGGCTTAGGGGGCAGTTGTGGGTAACCAGGCTGGTAGGGGGGGCAGTGGGGATGACCAGGCCAGTAGGAGGCACAGTTAGGGGCAATCAGGTTTGCAGGCAGAGGCAGATAGGGGTGAGTGATCAGGCAGGCAGACAGGTGAGCAGTTAAAAGCTAGTGGTCCTGGTTTGTGAGAGGGATGTCCGACTGCTGGTTTAGGCCCAATCCCCAGGATATGGCCTAAACCAGCAGTCAGACATCCCCCGAGGGTTCCCGGATTGGAGAAGGTGCAGGCTGGGCTGAGAGGACCCCCCCCCATGCACAAATTTCATGCACCAGGCCTCTAGTCAAAAAGAATAAATCAGAATGGAAGAATACACTATCTGATATAAAGAATACACAACAAGGAATCAACCACTGACTAGATGAATCAGTTATTTGGAAGACAAGGTAGCAAAAAATACCCAATCAGATCAGAAGAAAAAAGAATGAAAAAATTAAAAGATGATAATATTTTGAGGGAACTCTGGGGCAACATCAAGTGTAACAACACTCGTGTCACAGGGATAGCAGAAGGAGAAAAAAGTGACAGCAAATGATTGAGGACATATTCAAAGAAATCATGACTAAACACTTCTCTAACCTGGTGGAGAAAATAGATATACAAATCAGGAAGCACAGTCACAAAGAAGATGAACCCCAATAGGTCTACAACAAGACACATCATAATTAAAATGGCAAAGGTTAAAGACAAAGATAGAATCTTAAAAACAGCAAGAGAATGGTAGTTAGTTACCTACAAGGGATCACCCATGAGGATGTCAGCTGATGGCTCAAAGAAAAGTTTCAGACCAGAAGCGACTGGCCATAAAATATCGAAAGTGATAAAAACAAGGACCTACAACAAAGATTACCCAGAAAACTATCATTTAAAATTGAAGTTGAAATAGAGAACTTCCCAGACAAAAACAAACAAAGAAAAAACTAAAGGATTTTATTACCACACAACCAGTATTACAAGAAATGTAAACGTCTTCTCCCCCACCTCAAGGTCTCCTCAGAAAAGAGTAATGACTTCACTTTTCACTTCCTGCCAAGAGCAATAACCTCACTTCATGGAGCAGTGAACTCACTTCCTGAAGATAGAGCCCAACAGAGCTTGGTACCCTAGTTACCAGGCAACCACTTTCTAAAACAGCCCCGACTGATAACTTGGATAGGGACATTTTTTACTGACAGGATGTCACATTGTTGTGTGCACAAGTCCAAAGGCAGTGGCTTCCAAAAAATCAACCCTGACAATATTTTCCACAGCTGCTGCTGCTGCTACTGCTGCTAGGATCCAGACTCAGCCCAGAAGCCTGTGGCCCTTTACAACAGGGGATCCAGAGGTAACACAAGGAGACACAGAGTAGTTTTGTTCAGGGGATTCATGTGAGGAGGGCCTATCTGAAGCAATAAGCTAAGGAGAGGGGAATCAAAAGTCTAGTTGATCTGTTATTTTCACACCCCAGGTCAAGGCTGGCTGGGTGGGCTTGGAGTGTGGGTAGCATCCTCTGCCTGAGGTTTATCCTGAGCCCTGGAGGTGACTCTCATTTCCCCTGGGCGAAGGTCTGTGCAGACACAGGACTGGGCCTGATCTGGGAGCATAAGTTCTAGTGGGCAGAAGCAGAAGCAAGTAGGGCCAGGCAGGGCTTGAGGCTTCCATTTGGCTGTCAGTCACTGTCATTGCAGAGCTCACTACATGACTTTGGGGAACCAGTGGTTGACAGAGACCCCACCCCACCCAGTCTCCACCAGTGGGGGGCAGGTGCGCCACACCACTGAGGGTCAGAGCAGGAGTGAGTGTGGCCACTTTGGGGTCTGGGGAACCAGTGCCCATGGATGTTCAGAGAAGGACTCCTCCCCCAAAGCCTCCCAGCTCCACAGGCCTCCACCCTGGAAGCCGCTCAGGCTCCATAGGCAGCTCTCGATTTCCGACTCCGACCAGGAACACCAGGCCCATGTTAAACAAATTGAGCCAGAGGACCTGGAGCCATAAAAAGTTCATTACAGGTTTAAGATGTAGATTCCACAAACACATATTGAATACTTCCTGTAAGCCAGTTTACTCAAATATTCTGCATCACATCCGAGCCTTACATCAATCTATGAAGTAGTTGTTGCCAACTCAATTTCACAATTAAAGAAACTAAACCTTGAGAATCATAACAGAGCACCACTTTATCCAGATTGCAAATACAAAAATCAAACACAAGTATTTTGATTCTTCTCTCCATGCCACAAAATGCTAAATCCATGCTAATAATTCCTAAATTCTGTGAGACCAGAAACAAAAGCTTTTTTAATTCAATAAGTGGCTCTTATATCACTTTCCCTATGGCAAAACAATTGAATCCGATGCTCCACTGTGCTAAATTAAAACAACCTAAACTTTTCCATCATACATTTAAAGAACACTTAGTGCAATTTATTTTAGAAATAACTTAGCTTTATTTTTCTCTCTGAAGTTAAATTGAATGGAACTGAAACTTGCTATGCCATAAATGTGCAGTATGGTGGATTTAAGATAGCACAGATCTTTTTTCTTTAATAGAAGAAGAATCAATCCTTTTATTTTCCTTTAAAAGAGCTATGTCTGATAGTCTTTAGATAGTGCTAAAGAAGGTCAGCTTTCTTACCAGACTTTTTCAAAGCAGTGTTTTAAACTGCTCAGAAGCAATTTTGGTAAACATGGCATCTTAATGCTGCAGTCCTTGTTGGCTCAATACAGGAAAGATTCACAGATTGAAACAATCAATAGAAAGCAGCAAGCTAGTTGGCCGCTAATGCCCACCCTCCTTCTAAGCCCCATTAAAAGCTTACATCAGCAAAGAAAGTCATGACAACAGAAAAATCAAAACTAAAATGGCAATCTTCTGCTCTTAGAGTATCTGAGGCCACTTAATGATCTAGTTAAATCTCTCCAGACTCCACATGGCTCTTGATTATTGCGCTCAAGTTTTGGGGACTATTTTCTGTTTTACCCACTGACCTGACATTGACTTACATTGATAGAACATCTTCTAATATTGATTCCATTTCATACTATCTTCTACCACTTTTCAAAATAGTCTAAAAATATCCTAGTATCAATTGCTAAGATAAAATAGGACAGAGTGACTCTAGTCTGGGAACAAGACTCAGTTCTCACATTCAGAAAGAAAATAACCACCTTTAAACCTGCAATGAATAAAGTGCTTTGTGGTGATTATTAACTAAATGCCATATAACCATAATGCTATGCTTGTAAAAACTATGGCAATGATAATAAAATGTAATCTTTTTGCTATTTCTACTTCTAAAATTTTCACTTGAGATTCAGCAGGTTGTAATTTCGCCAAGAAGATACAATAAATCAGTCCATAGAAAAGGTATTATTTACCTCTACAGCCTATCACATAGAGAGATGTGAGACTGGAAAAGGAGAAGGCAATAAACATTAATTATTGGCCATTAACTTACAGCAGGTTGTGTTCTGGACACTTTTATTATGCCACCCAAGTAATCCTCACAGCTTTCATAAGTGCTAGGTGTTAATATTATCCCCAATTTATCGATGAGAAAAGAAAGTCTGGATGACTAAGAACAATGGAATAAGCGGAACTTCTCTGACTTCCGTTTGTTCACCTCAGTAAGTTTAACTGGATTGCTGCTGGTAACTTCTTTATGTTAAACTACTCTCCTGTGTGGGGGAACAGGGAAATAGGGAAAGACTTTGGTTGATTTATGTATAGCTCTAGAGAAACCATTGACTACATCAATATATAATTTGTGACATTTTTTACATGAGTGTATAATAATCTTATCTGTCTGATGACTGTGGTTCCCTCTGGCTAGAATAACATTTGCAGAAAATGTGAAGTTTTTATCTTCTGGATTTTAAAGCTGTATGTTATTTTTCTATTACACTATATAAAATTATATTACTATGTAATTTACTATAAAATCACTATATTTCACTAAATATGAGTTCATACGTGTATATTTAACTCTAATCCAGGCTGATACAGTTCATTCTTGACTGTCCACCTTGCTTATCTGTAACTTTCCACTACAGTGATGAGAAACCTGGCTTCTACCATCTGCCATCAATTTTCTTAATAGCTGCAGCCTACTATACATATATAGTAGTTTCAGACATTTTAATTCCTGTCCCCATGAAAAATAGTTTTTCATAGTAGAGCACAATGACTATGTATATTTTTTTGTTTGTTATATACATATTTTTTACTTTAGTCTTACACTCTCCATTTATTTCAAGGTTACTTAGGTTAACACTTCCCCCACTCACACTCCCTTCAGTTAGGTTGTGTAAAATAATAGAAAAAAATATATATATGCTGGTCTCTGCCCCAGCGCCTGGCCCAGAATTAGTAAAAGCCTTAGAATTCCCTAGGTGAGAGGAGTGTCTTTTGTTCTAATGGGGAGACCTTTGATGAGCTCCTGTATAGTTTTAGAATGGGGGCGGGCCACCAGAAAGAACCAGCCATGGAACTTTCTAACCCACCTTTTGTTCTTCAGGAATGGGAGAAGACTGGATATTGAGGTAATGGTCAATATGCCTACATAATGAAGCTTCCATAGAAATCTCTTAAGTACAGTGTTTGGAGAGCTTCCAGGTGGCTGAACACAGGAGAGGGTGGTTGCCTGGTGAAGTGTGAAAGCTCTGCGTTTTTCCTCCATACCTCACCCCATGCACCCCTTCCATCTGGATGTTCACCTCATCCTCTAATGTATCCTTTTATAATAAAAGAGTAGGCATAAGTACGTGTTTCCATGAGCCTTTCCGGTAAATCATCAAAACCAAGAAAGGGTGTAAGACTGAAAGCAACAAATGAAACAAAGAAAACAAGCAAACAAAAAAAATCATAGACACAGATAACAGCACGGTGGCCACCAGAGGGAAAGGGGGTGGTGGAGCGGTAATAAAGGCTAAAGGGGGTCACATATATGGTGATTTAACGTTGGATGGTAAACACACAATACAATATACAGATGAAGTATTATAGAATTGTACACTTGAAACATATGATTTTATTAACAGTGTTACACCAACAAATTTAATAAAAAATAAAAAGAGAAATACCAAAAAAGGAGTCATGGTAACCCTGATTTATAGCCGATCAGACAGAAGCACATATGACAACTGGGTTTACAATTGGGAGAGAGAGAGAGAGGAGAGAGAGAGAGAGAGAGAGAGAGAGAGAGGGAGAGAGAGAGAGAGAGAGAGAGAGAGAGAGAGATGGGAGGTGTAGTCTTATAAGACTGAGCCCTTAAGGTATAGGATCTGATGCTATCTCCAGGTAGATAGTGTCAGAATTGAGTTAAATAGGACCCTGGCGTGGCAAAGTACTGCTTGCTGGGGGAAAACCCCACACATTTGGTGTCAGAGGCACTGTGTGTGAGTAAAGAAGAAACACACAGGAGTATTCTTTTTGCTACATAGGTTGCATTGTACATGTGTAATATGGTTAGATTCTCTTCTCACAGCCTGTACTGGGAATCCCCTGGTGTGCTCAGTCTATTTTGGAAATCAGTGTGATTCCCCTGACATACCATATAATTTTTTAAAAATTTGTAAACAATAAAGTTCACTCTTTGTACTGTAAAGTTCTTAAAAATTTGGGGAAAGTATCAAACACTATCATTCATTATAAGTTTATTGCTATAAAATATTGCCTATGCTACATTTATTCAACCTTTTACTTCTCTCAAACCCCAGGCAAGTACTAATTTTTTTACCATGTCTCAACTTTTTTCAAAATGTCATACAAACGAACCATGTAGTACAAAATCTTTTTACAGCTGCCTTCTTTTGCAATTAGTATATGCATTTAAGGTTCATCCATGTAGTTGTGTGTGTTTTTGTTTGGTTTCAGTCATGTTTTTTGATAACTCTTTCTTTTATTTTTTTTTAATATATTTCATTGATTTTTTTTTACAGAGAGGAAGGGAGAGAGATAGAGAGCCAGAAACATCGATGAGAGAGAAACATCAATCAGCTGCCTCCTGCACATCTCCCACTGGGGTTGTGCCCGCAACCCAGGTACATGCCCTTGACCGGAATCGAACCTGGGACCCCTTAGTCCGCAGGCCGACGCTCCATCCACTGAGCCAAACCGGCCTCGGCGATAACTCTTTCTTTTTATGTCTGAGTAGCATTTTATTTAGTGTTTGTACCATGGTTTGTTTGTTTATTCATCTATTGAGGTCACTTTCAGCTTTTGACAATTACAAATAAAACTATTATAAACATTTTAGTGGTCAGTTTTTGTGTGGATGTAAGTTTTCTAATTATTTGGGTAAATATGTGGATGCATACTAGCTGAATCATCGGGTAAGGCTATGTTTGGTTTTATAAGAATATGCTGAACGGTCTTCCAAGTGACTATACCATTTTGCATTCCGACTAGCAATGACTGAGACTTGTTAGTCCGCATCCTAACCTTGCAATTGATATTGTCAGTTCCTTTGGATTTTGACTATTCTACTAGATGTGTAGTGGAACTTCAATTTTTTCATTATAACTTTTAACTACTCTGTAATACTTTCATGTGTCTGAAAATAATACCTTTGCCAAATTCTTTACTTTTTGCTTTGTTGAGTCACTTAAGGTTAGATGTATCTCTTGAATACTGAATATATTTGGGTCTCAAATTGTAAGTCAAACTGCAAATCATTTTTTATGGTTAAGCCAATTCAATCTTATTCATATGATTAAACTGTGGTCATAATTGTGTTATTTTATGTATAATTTTATATTTACTATGTCTCTATGAGTTTATATGAAACTTTTTAAAATATATTGTGTTTAGGAAGCTTTTTTTCTTTTTTCTAGTGGCAATTTATACATTTGGATGCCCTTAGACACCTATTCTCTTATTTAACTTTGAAATATGTTGTTTATCTGTACTTAATTGTATACTTCTACTACCATATATTTTCTAAGCGATAATCTATGTTTTTACTACTTTTCTTTTCACTTTCCCTTCTCCTCCATTGTTTACTTGCATTATTTCTACTTTTTAAATATATGCTTGATACCTCATTCCTCCACCTTTGTCTTCACTTTCACTTTTAGTGATAGATCTATCTTGATATATATTTATGTGTTCAATGTTAAGTTATTTCTCTGAAACTTGCCTAGTCATGTTTGGTTGAATGAAGCATAACCTCTAAGAGATTCCATAAAAGGTCTCATGGCTATACAATATTGAACAATAATGCATATTTAAAACAGGTTTCCTATAGAATTGAAGGAGGTCTGAGATGAATATGAACATTTTGTATTGAAACCAAAATGTGGTGTTTGGGTCTGAGTTTTTAGTCTCACAAAACCAAAGAATGGATTCACGGACAAAAATGGTTGTTGGAAACAAGGTTATTGAGGGACAGCCCAAGTTGTAGTCAGGTGTAGTTCAGTATCCAAGCTGATTAAAGTCTATTAGTCCATGTGTGAAGTCTATGAATCTTCCTGCCAGAGCAGCCCAGTGTGCCGGTGCCTCGCAGAGAGGAGAGGGAGAGAAAGCCCATGCTTTTTGGTTTAGAGGTAGATACATGCTTGCTAGCTCCTGGTTGGTCCTTTCAAAGAATTCTGCCTTAGTAATATCCTTGGGATTGGTTTATATGCCTCACTCTCTTGTGATTGGTTATCTGCAAGCTGCCTGTCTTAGCAACATCCATATGGGTTGCTGTAGCAATTCTGTCTGGCTGGGTCTAGTCTTCTCCACCCAGGTGGGTCTAGACCAGTGGTTCCCAATGTGGGGCACACCCCCCACAGAGAGGCAATGTGATTTTAAGGGGAGTAATTCTACAATGAGTTATTAACAGTGATTTTTTTTTTTTGCATTTTTTATGGTTCTAAGTGGCATCATATACAGTAAATATATATTGTGACATATTTGTGCATTTCAGTTCTCTATTATATGTTTTGAAACTTTATTTGCTATTTTTTCATATCACTTCATATTATTATCATTTTAAACACTTTCTTAGTGATTTCTTCCTCAGTACTTCAACTGATGCTATTTCCAGGTAGTGTCGGAACTGAGTTAAAATAGGACCCTCAGCTGGCGTGGCAAAGTACTGGTTGGTGTGGGGAAAAACCCACACATTTGGTGTCAGAGGCACTGTATGTGAGTAAAGAAGAAACCAATAGGAGTATTCTTTTTGCTACATGGGTTGCATTATACATGTGTAATATGGTTAGATTCTCTTCTCACAGCCTGTACTGGGAATCCCCTGGAGTGCACAGTCTACATTGGGAATCAGTGTGACTCCCCTGACATACCACAAATTTTTTTAAAAAAATTTGTAAACAATAAAGTTCACTCTTTGTGCTGTAACGTTCTTAAAAATTTGAGGAATGCATCCACCACTATAATATATTATAAGTTCATTGCTCTAAAATATTGCCTATGCTACATCTATTCAAACTTTTACTTCTCTGAAAAATCTAAGAAAACTACTAACATTTTTTACCACCTCTCAACTTTTTTCAAAATGTCATATAAATGAAACCATATAGTACAAAATCTTTTTACAGCTGTCTTCTTTTGCAGTTGGCATATGCATTTAAGGTCCATCCATGTAGTTGTGTATGGTTTTTGTTTGCTTGTCTAGTTTAGTTTTTAGTTGTGTATTTTGATAACTCTTTTATGTCTAAGTAGTATTTCCTTTTTCTTTTTCATGGATGCCATGTTCTTTGGAAGCATGTTTGGGCCAAGTTAATGGCCTTTCAGGCTTCCTCCACATGAACAGGAGTTTACTTTTTGAATAATAAGAATTACATGTCACAGGGGAGGGGGGCCATCAGGATTTTAGAGATCCTTAGGTGGGTCATGGCCATAAAAAGGTTGGAAACCACTGGTCTAGTTGTGGGTCATTTTGTCTGTTTCTGTGGAAAATGTTCTTGAATATAGTTTTAAACACTAGTAATATGCATTACTTTGTTTGGCTTCTTCCAGGACTTCAGTTTTATGAAAGTTATTCCTCTTTGTCCATCTGCCATTGTCAGGATAGTATGTCTACTCTGTAAATCTTTCTTGATTTCACTTTCATTCTCTTGCCTGTTTGCATGCAGGTCTTCAATACCCCCAGTAAATTTTTATGACAGTATTTCCCTTTACGCATACTGAGATTCAGTTTTAACTACTGAGATAGTTTTTTTCTAAAATCTCTCAAATCTCTTCCCCTTAACCATGCGGATGCCAGAGGGTGCTTCCCCATCCTTTCCCTCTGCCTCAGAATGTATTTGCCACTTCAAATAATTTTTACTTTGAAGTTCCTTTCCTGCAGTCCATGCTCTTATCTAGCAGTAAATGTTTTCAGTATATTTAAAATCGCATGGGCCTGGCTCCTCTGTTTATGGATCCCTACTCCTCCCTTCCTTGCAGTTTTTCTCAGAGCTCTTTCTCAAGACAAACACTTACGATTGGGTGGGAATATGAGGAGTTGGTGTTATTTTCTTTGTTTACTGTCAATTATTTCTACATTTCGCATCCTATAATTTTAAGTTATGATAAGTTCATTGATATGTGTTCTTTTGGTTATTCTATATTTTTAGAGGAAATATTAAGAGCTACCAGGAAGCCTCAGACATTATTTTTAAAATTACATTAATGGTATTTGTTTCTGTGTACCCTCTATCATCCTATCTAATAAAAGAGAAACATGGTAATTGGCATACGACCGCTACCCTTCCCATTGGCTAATCAGGGCAATATGCAAATTAACTGCCAGCCAAGATGGCGGCCGGCAGCCAGGCAGCTTGAAGTTAACATGAGGCTTGCTTGCTTCAGTGACAGAGGACTCCAACGTTCCCCGCCTGCCTTGCGGGCCTCTGAGCGTGCAGTTTAAGAAACATTGTAACAAATATAGAAGCTAAACAAAACCCCAGAAACCAGCTTTCAGTGAGCCAGGATCTCAGAGCTGGAGTTGATACAGTGTTTCTATTATAGAACCTAAACAAACCAGATACCTGCTTTCAGCAGCAGAGGCCTCAGAGCTGGAGCCAGAGCTAAAGCTGGCCCAGAATAAAAAAAAAGAAAAAAAGGAGCAGTTGGGAGCTTCAGTCACCCGTCAGCCTGAAAACAGCCCTCAGCCCCTCACCCAGACTGGCCAGGCACCCCAGTGAGGACCCCCACCCTGATCCAGGACACCCTTCAGGGCAAACCAGCCAGCCCCCACCCATGCACCCGGCCTCTATTCTATATAGTAAAAGGGTAATATGCCTCCCAGCACCGGGATCAGCGGAGCCGCGAGGCCTCCAGGCACCAGGATCAGCGTGACAGGGGGCAGCACCCAAACCCCCTGATCGCCTTGTGGCTCTGTGTGTGACAGGCGGCGGGGTCACAACCTCCCTATCGGCCCTGCTCTGTTCCTGACAGGGGATGGTGTCCCAACCCCCTGATTGGCCCTGCTCTGTGCCTGAGAAGGGGAAGCTCCCCAACCCCTGATGCCCTGCGGCTCTGTGTGTGACAGGGTGTGGCGCCCCAACCCCCCCCACCCCACGGGCCCTGCTCTGTGTGTGATGGGGTAGAGCCATAACCTCTCCATCGGGCCTGCCCTGAGTGTGACAGTGGTGGCAACCCAACCCCCTGATCGGCCCTGCTCTGTGGGTGATAGAGGGCGGCGCCCCAACCCCCTGATCGGCCCTGCTCTGTGTGTGACAGGGGGCGGTGCCCCAACTTCCCTATCGTCCCTATTCTGTGAGTGACAGGGGGGAGCTCCCCAATCCCCTGATTGGCCCTGCTCTGTGCGTGACAGGGGGCAGTGCCCCAACCCCCTGATTGGCCCTGCTTTGTGCGTGACAGGGGGTGGTGCCGCAACCTCCCCATTGACCCTGCCTTGAGTATGACAGGGGTCCGTGCCCCAACACCCCAATCGGCCCTACCCTGAGCATGACTGAGGGTGGCATCGCAACCTCCCGATTCGCCCTGCTCTGTGCATGACAGGGGATGGCGCCCCAACTCCCCAATCGGCCCTGCTCTGAGCCCGACCAGGGGCTGCACCTAGGGATTGGGCCTGCCCTCTGCCACCCAGGAGCAGGCCTAAGCCAGCAGGTCTTTATCTCCCGAGGAGTCCCATACTGCGAGAGGGCACAGGCCGGGCTGAGGGACCCCCCCATCCCCCCTGAGTTCACAAATTTTTGTGCACCAGGCCTCTAGTCCTATATAATAAAAAGCTAATATGCTAATTAGACCAGATGGCAGAATGACCTTCAGGAATGACCAGTGGGTGGGGGGCGGGGCTGCGGGGCCCTGAAGCTGCCGGGGCCGCGAGGGCCTACTCTTGCACAAATTTCGTGCATGGGGCCTCTAGTCTTACTATATATCTCTATCTCTTCTGCTTGAACATTTTAATAGGGATTGTTTTATCCTTTGCTCCTACATCTAGTTTCAAAATTTGCTTTCCTCATTACTAAGTATTTTAATATTTTTCTTGTCTCTAGAAGAATTTGGGGTTTAGTAGTATTTTACTTCATACTAATTATCTTCATATTTGCCACTGTGTCACTAGTTTCATAAACGTAATATACTCTTGAATAAGATGAAAACTTGAATCTGTAATTCCAAATAAAAAGCTTTATTCTTGCTCTTTAATAAAGCTGTTTCTCAGAAGACAAAAACTGCCCTTTAACCTTTGGTATTGTTTTCTATTTACCTGCAATATATTTGATAGTTTTGAGAAATTTCCTCCATGCTTGTTTTCTGTTTATTGTACCTGACTACTCTGGGACATAGCATCACTCTGCTTTTCTTATATATTCTGTAACTTTTTGCAATTAGGAGAAACCTGGAAAGTCATTTATGCAAAATCAATTCTTCCATTTCTCAGTGGCTAGTTCAGTTTAGAAGGTTTATGTCCTATTATTTCTGACTTGATGAACTCATTTTCACTGCTGAAATTCAGACACACTTCTAAGCCTAACCCATCTCTGGAAGGGCCCAGAACCAGTGGACCAAGAGCCTTCACTTCCCTTTACTTCTTATAATAAACGTTCTTGCCCAAAAAAAGAAAGTTAGATCTTTAAAAACTTTTAACAATAAACACATTATTTCAACATCCTCTTTACAGAACAGTGAGGAAAAGTCTACAGATGTAATTTTTTAAAGCTTTTTCTTTTTAAAATTGATTTTAGAGAGAGGAAGGCAGATGGAGAGAGGGACAGAAACATCAATGATGAGAGAGAATCATCAATCAGCTGCCTCCTGCACTCCCCCTTCTAGGAATCCAATCAGCAACCCAGGCATGTGCCCTGTTTGGAGAATCAAATCTTGACCTCCTGGTTCATGGGTTGATGCTCAACCACTAAGCAACACAGGCCAGGCTCTCCTGAAGTAATTTTTAAAGAACAAGAAAGTTTTGTCTCCAGGTAATCTTCTTTCCTTGACTATATTATTAAATACATAAGTAACCTCTTCTATACAAAAGAAGGAAAAATACATAAATTTGATTTATGGTGGCACCTCTAACATGTTCAGAGTTATATAATCACTAGAGGCCCAGTGCATGGATTCGTGCACTGGTGGGGTCCCTCGGCCTTGCCTGTGGGGATCGGGCCAAAATTGGCTCTCCAACATTCCCGGAGGGGTCCTGGATTGTGAGAGGGCGGTTCTCGGGTGACACACCCTGGAATCGAGCTCCCTCCTCTCTGGTTCCGGTATGTCACCTGAGAACCGCAGCTGCCAAGTCACCGAAGCTCAGCAGCTTCTGCATTGAGCATCTGCTCCCTGGTGATCTGTTTGCATCACAGCTACCGGTCGGAGTATCTGCCCCTGGTGGTCATTGTGTGTCATAGCTACCAGTCTGACAGTTGAACAGTGAGATGGCTGCTTAGGCTTTTATATATATATATATACTAGAGGCCCGGTGCATGAAATTCATGCACTGGGGGGTGGGATTCCCTCAGCCCAGCCTGCCCCTGTCACAGTCCGGGAGCCCTCAGTGGATGTCCTACTGATGGCCACAGTCTGGCTGCAGAGGCGTGGAGCAGGCGTCCCGTGTGTGTGTGTGTGTGTGTGTGTGTGTGTGTGTGTGTGTGTGTGTGTCTGTCTGCTAGGACGTGCCCCCAGCCGCGCCACATAGGCTTGAAGCAGTTGCCGTGTGTGTGTGTGTGTGTGTGTGTGTGTGTGTGTCCCCACTGGGGGTCTGCCCCCAGCCACATTGGAGGCCAAGAGCAGGCACTGTGTGGGTGTATGTGTGTCTGTCTGCTGGGGGCCTGCCCCCAGCCACACCATGGAGGCTTGGAGCAGGAGCCCCTCTGTGTTGATCTCTCAGGCTCCTGGCCTCCACTGCATGCTGTATTCTCCCTTGATTTATGGCCAGGATGGGGATGCTGCTTGCAAGCCAGGCTTTCCTGCTCCTGATCGCCATAGTGACCAGGGAGCAGGCCTAGCTGGGGGCTGCCCACAGGCCTGGCTTTCCCGCTCCCAGGTCTCCATGGCAACTGGGGAGCAGGCCCAGCTTGGAGCTGCCCACAGGCCAGGCTTGCTCTCCTGCTCCAGAATCCCCATGGCAACCGGGGAGCAGGCCCAGCTGGGGGCTGCCCGCAGGCCAGGTTTGCTTTCCTGCTCTCGGATCACCATGGCAACTGGGGAGCAGGCAAAGTTTGGGGCTTCGCGCAGGCCAGGCTTGCTTTCCTGCTCCCGGGTCCTCATGGTGACTGGGGAGAAGGTGCAGCTGGGGGCTGCCCACAGGCCGGGCTTGCTTTCCTGTTCCCGGATCAGGCGCAGCTGGGGGAGGCCTACAGGCCGCACTTTTCTACTTACTGATGGCCAGATCACCACAGTAAACCAGGGCCCAGTGGCACTTTCCTGCTCTCCAATAGTCATAGGGTCCCGGCTGGGGGTGGGGCTTAGCAGTGCGGGGCTTAGGCGGCATGGGGGTCCTGGCTGGGGGCTCAGGTGGCACAAAGGGGTCCCGGGTGGGGGCGGGGCTTAGCAGTGCGGGGCTTAGGTGGCACGGGGGTCCCGGCTGGGGGCTCAGGTGGCACACAGGGGTCCCGGCTGGGGTCGGGGCTTATGCCCCGCTGCCCAGGGCTGCACATGGGGCCCAGATGGCAGCTCGCGCTGTCCTGCCCTGCCTGTAGTATAGGATAGAAGCCTGGTGCATGAGTGGGGGCCGGCTGGTTTGCCCTGAAAGTGTCCCGGATCAGAGTGGGGGTCCCGCTTGGGTGCCTGGCCAGCCTGGATGATGGGCTGAAGGCTGTTTGCAGCTGGTCACACCCGCTTCAGGGTGGGGGTCCCCACTGGGGTGCCTGGCCAGTCTGGGTGAGGGCCTGAGAGCCATTTTCAGGCTGGAGGGCAACTTAAGCTCCCAGCCTCTCCTTTTTATCATTTTTTTTTTTATTATTCTGGGATTTATTTACCTTCTATAGCTGTCACTGGAGCTGAGAGCCAGCTCCAGCTCTGAGGGCTGAAAGCAGGTTTCTGGGTCTGTTTGGCTTCTATAATGGAAACTCTGTTGCCATCACTGGCGCTCTAAGCTCTGAGGCCAAAGCTGGCTGAAAGTAGGTCTCTGGAGCTTGTTTAGCTTCTATAATTGCAACATAGATGCTTAGAGTGCAGCTCAGAGCTGGGCTGCGGCAGGCGGGGAACCTTGGCTTCCTCCATCACTGGAGCAAGCAAGCCTCCTGTTCACTTCAGCTGCATGGCTGCCGGCTGCCATCTTGGTTGGCAGTTAATTTGCATATCCTGCTGATTAGCCAATGGGAAGGGTGTAAGGGTTATGGTCAATTTTCATGTTTCTCTTTTATTATATAGGACTAGAGGCCTGGTGCACAAAAATTTGTGCACTCAGGGGGATCCCTCAGCCCAGCCTGTGCCCTCTCGCAGTCTGGGACCCCTGGGGGGATGTCCACCTGCTGGCTTAGGCCCACTCCCCGGGGGATCGGACCTAAGCTGGGAGTCAGACATCCCTCTGGCAGCCCAGGAGCCCTCGGGGGATGTTCACTTGCCAGCGGGGAGCGGGCCTAAGATGCAGGCGGACATCCTTAACGCTGCTGAGGAGGCAGGAGAGGCTCCCGCCACCACTGCTGTACTGGAAGCCATCAGTCTGGCTTGTGGCTGAGCAGAACTCCCCCATGTGAGAGCGCATTGACCACCAGAGGGCAGCTCCTGCATTGAGTGTCTGCCCCCTGGTGGTCAGTGTGTGTCATAGTGACCAGGCATTCCCAGTCTTCCTGCTGTTAGGGTCAGTTTGCATATTACCCTATTACTATATAGCATAGAGGCCTGGTGCATGGGAGGGGGCTGGCTGGTTTTCTCTGAAGGGTGTCCCGGATCAGAGTGGGGGTCCCGCTTGGGTGCCTGGCCAGCCTCGGTGAGGGGCTGATGGCTGTTTGCAGCTGGTCACACCCTCTTCAGGGTGGGAGTCCCCACTGGGGTGCCTGGCCAGCCTGGATGATGGGCTGATGGCTGTTTGCAGCTGGTCACACCCTCTTCAGGGTGGGAGTCCCCACTGGGGTGCCTGGCCAGCCTGGATGATGGGCTGATGGCTGTTTGCAGATGGTCACACCCCCTTCAGGGTTGGGGTCCCCACTAGGGTGCCTGGCCAGCCTGGGTGAGGGGCTGATGGCTGTTTGCAGCTGGTCACACCCCGTTTAGGGTGGGGGTCCCCACTGGGGTGCCCGCTCTGCCTGGATGATGGGCTGATGGCTGTTTTCAGCTGGTTACACCCCCTTCAGGGTTGGGGTCCCCACTAGGGTGCCTGACCAGTCTGGATGAGGGGCTGCAGGCCGTTTTCAGGCTGCCGGCTGACTGAAGCTCCCAGCCTCTTTTTTTTTTTTTATTTTTTTCTGGGATTTATTTATCTTCTATAGCTGTCACTGGAGCTGAGGCCTGGCTCCATCTCTGAGGCCGTTGCTGGCTGAAAGCAGGTATCTGGGTTTGTTTAGCTTCTATAATTGAAACTCTGTTGCCATCACTGGTGTTCTAAGCTCTAAGCCCGCTGAAAGCAGGTATCTGGGGATTGTTTAGCTCCTATAATTGCAACATTGTTGCATCCAGAGCTCAGAGCTCGGCCACGGCAGGTGGGGAACCTTGGCTTCCTCCATCACTGGAGCAAGCAAGCCTCATGTTTGCTTCAGCTGTGTGGTTGCCGGCCGCCATCTTTGTTGGCAGTTAATTTGCATATCCTGCTGATTAGCCAATGGGAAGCGTAGCGGAGGTATGGTTAATTACCATGTTTGTCTATTATTAGATAGGATAGACTAGCAGCCTGATGAACGGAATTCGTGCAAGTGTAGGCCTTCGCAGCCCTGGCTATTGGGGCCCTTACAGCCCCCACTGCCTCTCGCCCTCCCGGCCCCAGCTGCCTCCATCCAGGAGGTCATCTGGAATGTCGTCCTGATGGTCGTTCTGCTGTTCAGTCGGTCGGTCGATTTGCATATTATACTTTTATTATTAGAAATAGTTTTGCCATTAAAAAATACTACACTTTTAAATAATTTCAGAATAATGATTATTTTAATGCATGAAAAAATATATAGTGTAAAAAATACCTTCAACTTGTTTTGTATAAAATTACCCCAGCCTCTGAGATCCTCTTTCCATGATTACAACATGAAGTAAATTGTTCTGTAAATGTACTTACAATATATATTTACTAATTGAGCATGATATGTGGTATTAGAATAATATGAATCAGTTTTATTTAGTTTTGTATTTTCTGAAGCATTTAAAAATGTAAATTATAAATACTGCATAGATATTTCAATAAAACTATACCTACCCATGGGAAGTTTTAAAAGACACATTAGTGTAGGGTACACCACACTTTTACAATCTTTTGGCTTTAATTCTATTATTCAGAGAAGATGGGTTCTGAAGAGAAATGTGCTTGTTTATATTTTGGGTTTTGTTTTTGTATGTTTGTCTTTTTTTAAATGCCACGACACTCACTGAAAAAACAAAGAGATATCATATCTAGGAATTCCATTATCTCCTCCTCATTCTAGCAGCTGGCACAGGCAGATGTTTCTTTCTTTCTGCCTTTTTTTCCAGTCTATGGAAAGGAACAATACAGCTGTAGCTCACCGGGGATTGAGCCTGGGCTTTCTTTTATTTGTTTAACTTCATGCAGACGTAAGATATTGAAACCTTAAATTTACAACAAAATTCAAGATACCAGATGGTTATAAAATTGGATATTTTCTTTCTTCCAGAGCAAACCAGTTTTTCTGAAAGGTGAAGATATGAGCTAAAAATATGTGTGCATGTAATATCCAATCTTTATACTTAAAAGCAGGTAACAGCAACAACAAACAGCTTCTTTTACTAATGAGAATTCTGGAAAATTTTACTAAATTAAATTTCATATAGTAAATTATATTTGTATTGATCATTGTGCATTGAATTATGCTCAGCCATTTTTTAGTATTTTATACAGCATAATAAATTATAATTGTTGAAATGAAGGAAAAATATATTTAAATAAATCTTACAGAAGTTCAGGTTCCATTAGAGACAAAAATAGTAATAAAATTAGAAAATTTAGTGAATGTGATTTCACAAACAGCACCAGATAATAAAAATTTACGTCACTTAACAATATCCTATCAAATTTAAAATAACTATATCTGCTATGTACAAGGTTCAACAAGAACATAACTAAAAATGTTACAAATATGTTATTTTGAGATTATCAATTTTGTGTTTAGTGATATGCTCAATAATGCCCCCCAAAGTTATCCTAATCCCTAGAACAGTGATGGCAAACCTATGACATGCATGTCAGAGGTGACATGCAAACTCATTTTTTTGATTGATTTTTATTTGTTAAATGGCATTTAAATATATAAAATAAATATCAAAAATATAAATCTTTGTTTTACTATGGTTGCAAATATCAAAAAATTTCTATATGTGACACGGCACCAGAGTTAAGTTAGGGTTTTTCAAAATGCTGACACGCCGAGCTCAAAAGGTTTGCCATCACTGCCCTTGAACCTGTCAATGTTATCCCACATGGCAGAAGGAATTTTGCAGGTGTGATTAAGTTAAGGATATTGAGATGGGGAGATGATAAGAATGTACCCTAAATGTAATTTTGAAATTTATAACTTTTATGTATTAAAATTTTATTTTAATAGTCAAACTAAACAAATTTGCATAAAATTAAATGAATCTGTGTATATTTTTTCACCTTTTGGGGAATATTTTATTAATTGATTAGAAAATAATATATAAACATAAGGCAATAATATTAGCCAAAATTTGAAAATCTTTTTTTAAAGTATTGTACAAATATATTATTTTTGCCATTGGTGATTCATTTAATGATTAATAATATCTCATGATTATTGAAATTTGTTTAGATCTAACTTGGGTTTTAAATTATAAAGCTACATGCTATATTATAAATCAAATAATTTATAATTTACAAAACTTTTTAAACTTCCTTTGTGAAATGCACTGAATAACCATTTTGCATGTATGAAAGGCTGAAAATTTCTTAAATTGAATCAATTTATAACACCACCCATGTTCATTTTTCCTAATGTTTCAATGGTGAAGTTAAAATATGTGTACATGAAAAATAATTTAGGAACAGATACCACTGATTGTTTATAATAGCCCATAGAGTTACCTGCGAAGGGTAAAGCTCGCCCCTTTCTGTTGCTGCTAGAAGGCATGCAGTACACTGACAGCTGCCTAGCTCATTCGAGGCAGGTACTCAGCCATTTGAATTAAATATTTGAATACTGAATATTGAATGAATGAATACTAGCAAATATTCACTTGACAATAACTTTGAAATTTATACATGGTGGGGCAAATTAGGTATAGAGTCGTGAGTATGTCAAACAGAATTTATTCTTGTATTATTATTTATTAATTATTATATTATGTTTTATATGAACAACTATAAACCTACTTTGGCTCAGCCCTCTATATATTTTTACTGATGTGTCTAATTTTAACCAGACACTTTTTTAAATCATTCCTTACAATCTATTGTTATTAGAGTGGGTATTTCTTAGACCTCTGTTACCATTCTTGAAAACTAGTTTGACCATCATTTTCATGTTGGGTTACCTACTTTATTGCCTAATCAATAGAGACCAAACCTTCATGAAGATGGCCAGTGTAGATCAGTGTGTTAAAATCTTAGATTAATAGCCAATGAATGGCTCCCCAAAAAGAGAGTGAGCATCCCTCAAGACCTTGAGTAAATTTAGTCATTTAACAAAAATTGAATGTATTTATTTTATGACTAGGGGCCAAGTGCACGAATTCATGCACCTTGAAAGAAACTGTGGGCCGCGAGGCTGTGGTGGGCACAGGGGTGGGTCTTGGCCCATACTCTGTGCCCCCGTCCTGCCCCTCTTGCCATGGCCCCCGGTTCCCTCTCTTCCAGGCAGCCCTGCTCCCACTGCTGCTGCTCCCATGCACTAACAGTGCCAGCCCTGCTCACACCCGCTGACAGTGCGGGGTGATTGGGGTTGGCACCAGCAGTGGGTGCAAGCAGGGCTGGTGCCATCAGTCGGTGTGAGTGGCAGCTGCTGCCCTGATTGTCCCTCAGGAGCAGGGGGAGGTGGAGAAGCCTTCAGGGGTGATTGGGGCTGGCAGCCGCTGCTTGCATCTGCTGATGGCACTGAATGATTGGGACCAGCGCCAATGCCAGCAGTGGGTGCGAGTGGGGCCATCAAGGGCAGAGGGTGCGAGCAGCGGCTCTGGCGCTGACTGTAGGTGTGAGAGCCAGGTGGGACCTTGGCTATGGAAGCATAGAATTTTCAATAACCACCAGAGGCTCGCCCCGATGACAGCCACTGGCGTCCCACCTTAGTTTGGCACTCCCACTTACATGCTCCACCATTCCGCCGCAGCTGATACCTGCCATGTTCCATGCACAGCCCCTGGTGGTCAGCGCACACCATAGTGACCAGTTGTTTGGTTGTTCTTTTGTTCTACTGTTCGGTCTATTTGCATATTAGCCTTTTATTATATAGGATGATAAAAATAATAAAAACATATCTGGAGCTTAAATCTTATTGAATAGAGACACAAGTAAAAAACAATATATAAATATGTTATATATTGTAGTAGAATACAAGTACTGGAAAAATTGGATTAGGGTAAGACTAATAAAAAATGTTGGGGGATACTTTACTTTTAAAAAAAAATAATTAACCTCTATTAATAGGTAACACTTGTGCAAAAAAATAAATTATATTTCCAAAGGGTTCCTCTTTCGTGAAGATACACTAGGTTTTCTGGGAGAGCATGGGGAGGGAGGAAGAGAAGGATAAGTTTGGAAGCTGTGAGTCTAGTTAGGAAAGTCATACTAAAACAATGTTAGAAACTGCAATTGGACTACGCTTGTAGCAGTGAAGGTATTCAGGTAAGAAGTATTCAGATTCAGGCTTTATTCAAAAGAGAACCCAGAGAATTTTCTGGCAAAATAAGTGTGTGATATAAGCAGAGAAGAAGCATCAAGGATTATTAAAATATATTTGTTTTGAGCAAGAGAAAGGATGAAATTATTGACTGAGAAAGGGAAAAGTTGGAGAGTGGATCAAGTATTTGAGGGATGTTTGGATGTTAAGATTGAAATACATATTTGAAGTTCAAGTAAAAACATGAGCAGTTCTTTAGATGTAATCAACTGTTAGAGGAGAAATCTGGCTGAATACATACATATACATTAGGTATTTCTAAACTTATATGAGGTATTTAAAGGCATGAGACTGGAAGAGATGACCAAAAGAGTTAATTAAGTAAGTATAGTTAGAGATTCAAAGATTGAGCTTTGGATTCTATAAGATTAAAAGGTTGGATAAAAAAGAGATTAAGAAAAAGACAGTAGAGGGGCTATTTTTCTGGGAGTATAACCATAAGATGTTGGTATCTTGGACATCAAATAAAGAAAGTACACCCAGGATAAAAGTACAGTACATTCAGTTGTATGAATGCTAAGTGCAAAGTTAGAGATTACTGGTGGCACTGAGAGATGAAGTGTTTGATTGTCTATCACACGATCTCTTTAATTGTCATACTTGTAATCACCTTTGTATTAATTTCTTAACCCTTTTCCATGAGGCAAAATAATATTCCTGAAGGAAATTAGCTAGTCTGCAACATATTTTCCTTAGTATGTAAAGTTTGATGCAAAATAATAAGGTAATTGACTAATTACTAATCTACTGATAAGACCACAATAACTGCTGACTCATCAGGCATTCTGAAGCACATGGCCTTAGCCCCTCTTCATCCTTCAATTACCTGTTTAGTTGGCTAATCAAGTGAAAACTACCCAATTCATATTGATGGCCCAGACTTCTCCCAGAAATGCCAGGCATATATATCTAAATACCCATTCAATATTTACTGAAACTTTTTTAAAGATATGTTTCTTATTGATTTCAGAGAAGAAGGGAGAGGGATAGAGAGATAGAAACATCAATGAAAGAGAATCATTGATAGACTGCTTCCTGCATGCCCGCTACCTGGATTGAGCCCACAATCCAGGCATGTGCCCTGACCAGGAATCGAACTGTGACCTTCTGGTTCACAGGTTGACGCTCAAGCATTGAGCCATGCTGGCTGGACTTTACTGAAACTTTTAAAGACATCTCAAATTGTTCTGAGATATGTGGTCTGCAATAATTGAAATGAGTTATAAATGTTATTCTAATGTGATTAAGTTAAAACATCCACTGAAGTCCATCAGGATGTTTTTTGGATGTTTCTTAAAAAATAATATTAGTTGTAAAACAGTGAGATCTTCTGAGTATTTAATCTATGAATATAGTTAAAAGTTGGAGAAGTTCAAGATGAAGAAAAAATTAGTTGCTTATGTTTTCCAATAAATCTTATGCACTGAAGTAAATCATTTGCTTAGATCTGAAGTAGAATTTTAGGCTCAATTTAGATTGTAGAGTGAGACTATTGTACTTGAGTGCAAGGGAAAATAAACTTGAAGAAATTATCATGACTAAAGGAAAATATGAAAAAATGCTGAAATAGGAGAAATAATGAGAGAGGAAATAGCCCCATTTTATTTTCTTTCCTCCTTCTTGTCTTCTATCTGTCTATCTATCTATCTATCTATCTATCTATCTATCTTCTATCATCTATCTATCTGTCCTATTTATCATCTATCTATTATCTATCTATCATCTATCTATCTATCTATCTATCTATCTATCTATCTATCTATCTATCCTATTTATCATCTATCTATTATCTATCTATCTATCTATCTATCTATCTATCTATCTATCATCTATCTATCTATCATCTATCTATCTTCTATCTACCTGTTATTATTTGGACTGATCCTCTGCATCATGAGTTGGAAGCACTACAGTAACTGCAGACATTGAGAAAGCTAGATTCATCCTAACCTAATAAAGCCAAAGAGAAGTATGGCAGGAAACTTGAGAGTTTACATATGCAATGACAAACAGAAGAATACATTAGCCTCCTTTCAAAGGTAAGCAAATCTGTGTGCTGAAAGTATAATGAAGCTTAACTAAGATGAAAGTTAAATTTTTTTTTTTACTGTGAAATAAGATTTTTTTTAAGAAGAAAAGGTAAACTTCAAGGTGCTTCTTCTTTAATTTTTCCTTAAAAAAGACTAAGGTTAATTTTCAATATGTACACAGAACTTCAAAATGAATGGTTCTTTTGGTCAGCATAGCCGTGCACTATAGAACACTCCAGGCACTATATCTCTATTAATGCCAGCAATCATTTTGTGGCTCAGATCAGTAAGCAGGGCACTAGACACTGCCAGGAGCAGCTGATTTAACCTTCACTTAACTGCACTGAGCCACTTGGCCTTTCATCTTTTCCAGTCCTGTTGCCGCTTGCCGCGGAGTTCTGTGTCTGCTATTGGCAGATCTGATTTTTTCTTATGTCAGAGAGGAGAAACAAATGATTGACACCAAAATAACCTTTTGATTCAGGAAAATGCAAGACACTAAACTTAGATAGCAAATGTATTAGACATATCCAGTCGGCATGGCAGGAAGCAAAAATTATACTTCAGAGCAGCTTAAAAATTAAAGGATAATGCCATGGTTTTCATCGGTACAACATCACAAATATTTCATTTCTGCCAATTGCTCTAATGTGCAAACAATCGAATTCATTGATTGGCACGTTAATGATCAGCTTATGATCACCTCAGTGCTATAGGTCTCTCCAGAGAATCATACTTTTCTCCGGTACCTCAGGTAGGAAACACATGTGCCTATATTATTCCCGTTTTCTCTTCTCTTCTTTTTAAAACACATATACGAGGATATAAATGCACGGAGGTTTATGAGGACACAGAACAGCAGTAGGAGTAGGATACAAGTGCAAATGGTAGTGTCATATGTAGTTTCCACCTGTTTCATTTCTGATGAACATTTTACTAATATATTAATAACCAGAGCTGGAAATTCACTATTTAACTTATTGGGTTGGAACCTGACCTACCAATGCTATTCTCATCCATGTAAGAAGTTGTCTCTGCTGGATTAAAGACAGACTTCTGAGCCCTGCCCCTCGATTCTGAGAGTTCACAGCTTTCTTAAAAAGGCTTTTATAAGTTTTTTTTTTAATCACTTAATGTAAAATATTTTAGGAATATTAACTTGCACAGGATTGGAAAGGGCTTTCTAGCATTTTTACCAATAAGACAAAATAAATATAGGCAATCTAAGGAGATAAACTAAGTGAAATTCATTTTTTCTTAAACATATACATCAATATAAAAATAAGTAAAGGGAATTGTGCAGGGAACACTCACAAAGTAAATTTTCCAACAAAATCTCTTGCCACCAGTCACTAAAGTAATTGAAATTTTAAGTTCAATTTTAGATCCAATAGATATTGTTACGGTATTAAACAAGAAAAAAAAAAACCACTATATAAGTATGGGGAAATTGTAATTCTTATTTGAGGACACATTACAATAAAAATATCCAATTACTAAGCATATTTACATCCTGAATAATGCCGATAGTTAATTATTTGCAACCAATTGGATTGTATAAACTCTGAAGATAGGATATTTAGAAAGATAAAGACAATATCAATTGAGTTCACTGAAGAGAAAAGTCATTACAATATATGAGCAATCTGAATTCAAAACCCCTAATGGGCATTAATAACATTTAGAAATAAAATAAGATCTTAGCTTACACCAATATTGGAATATTGGGAGTCATAAGAATTAACTGTTTATTGAGAAATTATTGTTGTTTAGAACATTATGGTGTTCTTCAATTATAAGAGAAGAAAATTTAAAGAGGGGAAATGTGATCTTGGGGTGCATATGTAATTAGTTTTATAACCAAATAAGCATAAGATTTCGATAGCAGAATTTCACACAGTTTGCCACCCAGGGAAACAATCTAATTTTTAAGATTCAGTAGGAAACTTCCTGACTTAGATACGCATGTACAACTAAACTTGCCTAAGTCATTATTTTAGAGATTTCTGAAGATAACTCAAAGGATTTACTGAGAATGAAAAATAGCTATATATGCTAACTATATAGTCAGCATGCACAATTTTTTACATACATCTATAATAGGACATAAGTTTATAATATAAACTTCCAGCTCTTCCATGCTAGAAACTAGTGTAGCCTTTGGTTATAAGTGAATAAGGAATTGTATTTTTTCTGGTCTAGTTAGAATTTATCCTACACATTCATTTTCTCACCAGTATATAACAGGCTGTGTCTCTTTGATGAAGGCCTTTTTAATTTGTTCAAGTTATATTTAAAATAAGCTGTTGATATTTCTAAGCAAGCCTCATTTATATGTAAAATATATGTCACTCATTGCTGTGACAGTTTGATTTTGTCAATATTCAATTTTATATCTTTGTTCCCTTCAAAATTGTCATTTTATAATTTTTCTGTGTTTTGTTATCAATACTCTACATCAGTGAGGTAAGAGGGCCTAGAGAATAGAAGCGCAGGGTCATAGTATCAGCTAAAGGCTGAAAGGAAAGCTTCAATAGAATCCAAAGTAGTTATAGGTGCTCCTTTATGATTAAAAACAAAACAAACAAAAACAGAAAAACATACGCCCAGGAATCATTTTCTAGACAATATTAGTAACCACCCTAACTGGTTGAAGTATTTCAGAATACTATTACTCAAGCATCATGCCAGCTATTGGACATAGTGCTAACACTTCTTTCCCAAATTTTTCTTGTTATGTCATATCTTATACCAAATGTACTTGCAACTACTGCAAGATGTTAATAATGGGGAAAACTTGTTGGGTGGGGGTGGGAGGTTTATGGGAAGTTTGTTCTTTCCAGTCATTTTTTTTCTGTAAAACTAAAACTGTTCTAAAAAAAATAAAGTCCATTAATTTAAATGATAAAAATTAATGCAAGTATTCCTGTACAAATAAGCTGAAAAATCCTTAACATATTTAACATTTTAAGAAATGAAACAAATTTAATCATAATATTAGAAATCACTTTACAACTAATGAATATTTTATTATTTTATATTATTTTTAGTTTTTTAAAGGATATTTCATGGTACTTTATAGTTCAACTATTTGAAATACCCAGAAAATGTTGAGGTTGCCATTTCATTTTGATAGTTCATAAATGTAGAGAAAACTCTTTCATATTATAACTTTCCCTATATGAGATGGTAGCCTTCAACACATCTAAAAGTGGAGAATATGACAATTAACTGAGATGACATTCAGTTTAAGCATGACCTGATTTACTGAGAATCTGAACTAAGAAAGCTTTCATTGATTGCAAATCCGAAGGATTAAATTTGGATACTTTGTTTTATTGGAAACAATAACCCCATCCACACATTGTTGGATTTTTTTCTAGTCTTCCTTACCAAATGTGTACCAAATTAGCAGAAAGTTTCTTAAAGTAGTATTGGAAATATTTAGTTGATTGTATAAGTAGAAGTGAATGAAATGATGGTTGCTAATTTTTAAATCACATGTACATTATGTTAAACATAACTTCAATAATTACTTTTTAAAAATGTAGTCTAAAATTACACTTGATTTAACAGCTACCATTCCAATCAGTCAAAAATTACTGAACCCCAGTACATCTACCCAATGAAATACTATGCTGCTATGAAAAAGAAGGAACTTTCATGATTTTGCAACAGCATGCATGGACTTGGAGAGCATTATGCTTAGCGAAATAAGCCAGTCAGAGAAAGATAAATATCACTTGATCTCACTCATATGGAGGGTATAATGAACGACATAAACTGATGAACAAAAATAGACCCAGAGACAAAGAAACACTGAATAGACCATCAAACCTCAGAGGGAAGGCAGGGGAGGGTGGCATGGGGAGGGGTAAGAGATCAACCAAAAATCTTGTATGCATGCATATTAGCATAACAAGGGACACAGGCACTAGGGTGGTGGGGGCTTGTCCTGGGGGTTGGGAGTGGCCAGGGAGGGGTCAATCAGGGATAAAGGAGACATATGTAATACTTCAAACAAAGGACAAAAAAACCCAAGGCTACTTGCCCAGCCAGCATGGCTCAGTGGTTGAGCATCAACCCATGAACCAGGAGGTCGAAGTTCCATTCCTAGTCAGGGCACATGCCCAGGTTGCAGGCTCAGTGTGGTGTGTGCAGGAGGCAGCAGATTGATAATTCTCTCTCATTATTGATGCTTCTGACTCTCTCTCCCTCTCCCTTCCTCTTTGAAATCATATTATTTAAAAATACATATGTATTAAAAAATATATGCATTTTAAAAAATTGAATCCTGGCCAGTGTCACTAAGCAGCAGTTCTCAACTTGTGGGTCGCGACCCCTGAAAATACATCCTGCATATCAGATATTTACATTATGATTCATAACAGTAGCAAAATTACAATTATGAAGTAGAAACAAAAATAATTTTATGGTTGGGGGTCACCACAACATGAGGAACTGTATTAAAGGGTCTCGGCATTAGGAAGGTTGAGAACCACTGAACATCAGCCCCACGCATCAAAGGATCGTGGGTTTGATTCTTGGTCATGATCATATACCTGGGTTGCACTCAGGTGGGGATGGGGATGTTCACTCCCCATCTCTCTCTCTCTCTCTCTCTCTCTCTCTCTCTCTCTCTCTCTCTCTCTCTTTTCTTCTCTCTCTCTCTCTCTCTCCCCCCCCCCTTCCTCTCCCTCCCTCCCTTCCACTCTCTCTGAAAAGCAATGGAAAAAAATATCCTCATGTGAGGATTAACCAAAAAAAATTTGAAATGTTAGTCTCTAACTTATAAGAAAACAGGAAAATGCAGATTAATCAACAAATTTATTAAAGAAGAAAGGACACTTAAGTGAAATTTCTATGTCAAAATGTTGCATTTTTAGTAAGAACTTATCTGGCATACCTTTGGTGGCACTAAAAAAATTACCAACTATTCTTGTTACTCAATCACATTTTATAATGAATGTTCACACACCACATGGTCATCTGAAACAATTTTAATTAATAAAGTTTTCTATTTTTATTTTTCATTGTTTTCATCCCAGCTGTGTATATGACTGTTTTCCTGGAGAGATTCAACTGTCTACCCCTGGTAATTTTCCACAGATAATGTTTCCATCTGTGAAAACCAAAAATATTTGGCTTTCATTCCTTTTATTATATTCATATTCAAACTGTTTGAAAAGCTGTTGGATGTCATTGTCCTCACAGATATTGAAATGCCATTCTGTTGCATCCCCTCCCCCCTTTTTTTTTTCTCAAATACAACAACTGTGGCATCCCAGCTGTGTATATGGCTGCAAGAAAGCATTTTGTGGAAATAATTCAGTTGGCTTTAACTCACCTCAGGAATAACCAAATTGAAAACAAGTAAATAGGAAAAAATCAACAATACAGTGGCAAAAAAAACGAGAACCAGTTAGCAGTGCACTATACAGCACTTCGTTTAATTAAATTGATACTTATTGGCCTCCTGCTACACGCTGTGCTTGGCACGTGGGTGATCTAAAGACCAATGGGACATGGCTGCTGCGTTGTCAGAACTCAACCTACTGGAGAAACGTGGGTGTGTGCTCTTTAAAGTATGGCAAACAAGGCCAATGCTGAGAAATACTGTAATTGAGCTGCAGACAAAGAGTAAATTAAACAAAAGGATGGGGGAAGTTTCATGTGACTGGATAACTTTGGAATAGTTTCCTGAGGATAGATAATGAAAGATGAATGAACATTTTCAAAATAGGGAAAGGCAATTGACGTCAAATGAACACCAAGAGCAAAATACAGTCAGGCCTCCATATTCGCAGGTTCACATCTGTGGACTCTACCAATGGGTTTTGCGGACGTGTACCATGTGATTAGGCCTTCGATGGTTGTGTCTGTACTGAACATACACAGAACTGGTTTTATTCTTGTCATTACTCCCTAAACAATACAGCATAACAAACACTTGTTAGGTATTATAAGTGATGTATCATATTATGGGCAAACACAATGCTATGCCATTTTATATAAGGGCTTGAGCATCCCCAGAGGCCTCTGGAATCCATGCCCTTCAGATAATAAGGGATGACTACATGTAGACAGAAAACAACTAAGTGTACTAACTAAACCTAAAAAAGGTTATTATAACTAAAGGTTATTTCTATTGTTTCTTTTCCAACAAAACAGTTTACTGAAAACACTTCTAGCCATACATCTTTGAGAACTAAATGAGTTTGTTTTGAGAATTATAAGCATAGCCCTATTTTTTATTTTTTTTTTTTACCAATTTTCTCAATAAGCATTTATTGAGTTTGGGGGCATATTCAATATTCCCCAAGCATATTAAATGTAAAAATATGAACAAAATGGAATTTGATGTGTTCCCTTATAGGGAAAGCATGAGAGGATAAAAACATATATAACTGATAATGGAGAAATGCTTTACTTATATTTGTTTAGAAAAGTGAATATTTGAGATTTTTACCTTACTTCCAAGCAATTTTATGGATGCTGACGGAAAACACAAAAACCCTGGGTCAGAGATAAAGGACAGTTTGTTACTCATGGCAGTAACAGTAACCAGAATATCTGGGTACATTTTCTTGCATTGATTCCCTAAGTCCTAATTGTTTCAGAGTGACCCCATTGAGCCATGTGACAATTGTACATATGGTAGGTTACATTGCAGTGGAAGAAACCATAGCTTAGAACACAAATCTCTTTTATAATGTCCACTAAGCATACCTACCTTTGTTCCAAAGGAAGAAACCATTTTGGTCTAACAGGGCTGTTGGCTATGCAAACATACTTAAAAATACTAAAAAGCTGAGAGAGTCCATGGCTCTGTTTGTAGGCTGTACAGTTGTGTAAGGAACCCATGAAGAACTATTTTCCAACAGAACTGAACTAAAGACAAATGAATTACTCTTTCTCACTAGACTTCAGAAGGGAATAATATATCCCGGGCACCTTAAGTCTTTAGCTAGCTCTTGACAGTTAAGTAGATAAAATCATAGAGAAGAGTATTATAGGCAGAAAGACTACAGCCAAAGGTACAGTCATAGCAATATCAATAGCATCTTGAATGAAAAATGATATTCTGGGTGATGGGTGTATATAGACTGAAATGCAGGGGTATTTGTTTGGACAAAATGTGATTTAGTGCCAAGCTATGGAGCTAATTGAATATTCTGCTAAATACTTTGTTATTTCCATAGACATATAGAGAGACATCAAAGAACTTTAAGTTATGCAAAAATAAAATAATTATCTAACTTGCAGGGAAAGTATTGATAGCCTTATGAAGGAAGCCAAGAGATAATTGAGACTAGACTCAAACAAGAAAAGGAGTAAGGAGGTAATTGTGATAAGAGACAAAGGGTCATATATAAAATGAGAATATTTTCAGAGGTATTTTGAAAATGTAATTGATGGGGATACTTGTTAACTGGATTAATGGTATGAGGGTAAACTTGAACATCCTATTCAAGATCTTAGCTGAGTGAGGCAGAAAATTATAATACTGTCAACCAAAAGAGACAGAAAAACAATAGAAAACAAAAGAATTCAAAAAGAGAATTCTATATTAAAGGAAAATCTAAGCCGAAACCGGTTTGGCTCAGTGGATAGAGCGTCGGCCTGCGGACTGAAGGGTCCCGGGTTCGATTCCGGTCAAGGGACATCCAGGTATAGACATCAAGCACATAGTTTCCATTTTAATTTTATCTTGAGTTTAGGGGGAAATGGAGGCTGTAGACAGGACTGGTTCTGTAGGCAGGCATCCTGTGCAAATAAAGGGACTCACACTCTGCTGTGACATTGCAGTCATGGCATTTTTAACAATATCTGAAGTGGGAGCTCTGCTTCTTTTCATTCTGTATGGGTCCTGCGAATTACATAGCCATTCCTGATTGTAGATTTTAATTTGGAAGTGAACTTGAAGACCTGTTTTAAATAGCCATGCTATTTAAAATTAAGAATAGCAATGAAGAAATGACAGAAATTCTTTATGGTCCACTGGGAAACCCGGTCTAAAGCAATCTCTACCATGGTATAGGCCTTAAAGAGATTTGTTTCAGCTTCCATTAAAATATTTTTCCTGTGAATAGTGCAGTGACACCCCGCCCTTTTGCCCCCCGCCCGCCCCGTGTGTGTGTGTGTGTGTGTGTGTGTGTGTGTGTGTGCACGGGTATGTGTGTGTGTTTGGGTTATATTCATGTAGTGAATAAATGTTGAAGTTTCAAATAAAATTACTTAAAATAAATTTTCTCATTATGATTTAGCAGGTACATTTTAAGAAAATAATAAGGATCCAGGCAATTTAGGACAGAAATAAGTCCTCTAATTGCTATGCGAAGGAGTGCTTTGGAGTAAGGGGACTCAGGACTGTGCACCTGCATATAGCATAGAAGGTGAAAAGAGGATGTGATTGTCTGTCAAAAATAGGAAATCTAAACAAATGGCCACTGAATTCCTCTCCCATATTAAGCAGGTATTTTGGGCATTATTAGTCACTGGACTTTCTCTTCCCAAGAAAATCTAATTTATTGCAAATGAACAAGCAATAGATTATTATTGTTCTATGGTGGCTAATCATATTTCTAATTTTCTTCCATTCTCTAGTAACTGACAGTCCCAGGATTACACAAGGATGGTCCAGAAAAGATGTGATAAATGCAGGGTGATGTCATTTTTTTTTTTTTTGGTTTATCTCTTTCCCATTTTCTTCTACTAACAAAAAGGTAGGGGAGAAAAGATCCCAGTACAAATTCCAATGCCTGTGATCAACCTACTAATTATACTATTAAATTGGATAAGTAGATAGATTAAAATAGTCTTCTTGTGGTCTCTAATTTGTTTTAAATCAAAAGAACTGCATTGAATAATATTTTTCACCAGGAATTCTGCAATAAGAATGCAAATATAAGAAAATCAGAATAATTACGGAGTGCTTACCAAGTGCCAGGCACTCTGCTCTGGATAACGGATTCTGTACGCCTCACCGCACTGCACAGAAACAGAGAGGAAGCCTGTGAGGAGCTGCTGTGTGCATCTGTGTATGTATATTAGCATCTCCGTATATCTTTATTACTATTATATATATATTTTTATAAAAATATAAAGTTTATCCTAATCTTGGTTAATACAAGTCTACCTCTGACAACAATGGATCCACTTTTATGGTACAATTGCAAATGAATTTCTAATCTTACCCAGAACATCTTAATGTGTGAAAGGGAAAATCATCTTCTGCAACCAATTACTGTTAACTCCAGACAATCCCCAATGACTCCGGCACAGGCACAATTGTATCCCAGATGCTTCACTTGTCTTCAATTTCAAAGTTGTAAAAACACTCCTCAGAATGAAGCTATATAAAGGCCTCTACAGAACAAAACTCTAGATTTGCATTACTAATTATTACCAGATTATAACTAAAGTCCTCTTTACCAGAATTACCTTTCAATTGACCTTGACTCTCTCAAAATCCTTTTTCAGAGAAGAATATGGCTGATAGCACTGAACTTAATTCGCTGTAACTGTAATCTGCTCTACTCTCATCATCTACTTTCTTCTTTCTGGTTCTCCCTAGTATGGCCTTAGCTGAGTAATCCTAGGCTCATCATCTCATAGGCATGTGGCACATGGTAGGTAACCCTTCATTGTAATTTTAATAGAAAGGTACTACAGATCATTGGCAGAGTATGACATATTAAAGGACATACAAAGTCATACACAAAAAGCCAAATAACATACAACTTATTAGAGGGTTATTGAAATCTCAAATTCTACAATAATTTAAAAAGATAGACCTTACTATATTTTGCACTTACATATTAATGATTAGGAAGATGCTTTTTGTTATATTTCTAAGACACAATGTTATATTTCTAAGACAGGGTGATTAATGACCTGACCTGTAAACCTAACTTTCTTGACAAATGCTAACACACAAGTGAATTATTTTTAATACTAAATCAGTATTTAAGACACTGATTTCCTGCTTCCTAGTTAAGCATTTCTGCAATACCAACAAGTTTATACCATAGTAACAGTATATAAATCCATTTGATGTTAAATTTGAAATTATACATATAAAATAAGAACCTTTATCTTCACATTTTTCCTCCAGTTATTTATTGTATTGTGAATGTGTGTGCACTCAAATTACAAGAAGAAAGCAGAGCTGGGGCACATGGAAGTGACGTAAATGTGAAGATAGTGATCCTGAAGAGAGGAGGGAGAGAGGGAAAGAGATTTGTCTTCGTGAATTGTCAGGTAGATGAGAAGTGACATCAGCATGGAATGCTTAAATAAATATACAAGTTTACCTTCTTTTGAAAACACAAATTTGGGGTTGAGTTTTGCTGAGAGAGAGAAAAAATTCCAGCTGTGAACAACTCTGGTCTGTACCTGTTGGGTTCCATCTGCGCCTGATGTTCCCTTCCTGAATGCCGACCTCTCAAACTTCCAATTTGGCTAACCAGCCCCTATTTTGATAAATGTCTTTAATTTTTCTCAGATATAAAAAGGGAGCTTAATGTTAAGCTCCCTTTTTATATCTGAGAAAATGAAGGTTCGAGAATCTTGTGAATTGGTCAAGGTCACATAATTAGTAAGCCGCAGACCTGGACTTCAACCCCAGGCCATATTCAAGCCACCGTCTTTACTGCTATAATACTGAGTAGCAGAGTGAAGAAGAAAGAACCAAACCATGAAGTACCAAGGTAAAGAAGCATCAGAATATATCTTCCAAATTTAGTTACTAAGCATTTACAAAAACAAAATTCAATTTCCAAATTTAAAATGTGCAGCTTTGCTCTTTTGCTACTTGCAGTATTTGTTGAGATTTATACACTTCTGCAATTTCAGTTTGACATAATTGAACATTCAAGGAGGCACTAAATGGTGTATTAAACTTGGGAAATCCCCAATGTGCTCCATTGTCCTATGGATCATATAGATTTGGAATGTGAAAGAATGAGAGAATAGTGAGCAAGGAGATACAGGCATGACCCCGAACTGATTGCCTGAACATATTTCTACAATCCTCAACTGGTTGTGTTTTGCAGATTCTATTTCCTTTGCCCACCGCATTCCTTTCTTTCCCATATTAATGTTGCTCCTTAAAGCTCGTTTTGAAAACCCCATGGAAAGTTCTATTACAATGTTTTTTATAGTTTGATTTGAAAAATATATCTATTTGTTTATTGGTTTTAGTTGAATGAAATGGTCATGTTTCTCAATTTATATCCATTGGCTTTTAATGCTTCCCTTAGCAAAACTAATGTATTCACTTTATATTTGTTGTGCAATTTTGCAGCTCACAGGCATGACCTTCTGTTACTTTCTTGTGGGAAAAATATCTTAAGACATGTAATACTTATGATTTACATAGTGCTGCATTATTATAATGTTTATAATAGAAGCCAATGAAAATATCAGAACACTTAGAAAGTAATTTTATATACACACTGTAACTGAAAGGAGATCATGTAGAAATAGCCTAAAATAGTCAACCAGTCTCCAGGATGGCAAGGCTAATCATTTCTGCCCGACACCTGAGTGAAGCAAGTCATTTGTCTTATGTGGTAGCTCTACAAATGTTTCAGAACCATGAAACACTGAAATAATGGTGATTTTTATATATCTATAAAAAGAGAAAAACGACTACCTTAACAATAATACTCTACTATAAATAATATATGACTCAATCTGGAAACTTGACCAAAAAGTTAAAATATACATATTCCAGCTTTAGACACTAAGTGGATATGCTATTGGTGAATGGGGCTGTCGAGTAGAAGCAGTACAGATTTAGAGCCCATCTTAATGTTTACTTTCAGTCCCTTAATGAGAAGCAGTATGGTATTTGTGCCTAGCAGGCTTCATTGAACCTTTTTCAACAGGGATCCCTTTCCACTTTTTGCATATAATATACATTTCTTAAATGCTCAGGAATTCACTACAACATTATTTTTTCTCTATCCTAAAATTATATAAAGAGAGAATCCATATTTTTTCTTCACTTGACAGAGCATTCACTTCCTATGAATTGAATGTTTGGCCCTTGGAGAAGCTGTGCTAACCCAGATGTAAAGTATAAATTCCAATTCAATAAAAAAAAATGTGCACATAAATGTCTTTTCAAGGAGCTATTCTATGAACTTGCATGTGGTCTGTAATAAATCTGGCATGTAGTCTCTATTAACTCTATAGAGCACATTGGTATCTATCAGAGAAGGTTTTTATATGTGCCTGATCAAGTAGACATGATTACAGAACAATTAACATACACATATATAACAAGTGCTTGCCTCACCTATTCTGTTATTCACTCACACTCACTATCTCATTGAACAAGTTTTTATGAAGGGAATCCGATGTCCCTAGCACTAGGTTACACACTAGGGATGTGATGAAAACAAAAATTGACAAACTCTCTGATTCTAGAAGTTTTTAAACTACTCTCTGTTTACTCAGGTAAAGGTAATTGCTGCATTTTATTATCATAATGCAGGTTTTGGGTGGAATATAAGGGAGTAAGAGAAAAACAGGAATAGATGTTAAAATGTTTCCATCATCAAGAAATCATTGCTCTTAACTATCCATCTAAGATTTACTCTTGTGTTTTACATCCAGATAATCCAATTACATTTTTACACCCAAATAATATAAAATTTTATACTCATAATAAAGCTACTTCTTTTAGCAAATGTTTAAACATTTCTTTAAAACTTTCAGAAAATTTTGGCAAATATTTCTTGAGTACCTACTACTAGTATATGCCAGGGATAGGATAAAGATACATGTGCATTTTTCTCTTTTCCTAACTGGGCTTGCATAATTTTGTTTTACTCTGAATGAGTAAAAGAGGAGAGCAGTGTGGAGGGGAATGGGATGAAATGAACAAAGACAAAGAGAGTAAATGGGGTCTGAGTTGACTTCTCTCATTCGCAGGTCCTGCTCACAGTATTTTCAGGGAAACTAGATAAATGTATATGTTTTTAACTGGAAGTGCATTAAAAGGTTTAGTTTGGCCTGAATGGTAATAATATAAGGACTATCAATATTTTAAATTAAACTATTTTATAACAGTCCATAATTCCAGTTTATCTTGAATGCTTTCAGAAAATTTTAGCAGATATTTCTTGAGCAACTACTATATGCCAGGGTAGGGTAAAGATACATGTGTAATTCTTCTCTTTTCCTTACTGGGCTTACAGAATTTTGTTTTCCTAGAAGGTAGCTGACCCTAGAACCTATAGCCATAAGCATTCTCTCAGTTCATTACATGCCTCCCTCACTCACCCTATTTCACCCACTTAAATCACTTAGTTTTTATCAAGTGTTTCCAAAAGCATCCACGTAAGAATAACAAGCAACAACAAAAACGAAATCTCTAGGTTGTTGAATAAACATGAAGATCTCCAGATGATCATCTAAAGATTCTGGTTCATTGTGTCTGGAATGGTGGTGGACTGTATTTTAGCAAGCGCCCAAAGTGATTTTTGCAACCAAAGTAATTGTGGAAAATGCTATTGTAGACATTTCAGTTTGCAACCCCAAAATGATTAAGAACATGTTATTAAACTCTTATTAAGAGTCAGTGATCTTAACACAATATTAATCTGTGGGAGTTTTATAAGTGTATAAATGAAAATCAACCTCACATATTTTATGTGTGAATATATATATATGTGTGTGTATATATATATATATATATATATATATATATATACACATACATATACATATATACACACATAAATATATCTTATCTAATAATAGACAAACATGGTAATTAACCATACCCCCGCTACGCTTCCCATTGGCTAATCAGCAGGATATGCAAATTAACTGCCAACAAAGATGGCGACCGGCAGCCACGCAGCTGAAGCGAACATGAGGCTTGCTTGCTCCAGTGATGGAGGAAGCCAAGGTTCCCCGCCTGCCGCCGCCCAGCTCTGAGCTCCGGATGCAACAATGTTGCAATTATAGAAGCTAAACAAACCCCAGATACCTGCTTTCAGCAGCCGAGGCCTCAAGCTGGAGCCGGCTCTTAGCTCCAGTGACAACTATAGAAGGTAAATAAATCCCAGAATAAAAAAAAAAAGAAAAGAAAAGAGGCTGGGAGCTTTAGTCGCCCACCAGCCTGAAAATGGCCCTCAGACTCCCACCCAGGCTGGCCAGGCACCCCAGTGGGGACCCCCACCCTGAAGGGGGTGTGACCAGCTGCAAACAGACATCAGCCCATCATCCAGGCTGGCCAGGCACCCCAGTGGGGACCCCCACCCTGAAGAGGGTGTGGCCAGCTGCAAACAGCTATCAGCCCTTGACCCAGGCTGGCCAGGCACCCAAGCGGGACCCCCACCCTGATCTGGGACACACTTCAGGGCAAAGCAGCTGGCCACCACCCGTGCACCAAGACTCTATCCTATATAGTAAAAGGGTAATATGCAAACTGACCCTAACAGCAGAACAACTGAGAATGACTGGTCACTATGACACACACTGACCACCAGGGGATAGACGCTCAATGCAGGAGCTGCCCTCTGGTGGTCAGTGCGCTCTCACAGGGGGGAGCTCTGCTCAGCCACAAGCCAGGCTGGCAGCTGCCAGTACAGCAGTGATGGTGGGAGCCTCTCCTATCTCCTCAGAAGCACTAAGGATGTCTTGACTGCAGCTTAGGTCCACTCCCCATTGGCAAGTGGACATCCCCTGAGGGCTGCCGGGCTGACAAAGGGATTTCTGATTGCCATCTTAGGCCCAATCCCCCAGGGAGCAGGCCTAAGCCAGCAAGTGGTGACCCCTGAGGGGTCCCAGACTGCAAAAGGACATAGGCCAAGCTGAGGGACCCCCTACCCCTGAGTGCACAAATTTTTGTGCACCAGGCCTCTAATATATATATATATATATATATATATATATCAGTAAATATATACATATCATATATATATAAAATTATCAATGTGCTTAATCTTATTGCCTTACATTGATATGACAGTGTTTTGTGCATCATGATAGCATCCCCTGTGATATAGAGTTTGTTTTTTTGAACTAGGTCAGTCCCAAGCATGGCTGAACATTGCTATTAAATCAGCTGGGGAGGGCCAACATACACTATTCACAAAAATAAACTCAAAATGGATAAAGGACTTAAACATAAGATGGGAAAACATAAAAATTTTAGAAGAATCCATTCGCAGCAAAATATCAGACATATGTCCTAGCAATATCTTTACTGATACAGCTCCTAAGACACTGGAAACTAAGGAAACTAAGGAAAAAATAAACAAATGGGACTATATCAAAATAAAAAGCTTCTGCACAGCAAAAGAAACCATCAACAAAACAATAAGAGAGTCCACTGCATGGGAAAACATATTTGTCAATGTTATCTCCAATAAGGGTTTAATCTCCAACATTTATAGGGAACTCATACAACTTAACAAAAGGAAGATAAACAATCCAATCAAAAAATAACAAAGGACCTAAATAGACCCCTTTCAAAAGAGGACAAATAGAAGGCCAAGAGACAATAAAACATGCTCAAAGTCAGTAATCATCCAAGAGATGCAAATCAAAATGACAATGAGGTACCATCTCACACCTGTCACAATGGTTTTCATTAACAAATCAACAAATGACAAGTGCTGACAAGGATGCGGAGAAAAAGGAACACTCGTGCACTGCTGGTGGGAATGCAGACTTGTGCAGTCACTGTGGAAGACAGTATGGAGTTTCCTCAAAAAGAAAAAAATGGAAATCCCATTAGACCCAGTGATCCCACTTCTAGGAATATATCCCAAGAAACTAGAAACACCAATCAGAAAGGATATATACACCTCTATGTTCATAGCAGCACAATTCACCATAGGGAAGATCTGGAAATAGCCTAAGTTCCCATCAGCAAATGGGTGGATTAAAAAACTGTGGTACATCTACACAATGGAATACTATGCTGCTGTAAAAAAGAAGGAACTCCTTCCATTTGCAACAGCATGGATGGACCTGGAGAGCATTATGCTAAGCCAGTGGTCGGCAAACTGCGGTTCGTGAGCCACATGTATCTCTTTGGCCCCTTGAGTGTGGCGACAAAGTTTCAATCGCACTGTACGTGCACACCCGCACATGATATTTTGTGGAAGAGCCACACTCAAGGGGCCGCAGTTTGTCAACCACTGTGCTAAGCGAAATAAGCCAGTCAGAAAAAGATAAATATCACTTAATTTCATTCATTTGTGAAATATAATGAACAACATAAACTGATGAACAAAAATAGAACCAGAGCCATAGAAGCATCGAACAGACTGTCCAACCTTTGAGGGAAGGTGGGGTGTGAGGGGGTAAGATATCAACCAAAGGACTTGTATGCATACATATGAACATAACAATGGACACAGATAATAGGGGGGTGAGGGCATGTGCTGTTGGGGGGTGACCAGAGGGAGGTCAGTGGAAAGAAAAAGGAGACATATGTAATATTTTAAACCAGCGGTTGCCAAACTTTCAGACCTCACAGACTACCAGTGGTCTGCAGACCGCCTGTTTGTGACCGCTGCTTTAAACAATAAAGAATTTAAAAAGAATCAGCTGGGGTGGGGCACAAATACTCCTAAAAATCAAAGGAAAACAACATTACTAGATAATTTTAATACGCAAATTGGGCTAGAGTACTATTATAGATCTAAAGACTTATTTCCCATCACTATTGATGAACAGTGAGTGGTTAACAACCTGTCTCTGACATAGGGAAAATACTGAGTCATAGAATTTGACAATTATTATCATGTAAATAGTCTCTCTAAGGATAACTTACAGCTGTAACTGTGATGTCATTGAATAAGTAGTAGGCAAGGTAAGAGATGTGCCCAATTGGCTCTGATGTTATTGCAAGCTAAGTCCAGCACATAAATAATGTAATGATCATCTACTATGTTATATGCTGAGGAAATAAAAATAACCTTTCTTTCAAGTCTTTTATCGTGTCACTACAGTTTTATATCATAGACACACAAAAATACAAATAAGCGTAGTCTTTTTCAGTATCAAATGAGGTAGTAATTATAACAGTAATGATAGCCACTATCATTCACTGAACATTTACTCATTTTGGAGGAATATGTCAATAGTTAATTACATGTACCCATATTACATTTCTGAAAACATACACATCCTATACAATAAAAGCCTAATATGATAAGTGTCCAGTGTCTGGTCATCTGTTCAACCAATCAAAGCATAATGTGCTAATGATAGGCTAAGGCTGCTCAACCGCTTGCTATGACGTGCATGACCAGCAGATTAGCTTGCTGCTGGAGTCAGGCTGATCAGGACTGAGTGAGACGAGTCGGACACGCCCTAGTGTCCTCCCACAGCTCCTCCCCAGCTGGCGAACCTCCAGTGTCCCTCCCTGGCCCTGATGGTGCACTAGTGGGGTCCCTCGGCCTGGTCTGCACCCTCTTGCAATCTGGGACCCCTCGGGGGATGTCAGAGAGCCGGTTTTGGCCCCTTCCTACAGGCCAGGCCAAGGGACCCCACTGGTGCATGAATTCATGTATTGGGTCTCTAGTATAAAACATAATTAACTAAATACTTACTATGTGCTGGACATTATTTCTAGCACTTCACCACATTATGGTAATGGTTAATGATGTAAGTACTATTTTCTCTTCTACAGAAAAGGAAAAGTGAGGTATGCAAGAAATATATCCAACTTTTGTAGTGTCCAACAACTGATAAATGAATCTGCACCCAGGTAATCTGACTTCAGAACTAACATCTCTACTATTAACTCCATTGCCTTTTGGTACAGAAAATAAGTGGTATCAGAGGTTGGGAAAGAGAATAGATACCTAGGCATAGAGGTCAAAGGTAGTTTCATGCTTAAGTAACCTATGAACTCTTGCTCTCTTCAGAGTTTATGATTAGTAATTAATGATGCCAATATCTCTGAAAAATCAGGATGAGTCATCTTACTAAAGAGTCTCTCAAAGCTATGGGAAATCTATTCATTATGGTAAGACAAAGATATTAACCTACTAGAGTAAACATTTATATAGAAACTATGGTCTGACATTTTGCATAAAGTCACAAAATATAGTGACTATAGTCCCTTGAGAACTTTATTATAATAAAGTTGTTTTCCCAAATTATAGTAGAAAACAGTATTTCCATTGTTTTCAAACATGTAAAACAAATGGATTCATTGCAAAATTATTGAGTTATCATCTTTAAAACTAAACACATCTTTCTCTAATTTCTTCTAGTTTTTAATATTGCAAGGATGGGCCCTAGTTGGTTTGGCTCTGTGGTTAGAGGGTGAACCCTCAGAATGAAGGGTCCTGAGTTAGATTCAGGTCAAGGGCACATACCTGAGGTATAGGCTCAATCCCCGGCCCGCCCAGTTAGTTGAGTAGCATGCAGGAGGCAACCAATCGATTTGTTTCTCACACATCAATGTTTCCCTCTCTGTGTCTCTCCTTCCACTCTGTCTAAAAATCAATGGGGAAAAATATCCTTGGGTGAGAATTAACAACAATAACAACAACAACAATAACAACAACAACAACAACAACAACAACAAAACAAACAAGCAAATAACAAATATTCCAAGGATGTTTAAGGGAAGCCTTATTTTTCTCCTCCTAGTGTTAATCTCTCTCTCTTTCTCTAATCCCTCCCCCTGCCTGGAGGCAGATCCATTTCTTTTTACATTTAATTACAGAGATGTCTCTAGGGACGCTAACAAGTTGTGGGTCACTTTTTATGGATTTTTTCCATGACTATATTGTGCACATTAAATCTGTATACGAAATTGTTTCCCAGTAATTTAAGAATATATCTAGAAACAAAGGTACTAATAGAATGGGTACTAATAAGCTGCAATGTGTTCCCCACCAAGTCAGGCAGCCACATAATAAGAGTGCTCACTGCTTGCCTTCTGCATTGAGTCTGAGCCTGCAATTCCTGAACAGAGAGAATGGATGTTTTTGGTGGGAAAAAAAGTGACTTTCTTCCATTTCTGTCTCCCTGTGTTCTGGCTTATAAGCAGCACACTCTCTGCTCTTTGTAAAACCATTCTTTCTCTCTGTATTACAGATAGAAAATATTTTGTCTAGATTTTAGAGTTTCTATTAGTATTCCTATATTTTTCTCTGATTTTACTCCCTTTAATATTTCTTTACAGTAACTTAAATGAGAAGTTGGAAAAAACCTATATCAGTTGTTTCAATAAAAATATAATTTTAAAACTAGTCCAAGGAGTTCTTAAACTGTTTGGTTCTGTGGGCTATTTCTAAGACACTAGTTCTATCCTGAGGTTCTGTCTCACTTTGGATCTTCTAGGATCATGTTTTTAGTGTGAACCAGGTTTAGTAACTCATGTCAGGATTTGCTTAAGAATTTCTGATTTAGACCTGTGAAATGGCATAGCATAAGGTCTCTGTCTTAGACCACCACATGGAATAAAAAGAAATTGAGAAACAGTTAGTAACTATAGAGCAAATACCTAGTACTCTTCTAAAGAATACCCATAGCCCAGCTGGGTAACTCAGTGGTTGAGCATCCTTCTATGAACCAGGGGGTCAGGGTTTGATTCCCAGGCCATATAGGGTTGTAGGCTCGATCCCCAGTGGGGAGTGTGCAGGAGGCAGTCAATTGATGTTTCTATCTCTCTATCCTTCTCTTTCCCTTTCTCTAATATATATATTCTACTTAATGATTTTATTTAATTCTCATAACAATAGTAAGGAACTATAATTATCTCTGTTTTAAAGATGAGGAAGCTGTGGCTTTGGGAGTTTATGTCACATGTCTGGTAACAAACTATAGACACAAAGTCAAATTTAAAACTCAATTTTGGCCCAAACCGGTTTGGCTCAGTGGATAGAGCGCCGGCCTGTGGACTGAAGGGTGCCAGGTTCGATTCCGGTCAAGGGCATGTACCTGGGTTGTGGGCACATCCCCAGTAGGACATGTGCAGGAGGCAGCTGATTGATGTTTCTCTCTCATCGATGTTTCTAACTCTCTATCCCTCTCCCTTCCTCTCTGTAAAAATCCAATAAAATATATATTAAAAAAACCAAAAAACTCAATTTTGTCTAACTTCAAGGCCTCTAATTTAAATTTTCACATGATGAGCCGTTCCCCCCCCCCCCCATATAGCTAAAATTATTCAATGTAAATGATTATTCCTTTTTTGGAGATTATATTCTTCTTACTTTTTGTATGTTAAAATGTCTTTTTTATAATGATGATAATTTGATTTTCTGTTTTTATTTCACATCCTTAGCTGACAAAATTAAAAGCTAGAAACACTTAAATATGAGCATCCTAATAATTTTTTTTCCTTTTTTTGCTAATTTACTGGTGCTTAAAACTCAGAGCTTTGGAACTACAGCCTTGGGAAAGATCTACCTTTCAGATGACATGTCTCACAATATTGAATTATTGCTTAGCAATTTCCCCCAACAAGTTATGTAACAGGATAAAGGTAAGACTTAAATTATATTAAGTCAGTGTAAAAATTGCCTTAATTTCAAGCACCAAATAAATATATTTTCAATCAACCTCATGGGGGTTATATCTTTCATTAAAACTATTTATATCAGTATCTATAGGGTACCAATCTAAAATTGTAACACCACTTCTCTGATATCATTACTGTCCTAGGAATAGCCTCTTGTCACATATGTAAGCAGTATTATTGCAGGGCAGAAGTGAAGGAAGCTGGGGTCCAAGCAGGCCACTTTCCTGGGGCAGGGTTTCAGTGGCATCACAGGTGGCCGCCAGGTGCAATGTACACTTTGTACCATTTACCTTTATAAATGCCATACATTTAAACTGTGAAAAAATACATGTTAGTGGAAAGCATATTATACGGGCTTTTTGTATAAAAAAACCTCCAAATTTCATGAATTATTTTTATGTCATTAACTACTTTGAAAAAGAACTCCATATAAACAGAAAAATTGGGACAGGCCTTTAAAAAGGCTTGCAAAGAACCATGCAAACTGCAGTATATCTTCCCATAGTGAATCCATTCATCTCCAGCCCCTCAAACTGTTAAAATCAAGAATATATCTAGAAATAAAGGTACTAATAGGATGGGTATTAATGAGCAGCATTATGTTCCCCACAATGCCATTTTAAAGTATGTTTCAGAGAAAATGCAAGAATCATCATTGGCACTTTGGGTCAGATAAAACTGTTGAGCCTTATTTCTGATTCTATCCTTCTGTGATTTTTCAAATTCGTGCTCCTTCCTATTAGGTCAGTGGTTCTCAACCTTCCTAATGCCACGACCCTTTAATACAGTTCCTCATGTTGTGGTGACCCCCAACCATAAAATTATTTTTGTTGCTACTTCATAACTGTAATTTTGCTACTGTTATGAATCGTCATGTAAATATCTGATATGCAGGGTGTATTTTCATTGTTACAAATTGAAAATAATTAAAGCATAGTGATTAATCACAAGAACAATATGTAATTATATATGTGTTTTCCGATGGTCTTAGGCGACCCCTGTGAAAGGGTCGTTCGACCCCCAAAGGGGTTGCGAGCCACAGGTTGAGAACCGCTATATTAGGTTGTTCTTTTTTTTTTTTTTTTTAATTAAATCTTTATTGTTCAGATTATTACATTTGTTCCTCTTTTCCCCCCCCATAACTCCTCTCCTCCCAGTTCCCGCCCCACCCTCCGCCCTCACTCCCCACCCACTGTCCTCATCCATAGGTGCACGATTTTTGTCCAGTCTCTTCCTGCATCTCCCACACCCCTTTCCCCCCCAAGAATGGTCAGTCCATTCCCTTTCTATGTCCCTGATTCTATTATAATCACCAGTTCATTCTGTTCATCAGATTATTTATTCACTTGATTCTTAGATTCACTTGTCGATAGATGCATATTTGTTGTTCATAATTTGTATCTTTACCTTTTTCTTCCTCTTCCTCTTCTTAAAGGATACCTTTCAGCATTTCATATAATCCTGGTTTGGTGGTGATGAACTCCTTTAGCTTTTCCTTATCTGTGAAGCTCTTTATCTGACCTTCAATTCTGAATGATAGCTTTGCTGGATAAAGTAATCTTGGTTGTAGGCTCTTGGTATTCATCACTTTGAATATTTCTTGCCACTCCCTTCTGGCCTGCAAAGTTTCTGTTGAGAAATCAGCTGACAGTCGTATGGGTATTCCCTTGTAGGTAACTGACTTTCTTTCTCTTGCTGTTTTTAAGAGTCTCTCTTTATCTTTTGCTCTTGGCATTTTAATTATGATGTGTCTTGGTGTGGTCCTCTTTGGATTCCTTTTGTTTGGGGTTCTCCGCGCTTCTTGGACCTGTAAGTCCATTTCTTTCACCAGGTGGGGGAAGTTTTCTGTCATTATTTCTTCAAATAGGTTTTCAATATCTTGCTCTCTCTCATCTTCTGGCACCCCTATAATTCTGATGTTGGTACGCTTGAAGCTGTCCCAGAGGCTCCTTACACAATCCTCGCATTTTTGGATTCTTTTTTCATTTTGCTTTTCCAGTTGGGTGTTTTTTGCTTCCTCGCATTTTAAATCATTGACTTGATTCTTGCGCTCCTCTGGTCTGCTGTCGGGAGTCTGTATAATATTCGTTATTTCAGTCCGTGTATGCTTAATTTCTAGTTGGTTCCCCAATATAACATCGAGGGTCTCATTAGTTTTCTTGTAGATCTCAGTAAGTTTATCGGAGGCTTCTAAACAGTTCTTGAGAGACCTTAAAAGTGTGGTTCTGAACTCTATATCTTCCATTGACAATTTTGTCCTGTTTCTTTGTCTCCGCATTTTGTTATGCTTCCTTGGTGCACCCCCTAGTGGTCTTTGTGCGCAGTCTTATAGTTAAACCTTGATTGTTGTAGCTAATACCAGGGAGGGTTTGACCTCCAGGCCAAGTGGCTATGAGAATCAGCTGTGTCTGCAGTGTGAGAACTTCTGTCCTCTAGGGAGGTGCTAATCTAGCCTTTGCCTGAGGCTATCCATCCGGCAAATGCCTCTGTGCAGGGCTTGGGCGGGGCGGGTCACACAGGATCAACAGGGTGGGCTGGAGAGAGCAGTTATGGCGGCTCTCAGTCCTGTCCCCAGGGGCTCTGCCTCTCTGAGTCCCAGCACCCGCTACAAACCTCAGAGAGAAAGCTGCACTCACTCTGACCGAAGCCAGACAGTCCCGCTTCTCCCGTTTGAGTCTGGGTCCCTAAAGACTCGCCCGTATCTGGAGCTCAGAGTCTGCGACTCCCTCTCGATTGAAAACGCTAACCGCGCCCTTCGCCGCCAGCCCGCTCCGCGCACTCAGCACCTCAGAATTTGACTTCAGCACTGCGCCTCCTCTGAGTGTCCGTATGCGTTTCTCTTTCCTCCTAGTTGTAGGACTTCCACTCAGCCAGCGTTCCTGTGGTTCTGGGTGATGTCCGTTCCTTTTTTTAGTTTCACTTTTGAAGTAGTTGTTCAAGGCAGCAAACTCCAGCGTTAACCTATGCCGCCATCTTGGTTCTCCAGGTTGTTCTTGATATCAGACCTGGGGAGTGGGCCTAAGCCGTCAGTGGGACATTCCCCATGATCTCCTGGACTGGGACAGGGCATAGGCCGGGTTGAGGGAACCCCCCCACCCTCCGAGTGAAAGAATTTCATGCACCGGGCCTCTAGTATATTGCATAAAAGATTATCAGAGGAGAAACATTTTAGAGCTCAAATCCTATTAAAATTTCAAAACACTCAAAGGTTAACTTCAATTTGTATGCCACTCATTGCAGATTATGATCAGAGAAAATATTCATGGGAGATAGAAATATACCATGATAACAGTGTTTTGTTTTGTTTTAGGAATCAGATTTATGACTGCTTTCATTGCTCATGATAGAAAATCTAATTTCACAGTCAGTTTCAAAATCCTGCTTTTTCAGCACACTTTACAGAGATAAAGGGAATGAGCAGGGCCAGCCCCTATGGCAGAGTATCTATGAAATCTGTAATTTCAGAACCCCCACTATGAAACTTACATGGCTAATTTTATATTTCTTAAAATGAATGGGTTTCTGTGTTACTGGGCCCCTTAAAACTAGTAAGATGCTGTTATTTGTAGTATATATCTTCAGATATTACACATCTGGCTAATGCCTCTTTCCAGAAGCTCATCATGTATATACTCAATTAAAATATTTTAATTCTCTACTAAACCTTCACACTGAATGAAAATCAAGTAGAAGAGGCATTTATTAACTGAATTATGCTGCTGACATTTCATTTAAGAAGCCTGAAAATTAAAATTATAACCTTTTATGTTAAAACATAGGGAAATCGAAACTTTCTTTTAAATTTATTTATTCTAAACATCACAAAATTTTGCAGTCAATAGTATTGTTTCCTTAAATGTACAGGGGCAATTGTCCTCAGACTCCAACAAAATAAGGATTCAAAATCCAGATCCTTAACATTCTGCTCTTCAGTAACTTAAAAGAAAATTGGCTAAATAATGTATCAAACTCTCAGTAACTGACAAGTTTAAAAGGTCAGATTTAATTTTTGTCTATCAGCTTAAAAGTAATGTTAATTACATTTGAAATGGATATGATTTAGATTGTGATTCAGCACAAATAATAGTCATACTTTATAGATGCTCAAACTAATAAATACTTAAATCACACAGGTATTAACTACACTTTAAAAATATTTCTGTTATTTTTAGTAAAGTTAACATATAAAGCTACTTATTAAAATTCAGAACTTAAAAATAAGTATTATATTGTTAAAGACATAAAGTTTGAATTTAAAATGTTTTTCCTCTAATACTAGGCATATTATTTATTAATTTATTAAATACACAGTATAGATAGAAACTAAAATGAAAAAATATTGTAATTAATAAGTTTACCTTTTGGGAAAGGTGTTCCTAATGTAACTTAACTAATACTATTTAAATTGAAAATAACAGTTTAACCAGTGTGGCTCAGAAGTTGAGCATCGAGAAGGTCATGGGTCAGTTTCCAGTCAGGGTACATGTGCAGGTTGTGGGCTCAATCCCTGGTGGGGGCGTGCAGGAGGCAGCTGATTGATGTTTCTCTCTCATCAATGTTTCTATCTCTGTCTCCCTTTCCCTCCCTCTCTCTCCCAAAATAATAAAAACATTAAAAAAGAAATAAGAAGCTAGTTCAGACAAACAAAAGCTGAGAACACATTTTTTGTTGTTGTTTTTTTGTTTTTGTTTTGTTTCCATTAGATTTTCACTACTAAAAACGCTGATGAAAATTGTTCAGAAGAATATTGCATAGAAATTTGGTTCAGCAAAAGGAAAAAAAGGAGCTTTAAAAAGAAAAATTATGATAATATAGAAACTTTGTTTCATTTATTTATTGTTTCTTTAAAAATTAATTTATTGCCTTGTTATACATACAACATATTATTGTGGGATCTGTAACATAGGTACAAGTAAAATGTATCACTCCAATGGCATAGATGACAGGGAAGTAAAATAGAAGTACACTGTTGTAAGGATATTATATTACATATGATATAGTAAGTTTCAAATGTATAAAATCACCAGATGGTAGAATGTGTTAAGTTGATGCATCATTTTAACACTAGAGCAACCAGTAAGGGAGTAAATCATAGAACTGATAGTAGAGATAAAATGGAATATGAAATATATTTAAGTCAAAAGAAAAGTTAAAAAAATGGAAAGGATGCCCTAGCTGGTTTGACACAGTGGACAGAGCGTCGGCCTGCAGACTGAAGGGTCCTGGGTTTGATTCTGGTCAAGGGCATATGCCTGGATTGTGGGCTCGGTCCACAGTGTGGGGCATGCAGGAGGCAGCCAATTAATGATTCTCTCTCATTGTTGATGTTTCCATCTCTCCCTCTCCATTCCTCTCTGAAATCAATAAAAATATATTTTAAAAAAAAATTTAAATGGAAGGGACAAATAGAAAACAAATAGCAAGATGGCCTATGTAAAGTAACCATGTTAACATATTAATTAAATATGTTTGGTCTAAGAACTTCAGTTAAAAGACAATGATTGTCAGACTAGATTTAAAAAATCAATGATACAACTCAGCAATGAAAATGAATGACTACTGGTTTATGCAACAACATGGATAAATCTCTAAAGTGTTATGCTGAGTGAAAGAAGCCAAACAAAAGACTACATACTCCAGGATTCTACTTGTATGAAATTCTAGAAAATACAAGATTGTAAAGACAGAAATTAGATCAGTGGTTTCAGGAGACTGGGGGTGGGAGGAGATGATTAGTTCAAAAGAACATTAGAGATGTTTTAAGGAGATGGAAAATTTTGAAACCTTAATTATTTTGGGGATTAAATAATTGTATAATATAATAAAAATCCATGAACTGTGCACATAAAAAGGGTGAGATTTATTAGCTATAAATTATGCCCAATAAACCTAACTTTAAAATAATGAATTATATCAATATCCAAGTATAGGATCTATACAAGAAAGACAATTTAATTATAAAAATAATAATAGGTAAAAAGTAAAATCAATATACCATGTAAAACTAAACATAAGACAGATGCAATGGCTGTACTAATATCTGAAGTATCAAGGATAAAAGGGATAAGGGACTGTGGCTATAGGGACCAAACAGCCCCGTTTGCTGGTCTCCTTAGACTTTTATTGTAACAACCGCTTGAACTAAAATTGTTTAATAAAAATGCATTTGAATCATCAAAAAGATACAATCCTAAATGTATGTTGATCCAATAACAAAGCTTCAAAATAAAGCAAACCTTACAAAATAAGATGTAGATATAAACATCCAGAATTATAGTAGATTTCAAAACTCCTCCCTCAAAATTGATAGAAAAATAGCCAAAAATTCAGCAAGACTGTACAAGACTTAAACAACACTATCACAATGGACCTGGTTGACATTTATAGAATCCCCTGCATGTCAGCAGAATAACATAATGCATTCAAAAGTATAAAAATAGGCACCTAAATAAATGATCAAAATCATGCAGAGATACAGAATATATGTATGATCTAAAATAGATTATATTAGAAAGCAATTACATAAAAGAATATAGAAAATTTCCAAATATTTGGAAATTAAACAATTCTTGACTATAAAACCCCTGTGTCAAAGAAAAAAATCTAAAAGTATATTGGAAAAACTTTTGAACTGATCGACACTCAATGACTGAGTCACACCTGTTGGGCCAACTTAATTCAATTCTGACACTATGTCCTGGAGATTATTGCAGATTCCACAAAACTGCCCCCCAATTCAGACACTAATCACAAGCAGTAGGTTCCCAGAGCACTCACATTTCCACTGTATTTCCTGTGATATGTGATATCTTCCTCTGGCTGACCACACCTCTTAGTCTCTGGATATCTGGTGAGCCAATTTTACTGCCAGGGCATGTGCACTATTCCAAATGGCCCTCTTGGGCAGAATTCACACTGGTTCTCATTCATATGGCTCAAATATTGCCCACAGGAAAAAATAAATAAAAAAATAAATAAAAGTATATTGGAAAAACTTTTGAACTGAATGGAAAAGAAAAAAACAATTTATTACACAAGATGGCTTTGGCTCCACCCATCAGGTGTTGAGAAGACAGTGTAGGTCACATTTCAGATCTTTACCAAGGGTTAAGGGGCTGGAATAATATTACCAATTCCACCAACCTTGGGCCAAGAGCTACCCAGATATGTTAATTTTCACGTAATTACAGTTGATTGTGTTTGAACACAAAGGGGGTTGAAGTAGGCTAGGCAGACAGCACTTGTTAAAAAAAATGCTGGTGCCCTGGCTGGGTGGCTCAGGTGGTTAGAGCATTTCCCCAATTTGCCAAGGTTGTGGGTTTTATCCCATCAGGGCACATACAAGAATCAACCAAGGAATGCATAAATAGTGGAATAACAAATTGATGTTTCTCTCTCTCACTCTCTCCCTGCTCTTCCTTTCCCTCTTTAAAACATCAATAAAATAAAAACTATCATGCTGCTGCTGGCAAATGGAAGTGGAAGCAGAACAGGAGCCTGCTGGACAAGAAAAGATGACTGTGTATAAGGTGTATGGAGAGAGCACTGGCGCCGTCTGCTCCAAGGTAAAGCTGCTAAGAGCAGGTTGAGAAATAGAATTGAGCAAAACTCAGATTGCCCTTTGGAAAGAGAAAAGACTGATTACAATGGTAGATAAATGGAAGGGGAAGCAAGGAGAACAGATGAAGCCAGGACAAACCTGAGCACCTCTATTTACATCTTAAAGGAGAATGAGTAGAATGTTTAGAAAGAAAGCTTGAAGATAGAGGAAAGATGTTTTAACTTCATTGGTGACTCAGGTAAAAATTAAAGTACTGAGATAGCTGGAAGGAAATGGTGACAATAAAATAGAAAGAAAAAAATTGAGTTAATTATTGAATATTTACTCTGTAGCACACATCATTCCAAGCACTTTAGATGTACTCAAGTTGCTAATCTCCAATCCTTTAAGATAGATATTATTATTCCCACTTTCTAGGTTGAAAATTTAAAAATGAATAAAACTGAGCACAGAGTTAAAAAATTGCAGTCTTTGCCCCTAGCTGGTTTTGCTCAGTGGATAGAGCATTGGCCTGCGGACTGAAGGGTCCCAGGTTTGATTCCAGTCAAGGGCACATGCCTGGGTTGCAGGTTTGATACCTAGTAGGGCGCATGCAGAAGGCAGCTGATCAATGATATGTTATAAGGAGAAAGTACCCGCGAGACAGGAAACCACGGCAAACCAAGAATTTGGTGAAACAGATCCTCTCCCTTGCCAATCTGGAGAGGGAGTTTCTTTATTAACAGATTTGAATCCGGGCTGCCGCCGAGGCAGGACGCGCGCAGGAAGCAGCAGCGAGCGGTTACAGTTACAGCTTTTTATACACAACTCAAAATAGGGGTGGGGGTAACGAGGACAAAGAGGGTTCACGCATCGGCCAGGGGCTTCCTGGGACATTTGTTATTACCTGATAAGACATCCTGCTCATTAGGTCAGTTTGACCTGCCAGCCAAGACCCCGGGCCAGATGGCCAGACTATAAATTTTCTCACTCAGGAGGGAGTAAAAGGGGGAACAAAGAAATTCCAAAGGGGTCTGTGCTGTGTCCTAACGGCATGGGAGTTTATCACTCCTGCCTGGTACTCTCACATCCAGCTTATCCTAACAATTAATCAGAGCCTAACTCCCTCAGCTGGTTCTCAGCGTCCGGGGCTATAAATCCCTGGTGACTGCTTCGAGTTCTGCACTTCCCCGTGTAGGGCTGGTAATTTTCTACTGCCATACATGATACACTCTCATAATTGATGTTTCTATCTCTCTCTTCCTCTCCCTTCCTCTCTGAAATCAATAAAAATGTTTTGTTTTGTTTTAAATTGCAGCCTTTGGTTTCAAAGTTCTTAACCATTCTCTATGCTGCCTTTCCAAAGAATTCTATTCTACTTTATGTTTCACTTGGGGACTAGCTCCTAATGAGAAAAGAACCATCTGATTGAGCCATTTGAGAAGACGGCCCCAGTGAGGAGAGGGTAAAAGTCCCAGCCAGGAGGGGGGTCAGAGCAGTGCAAGGCAAAGCTAAATTTCCCTAAGTGGAGCAGTTACTTTGAAACAACTGGAGTTTGAGAGAGGAGAGAAGTCCTGAGAAATTGCCAGGACTGACCAGCAAACCTTGAGTGACGGATGAATGGATCGATCTAACACATGTTTCTGTGAAAGAGGGATAAGGGACTGTGGCTATAGGGACCAAACAGCCCCATTCGCTGGTCTCCTTAGGCTTTTATTGTAACAACCGCTTGAACTAAAATTAACTGTTTGATACTATCAGGAGGGTAAGCATCCTTGAGAAGACACATGCGTCTGTAGTGTCCTTTAAGCAAGGACCTCTCTAAGTAAATACCCTGGGGCTCAGACTTGTTTGGAAAAGTCAAGGCAGGGGCTGCCGCCTTCTGCAAGGTCCCCCTAGAGGCCCTCGACCTTTCGGAGAATCCTCCTTACAGACTTTCCAATCAAGTCCCGGGCTTCCCCACAAGAAATGAGGATTTTTACTAGAGCTTGGAGCTAACCTCATTTCTGGTTTGAGTGACGGTTTCTAGAGTGGACAGTTGTTGTTACATGTTGAAGGGGCCTGAGAACACATTGGAAGATAGTTCACATTGCTTGCATGGATGCACAAAATCTACAGTACATGAACAGAGCGGAACAGAATGCTTCAGGCCAGCAGGAGGCCACAGGTTCTATGCGCGTCACAGTGAGGCTTCGACCTTCCCTGGAGCCAGCTCTATTGCCCTGCATAGAGATTGTTCTATCTACTAAGCCATGTGGCTAAGCTTTCCTCCAAGCACAACTTTTTTTAATTGAATTTACTGGGGTGACATTGGTTCACAAAATCATACAGGCTTCAAGTGTACAACTCAATAAAACATCATCTGCACACTGGGTCATGTGCCCATCACCCCTAGCAAAGTCTCTTTCTGTCTCAATTGTCGCCCCCTTTGCCCACCTCCCCCTCCCCCCACCCCCTTTTCCCTCTGGCTATCACCACAGACTATCCTTTCAGGAGGGATTTTAAGGTTAACACAGAAGCAGCTCCCCTGAACATGATCGTAGGCATGATCTTGTTTTAATCATGGTAAGGACTGCTCATGACTTCACATTATTCCCATTCTTTATGTCCTGCTCCAAACTCCCTTCAGTAGTTTGATGCCTTGCATTGAAAACATAATCTGCTTCTTTATATAATAGTTAAACTTCAATGTCCGAGGGCCAGCTGCTGTTTATTCCTATCCAATTGGTTTTAATCTTTAAATGCCAAACCTAATTGCTTACTTGTACTTTATTCCTTGCCTTCCCCTTTCCCACTGCTGTGGAACATCCAACCTAGGAAAATGGCCATTTGAAAAAATACTTGCCTGCTCACCATCAATGCCCCTCACCATGTAGGAACCACTAGGCCCTCTGAGTAGATAAATACTAGTCTTGTTACACATCATAACATATCCTAGATATTCAAATTGTTAATACTATGCTTTAGTACATAAAAATGAGCATCTGGATACTAAGAAGCTATAAAGTTAGGGAAAGTAATTTATTGAAATCAAATGGGAAAGAGGTATAAAGAAAGTATTCATTTATAATACTTTTGTCCCCACTTCTAGGAATAAAATTAAATAAGGAAGTCAGTGAAACACTTATAATTACAAGTAAGTAACACTCAGCGGCAGGGAGAGAGTACCGAGAAGTGAGATAAAGGGTAGGAGAAGGATTCTAGGCTGTGAAAATGGGTAACAAAATGTTTGCACATACATTTTCTATTTTTCTTTTTGAAAATTCAAAAACAAATAGCAAAATACCAAGCACTGGTACTAAGTAACTAAACAATTTAAAATTACTTTAAGTTTTGGGTCCTGGCCAGGTAGCTCAGTAGAGCATTCTCCTGATACGCCAAAGTTGTGGGGTCCATCCCCGGTCAGGGCACTTACAAGAAGCAACCAAAGAATGCATAAATAAGTGGAACAACAACAACAACAACAACAACAAATCGATGTCTCTTCTCCTTCTTGCTCCCTTCCTCTCTCTCTAAAAATAAATAAATAAATAAATAAACAAACAAATAAATAATAAAATTACTTTAAGTTTTAATTAAACATAAGGTAAAATTCTCAAGATATTTTCACAGGTAAATTTAAACACCAATATGAATCAATAACATAATATTTAAAATTACATGTAATAGGGATAATTTTAAAATTTATAAGCATGAGTCAATCTAGCTATATAAAATTTTTTAATTAAAAAGTTGATAAAATGTTGAATTAGTGGAAGTTATGAGAGGAAAATACACATGGTTGGTGTCCTGAAACACAGAATTCAGGATTCCAAGAAAAGGGCAGAAGTGCAAATCTAAAGAAAAATACAGTGATTAAAAGTGAGTTTTAGCTATTTTTTAGAAATATTGGCAAAATACAGAGATTCAGTGTAACTAATAGAGATCTATTTACCAACATATAACAATTAGAAAAGAAAATATTGACTAACAATCAAATAAAGGCCACTTATCTAAATAACTCCAGATTTCTATGAATAAAGAATAAAATGGGTTCTCAAAGTTCTTAGGGTCTATCACTTAATCCCCAAGGAAGACCTGAATCTACAGAAAATCTAACTCTGATCTTACTGTCAAATAAAAGATATTTAATTTAATTAACCTACCTAGTGGGCAATACAGTGCATATAGGTGACTCAGTCCAGTATTTTCATTTCTTTCACAAAATAAATTTATAGTTTGGGATCCACAGCTCCCTATCTTAGACATCTACTAGTATTGTACCATTTAACTTGTACATACATATCAACTTGGCTCTACATAAAACCTGAGCCTATGACATGAATAGGAAAAGGTTTGGAAATGCATTCCGAAGCTGAAAGTGTCCTGTAAATCATCATAGATAACAGTTTAAGACAGGACTAGTATTTAGAGACTGCCCCAAAATGTATCTACTGACTGTATTTCTTTTTCATAGAAATACCAAAAACCCAAGATGACTTAGTGTGGTGAGTAAATTATGTCCCCCACAAAAGATACATTGGTCTCTCAATCTCTGGTGTCTGTAAATGTAATTTTAGTTAGAAATATAGTCTTTCCAAATTTAATCCTGTTAACACAAGCTCATTTGGATTAGGGTGGACCCCAAATCCAACAGCTGGGGTCCTTGTAAGGAGGGGGAGATAGAGACACAACACAAAACCTCAGAGAGCTATTTGAAGACAGGTAGAAATTGGAGTGAGGTAGTTATAAGCAGAGGAATACCAGCAACTACTGGAAGCTTGGAAGAAGCAAGGGAACACATTTTAAAGAAACTCTATAGGTCTATGGTCCTGCCAACACATTGGTTGCAGACTTGTGGCCCCCAATACTATGCAAAAATAAATTTCTGTATTTCTAAGTCACCTAACTTGTGGTAATTTGTTATGTAAACCTGGGAAACTAACACACTTGTGACAGACAACTCATATTTCTTCACATTTCCACCAAAAAGCCTGATGAGGTCAGAACTTTACTGTGTTTTTTTTTAATGTAAAGAAGACAATATATCATTTTTTTGGATATTTAGCATAGTAGAAAGGAAGGAGATGCCAGAGTTTGACACACCTAAATTCAGTACTTCTGAATTTGAATGACAACTTGGGTACTTTGTCATTTTTTTGACATTTGATACCATTATTATCATTACTAGAGGCCCGGTGCACAAAAATTTGTGCACTGGCGGTGGGGGGGAGGGTGTCCCTCAGCCCCACTTGTGCCCTCTCACAGTCTGGGACCCCTCAGGAGATAACGACCTGCTGGCTTAGGCCCATGCCCCTGTTGCAGAGGGCAGGCTCAATCCCTAGGTGCCCGCCCCGCAGCTCCTGGTCGGGCTCAGAGCAGGGCCGATTGGGGAGTTGGGGCGCCGCCCCTGTCATGCACTGAGCAGGGCGGACCAGGAGGTTGCGATGCCATCCTCAGTCACGCTCAGGGTAGGGCCGATTGGGGGTTTGGAGCACCGCCCCCTGTCACACTCAAGGCAGGGACGATGGGGAGGTTGGGGCACCGCCCCCTGTCACCCACAGAGCAGGGCCAATCAGGGGGTTGGGGCACTCCCCCCGTCACGCTCAGGGCAGGGCCCGAGGGGGGGGGGCGCCACCCTGTCACACACAGAGCAGGGCCCATGGGGGGGTTGGGGTGCAGCACCCTGTCACACACAGAGCAGGGCTGATCAGAGGGTTGGGGAGCTCCCCTGTATCAGGCACAGAGCAGGGCCAATCAGGGGGTTGGTGCACCTTGCCCTGTCACGAACAGAGCAGGGCAGATAGGGAGGTTATGGCTCCGCCCCATCACACACAGAGCTGCAGGGCGATCTGGGGGTTTGGGCGCTGCCCTCTGTCATGCTGCTCCAGGGGCCAGGAGGCCTCGCTGCTCCGCTGATCCCGTTGCTGGGAGGCCTCTTGGCTCCGCTGATCCCAGTGCTGGGAGGCCTCGCGGCTCCGCTGATCCTGGTGCTGGGAGGCATATTACCCTTTTACTATATAGGATAGAGGCCTGGTGCACAGGTGGGTGCCGGTTGATTTGCCCTGAAGGGTGTCCTGGATCAGGGTGGGGGTCCCACTTGGGTGCCTGGCCAGCCTGGATGAGGGGATGATGGCTGTTTGCAGCTGGTCACACACCCTTCAGGGTGGAGGTCCCCACTGGGGTGCCTGGCCAGTCTGGGTGAGGGGCTGAGGGCCGTTTTCAGGCTGGCGGGTGACTGAAGCTCCCAACCTTTCCTTTTTTTCCTTTTTTTTTTTTATTCTTCGATTTATTTACCTTCTATGGCTGTCACTGGAGCTGAGAGCCGGCTTTAGCTGTGAGACTTCGGCTGCTGAAAGCAGGCTTCTGGCTTTGTTTACCTTCTGTATTTGAAACTTTGTTGCAACTCCAGCTCTGAGATCCCTGCTGACTGAAAGCAGGTTTCTGGGGTTTTGTTTAGCTTCTATATTTGTAACAATGTTTCTTAGAGAGCAGCTCAGAGCCCAGCAGTGGCAGGTAGGGAACGTTGGCTTCCCTGTCACTGGAGCAAGCAAGCCTCCTGTTCGTGTCAGTAGCCTGGCTGCTGGCCGCCATCTTGGTTGGCAGTTAATTTTCATATCGCCCTGATTAGCCAATGGGAAGGGTAGCGAAGTTATGGCTAATTACCATGTTTCTCTTTTATTATATAGGATTTATGATAATATATGGTGTATAACTGGTGCTGATCTCATATCATGCTTTGTCTTTAATGGGTTACCTTTCCCTTAAAATGTGGTTATCCAGGTAAGTACTAGTATATAGGAATATGGCAATGGGTAGAATTGAACATTGATTCAGAAGATAGTATAAATTGCCAAAATAATTTCACCTTCATTTATTATTTCTAGGCTCGGTCAGCTCAATTTGAGGTTCGATTGAAGACTGTGATTACTACCTTTAATTATTGAAGGAAATAGAAATCTTTAATTATTTTAACAACTCATTTTCATTTGGACTTCCTATATAGCCTTTGGACAAAGGTACAAGAAAAAATAACAGTAATGCATTATTATAAATGCTTCACAATTAGTTCATTATAAAAGCAAGAATAAAAGGAATGAAAGGGAAAAAAATTCAAAGCAATTCAAATAAACTTAGTGGGTATGTATACCTATACTTTGAACACTGCTCTCTTATCGTGTAAATATTGCCATGTATTTTAAATCCAAATCTATGTTATGTAATGAAAATTATTTATTTTGTACAGTCAATTTTGAGTTATATTTGCCTACACATTTGCCCTTTTTATACCTTTGGATTATTTCCTGCACATCTATGCTTTTGTCAGACATAGTTTTCTTTAGTCTGAAGAACTTTAACTACATTTTATCATATATAGCAGGGGTCCTCAAACTTTTTAAACAGGGGGCCAGTTCACTGTCCCTCAGACCGTTGGAGAGCTGGTCTATAGTTTAAAAAAAAAACTATGAACAAATTCTTATGCACACTGCACATATCTTATTTTGAAGTAAAAAAACAAAATGGGAACAAATACAATATTTGTGTTTGCATGTGGCCCACGGGCCGTAGTTTGAGGACCCCTGATATATATATAGACTGGCAACAAATGTCTCTACATTTGCTTATTTTTAGACATATTTTTACTTAAACAATAGAAGGGTATTTTAACTGAGTGTGTAAATCTAAGATCATTTTTCTTTTTAGTCATGTAGAAATTTTATTTCATTATTTTGAAGATTCCACCGTTTACATTAAAATGTCAATCTAATTGCAGCAGCTCTGAAGGTAACTGGCTGATGTTAATGTGTACTCTTGTGTTTTGATGTTCTTGCTGACTTCTCCAAACAGTGTCTTCATTTGCTGTTGTTGTTAAGCAGGGAGGGTGGAGGCTGAACATTTTAATCCGCCTCAAGAACCTGACGCTCAAGGCTGACTTGCAGCTTTAGTCATGTTGACATCTGGTTTGCACCTAGAGCAGAGCCCTAGTATTTCAGCTAAGGGCCTGTCATACACAAGGCCTCTCACCAGTTAGGTTCTAAATTTTAACCTTTTATTTTATATTTTATTTTATTTTATTTTACTTATTTTATTATTTTATTTTACTTTATTTTATGTTATTTATTTATTTTTGCAATATAGAGCTCAGTTCTTCACTCTTTTCTTCTTACAGGATCACCTGCCCCTCACATCCCTATGTCTCTCTATGCCTGTGAACCAGCAAAAGCTACACCGGTCTCTGCTTCTTAGTAGTTGCCATCTAATGGGTGTTTTGCCAGGATCTTTAAACCACTTGCCCTTATTCTAGAACTGATATGTGTTTTGTTAGGGAAAATATAGCTGTAGAATGCAATTTTCTTCTCCTTGGCATTCCCTTCTCTTAGTTGTTTTCCTTGAAGTGTTAGTGCATCAACTGTTTTTAATGCTTTCACATAATATATAGGCAAAATTCAATTTATTGAGTTTCTCTTTATTACACTTCACAGGTGTTGCATTTTTTACAAATGAAAGGCAAGATCTCCCACCAGTAAAGATAATGATGCTTTATTGTGTTACTACTTTATTATAGTGGCCTGGAAACAAAACTGCAATAACTTCAGGTGTGCCTTAGAGAACCATTTTATAGCTTTGTTATTTCACATTCTTTTTCAACAAGAGTTTTGGTCAGCCCAAACTTCTTCATCATTCTCAGAAACAGGACTCACATGGAGAGTTGATTTAGAGCTACACCAATTGTTTGAGAGAAGACGAACAACTGGGATTTGTAAAGTAGAGCATGAATGTGTAGAAAACAGAGGTAAAGTAATTACTAATGATACACAAAGAGCTCTACTTTTTGTTTTTGCTGAAGTTAACTATTCTCAAAGCTTCTGTTGGATGTAAAACTGAGAATCTTGATATCCCATGATATATTATAGGGCTTCCAAAAGGAAACAGTAGTGTCCATAATTGACACTCATCCTAAAAAATATTTCAATTATGATTTTGTAACTCATTTTATACATTTTTCAAATGTTATAATACCTTGCACTTTTTAATCATTTCATAATTGACTTTTTCTGAGAAGATCTTTTTCCCCCCAATACATGTTGGGTTAATAGCAATACTAGAAAGAGTTGCCAAAACTGTAATAACAATTACACCAACACAAAATGCACAAGTTTATTTTCTTGGCCATTTAACTGTCTATGTCAGTAAGGAGTTCCTTATTGGTTCTCCTCTATGTGATGATTTATTTACAGAGGCTTCTTTCTTCAGAAGACTTCATCATCTCTTAGAGTTTATAGTCATAAGGTTAATGAAACAAGAGAATGTGAAGACAGAAAACAGATGTTTAAAAGTCCTGGAAAGACCCACATCAATTTATCTAATAGCAGTTAGCTAGAATTCAATTCATATTGTCATATTTACCCATGAGACTAGGAACTGTAGGCTATGTCTATGCTCAGAAAGGAGAAACAGTATGGTTTCTTGGTGAAGACCAGTCTCTGACACAATGGTGACAATAAATAGCTCAGAGAACGCTAAGTGAAGTTTGGAAACTTGATGTGGTACTTCTTATATAGACAAAATTCTACACAATGTATATTCAAGCATACACTGAGTTCTGCCGTGATATGAGTTCAGAGCCAGCAGTGGCTGAAAGCAGAACCCATACATGATATTTTGTATTATTTGCTTCATATTCCATAGTATGTTTTATCAGTAAAAACTAAAGTTATTCTGATTATAAAAGTAACATGTGCTCATTTTAGAAATGGGATACACCACCAAGTAAAAATATATTTTTAAATTATCCTTCATTTCACAATGTGATACAGCCGTTGCTAATATTCTTTTTAATTACCTTCCACAAAATTTTTCTGCACAAAATACATTCTGTCTATGTTTTACAACATTAGAATTGAAAGTGGAACATATATTAGGGTAAACCATAAGAAAATATTGATATTTAACATTTTTTAATTATGTGTTATCATAGAAAAGCGTGGTTGATCTTTCTCCATTGCTAGTGGGAGTGGGATTCTTGGGGTGCTGTTGAATAAACATTTCTGAAGGCCCCCATGGGAGGATGAGATGTGGTCAAAAGATTTATTTTTATGGAGTTACATCTCTGGGTTCCTAAAGTCCCATTTTCCTTAATTGAGTCCTGGAAGAGGTGCAGCTGGGGATTCAGTAGAGCCAGAAGCAAAGCCAGTGTTCACAGCTTCCATTCCAGGGTGGAGCTGGGTCTGGTTTAGCATTAGGATAGTTCCTATCTATTAGTCCACTGTGTGGGGTCCACATGCCTGTGGGCGAATGCGGGGCCCCATGAAACCCCATAGTCAAGCTCAACATGCCAAGACGCAAGAGGGCAAGAGCATGCACCAAGAGAGTGAACTTCTTTGTGTAGAAGATTAAATATCTCAAATCTTCCTGTGCTTGCAGTGGCCACACCTACTCTGGCCAATGTCCTGTTTCCAGGTGTGACTGACAGACAAGTACCTTCCCATGTCACCCAGACTTTCATGGGCATGTGTCTGTTCTTCCTCTGTCCATTCCCTTCCCCCAGCGATCTGTGGGGAATAGACCTGGGGAGTGTTAAGCTGCAGCTTCCTGGCAAAGATGCACAAAGGACATGCCTTTAATATTTGGCCTTTCCTTTGCTCCTTTCCAGTCATTCATAACAAGATTAATTTACAACGGTATCATAAGAAAGGCAATTAATATGGTTTACAGTAACAGAGGATAAAAATAAAGAGCAAAATATGTTTCATCAGTCAGAAAATTAAAGTCATATCATATTTAAAATATGTAGTATAGAAATGATTAGCCTCTGATAATTCCTATTTTATATAAACAAGGTTTCTGAGATCATTCAATAGCATTAGGTGATGAAGAAATTAATTAGTAAGCCTGCTTCTTTAAATCTCTTTTCATTAAAATTCTTCGAAATAAATGTAATATTTATTAAAGTGCTTGGAAAATAATACTCAGATGAGAAGACAACACAGATAAGCAAGTAGTTTTTTCAAAATATCAAAGCTATTTATAATAAACAAAAATCATATTTTTAATTGAAAGTAGAGAATAAACCTTCAAAATAGCTATTTTATAGGTAACTATGTTTTGATGTAATGAACATGTTGAAATGTCAAGTTTATGGGAAATGAGCTAATGTCTATAACATTAAAATTATAACTTAATCAAAAAGTTAATGATGTTTAAATTTGACAAAGGTAGCTATTTCATTAAGGACCTAATGTTTTCCTAATTTTATAGTGTATTATAGAACTATATGAAATAAGTTTTTTCTATAACAAGTCAAAGCATACAGCAAATTACTACCTTAAAAAGCCTCTTGCATAGTACCTAATTCATTGAATTAATCTTATTTTATTTGAAAAGAGTAATGATGCTTTAACCAGGAATATAATTTGCTAAAATTTTATTGAGCCTGCTTCTTTTTCTTAAATTTCTTCATATTTAACTTATTATAGTGAAAATTTTACATCTTGGTGATTTTTCCAGTTTATCCTATCATTTCCTGTTCTAAAAAATTATACTTTTAAAGTCATTCAACTGACAGCAATGAAATATAGCACAAGCATCTGTCAAAATATGAAGTTCTATGTTTTTATCGTAAGCTTTGATAATATATAATTTAGCCTATATAAACAAAAAACACATTAGACTAAATATTGAATGATTTGTTAAATAAGGAAAGCACTATTTATTTACTGACTATGCAAATTATTTTGAAATCTATTTTTTGAAATTTTAGAGGCCTACAACCAGCCTAACCTTTCATTTAACAGATAAAAATACTGTGCACCACAGAGTTTCAGTGACCTGATTGAGTTCTATTTCTTTGTTACTAGTTTCCCCTGCTTTTTCTTGGCTTTCCATTTCTGGAATTTTTTGACTTAGGTTTTTTTGTGTCTTCAGCTTTTTGATAAGCATAATAAAAATGATTATTTTGTGGTTTGTCCAGTTTGTTCTTGTTAATTCAGGAATGACAGTTCCCTGTGTCTTTTTTTAATCTATCTAAAAGTGGAAGCACACCAACTATGCTGTCATATAAATAAAAGTTCTCATTTATTTTTTAATAGCAAATATAAAATCACACAGTGAGAAAGTGTAAACAATATAATAAGGCACAAATTGCAAATGTTAGTTCTTTACATTCTGAAATGTCATGTTGTTATTGAGATGTCTGAAGTAGGTTTCCTCAACCTCATAAGAAGAACTTTTTATTCTTATAGGGAAGCCCATTAGATGCTGAAGAGTGGGACATGCCAGCTTTGGCTATTGCTCCTTGAATTTAAAAACATTTGTACAGCATCAGTCATTCTCACTCAGAAACTTAAAAGCAGAGCATGAAATTAATATCTGTAATTTTGAGTCCCTGAGTTTTGTTTACCATTGGAGGTGAGGGGCCTAGAAAAAGGTGAATTTCTTTGTCTCTTCCTCTAAGTTTCTGCTTCCAATTAAGATTCTTTCCTCTTTTCTATCATTCTTTCATTGGTTCATGTTGCTTAGCTTTTCTTTATTGTTAGAGATAGTCTGCTTTTCTTGTCAGTTGTCCTTGCATTTATGATTGTTCCAAAGGGCCTTAGCATGATGATATCCTAAAGGAATTGGTGGGGAAATCTACTCTTTGGGTTTTTATTATTTTTACTAGAGGCCCGGTGCACAAAAATTTGTGCACTCGGGGGGGGGGGGGGGTCCCTCAGCCCGGCCTTTTTGTTGTTTTCTGTTGCTTAAAATTTGCTGTTTATTTGTTTATATTTAGTTACCGTAAAACAAATATGCTATTTTTGGACTTTATCTTACCTTGATATTATGCATATTGCTTTTGGATTTTGCAATTTAAAATGGCATTCAATCATATATTAAAGGCAACTTAGTTTTCTTAAAATGATTCATAGGCTTATTAACCAACATTTTAATTATGTCTCTAGTATTACATTTGGGTTATGATTCTTTTAACTGCAGAGTTGAGATGATACAGTCAGTGTACATATCAATTTACATTAGCTTTTTACTCCACTTGCCATTTCTTCTTGTGTTTCTTTTTAATTATGTTAATGGATATTCCTATCTTTGTCAGGATGTTTGCTAAAGTCACTTTTCATAATGGCAAGTACTTTAAATATGCTTTAATTTCTTTCCTGTGGTGGCAGGTCAAAATAGGACTACACATATTTGTGTTTCATTCTCTATCACTCTTATGTTGTGTGTCCTTTAAAATTAAAACTATATTTTATTCTCTCTCTGGTTATTTCTTTAATATGTAATAGTATGCATTCTCTGCTGAGTTCTAGTTAACACAGGTGGTTAATTTTTCAGATTTAATGTTTCAAATCTCCAGCAGAGTGCATGGGAAAGCTTCAAAAGCATAGTGAGTTGAATAATTGAACCAACTCTACAAAGTGCTAAAACCAGCTATTGCATCTGGTGAAAATTCTTGCAACTGCACTTTAGATTGAAAATGCAGAACTTGCTTAGATACAAAAGAAATCCCCAGTCCTTAATATTCATTTGATTCTCTATAGCAAGAACATAAGTGAATTTGAAAATAATCTTCGTAAAGTAATTGATTACTAAACATATACAATTCTCTCCCAAACAATGGATGAAGATGAATTACAGTATATATTAAGAATCACAATCATACCAAAACAATTTTTTAATAACAAATTTTAGACATTTCTTACCTACTAAAATATTCAAACTGATTTTATATTGTATGTGAAGTCTATGTGCCAAAATATACACATTTGAAAAATACAACTTCTAAAATAATTATAAAAAGAAAATAATGCCAAGTGGGTAAAATGATATAACAAAATCAACCCTGACTACTCAATATCTTGCATTATAGAGATTTAATTTAGATTACTAAGGGAGAAATAAGGAGTGTGATCCATTTTTAATATTTGTACTTAAAAATAATTAATGTATGTGTTTTTATTAATCTAAACCTATACTCATTGATCAATAAAAGTGAAATATGACTTGGAATGTAAAAAAACATTTTTGTAATGATTCAAGAGTGTCATGGATAGAGAAAAGCTAATTTTGTAGAAGATAATGTTAGTGTAGGTAGCTCGTTAGTTATTAACAAAGGAAGGGAGCAAATGGACACAGACATTAAGCCTAATTAACTAGGGAGCTGAATCAAATGTTAAGGCTGATTTCCTAGGAAGCTGCACATGCTCCCCAGGAGGCAGCCGCACTGCCATAAGGGGATTCCTATCCCTTCCTTCCAAGTAGTGAGGCTGGCCAGGCTTTCCAATGTCCCCAGGGACCACAGGAATACAACAGTGGCGGGTGTGCTCAGTGGTTAGAGTTCCAACCCGTGCACCAACGGGTTGTGGGTTCAATTCCCAGTCAAGGGCATGTACCTGGAGTGCAGGTTTCATCCCTGGCCCTGGTCTGGGCACCTGCAGGAGGCAACCAACCAAAGTGTCTCTTTCACATCTATGCTTCTCTTCTTCTCTCTGTCTTCCCCCCTCCCTACATCCCTTCCACTCTCTCGAAAAAGCAGTGGGAAAAACATCCTCAGGTGAGGATTAACAACAACAAAAAATAACAGTGGGGAAAATTCCTTTGCTGAGCATATGCACAGTAGAAGCCATGACAGTGAGAGGGAGGTAGGCACATGCACAGTAGAAACCAGATGACAAGGCAAAATTTGGAGGCATGCCCAGTAGGAGCCAAATGGTGCCATAAAGTGGAGCCTAGCCTGGGAAAATCTGGGGAAAGAATCGGATAGGATAAGGGCAAACCCAGAAGATCCAGGAAAGGGATTGGATAGGGCAAGGCCCAGCACAAGCCTGGAAAAACCCAGAAGTAGGTTGGATAGTTTGAAAGAAAGCCTGCTTGTTCTCAAAAACCAAAAAAATATATGTAGAATCATTAAGGACCTCGGAGCAGTTCCTACTAGAGCCTGCCCACCCTTTACTAGTACATCTGGGTAAGTTTACCCAGTGACAAATGATTACTAGAATTAGTCAGGTGATCTCATTGTAAGGTACAAATATGTCAACTCAATATATTGTACACATGAAACTAATATAATTAACATAACATTGTATACCAACTATAGTTAAAAAAATTAAAAAATGCATGCACCTTAATACTAGTATATAAAAACAAATATATATTTAAATTACCTGACTTCTACTTCAAAGGTAAAATATTTCTTTATTCTCTTATTTATAAAATATTTATTCAGTTGTTACTATTAGGTAGTATGCTTGTTTTGGGATACACACACACACAACAAACAAACAAAAACAAAACACAACAAGAAAAAGATGGTCCTGACATTATAAAGCTAATGGTGTATTTTAGAGTTGACTGACAATTAGTAATTACACTATGGTATGCCACCTGCCAAGGTAGAGGAACTATAGCATGCTAAGGTGGCACACAGAAGGTATAGCCTATAGCCTATAAGATGAAGAGACACAGGGATTCCAGAAGGAGTAACATAAGTAATGGAGCAGGCTTGAGAGAAATAAGGAGTGTGATTGTTTTTAATATTTGTGATGCAATGAGAGATTTTAAGAACATTTAATATGATTCCATTTTGTAGAAGAGGTAATGGGTTAGAGAGAAACTAGAAAGATTAAAAAAAATAGGTGGAGAAAACCTTACAAACTATCATCAGGATTTGTGGCTTTTACCTTAAGCTCAGAGGGAAAATCATTCGAAAGGTTTATGGAGCAGAGTGGCATGGCTATATTTGCATTACAAAGATCATTTTGATCTCAGTGTGAAGTGTGGATTAGAGGGAAGCAAAACTGGAGATAATGGGATTATTCAGAAAGCTGTTTAGTTAATCCAGGGAATGAGTATACTATGTTTTCAGAAAAATTTATGTGTTGAATAAGTGGGACTTTGTAATCCTATATAATAAAAGTCTAGTATGCAAATTGACCAAATGGCAGAACAACTGGTCACTATGAAGCACACTGAACACCAGGGGGCAGACGCTCAAAACAGGACCTGCCGCTTGGTGGTGAGTGCACTCCCACAGGGGGAGTGCTGCTCAGCCAGCAACCAGGCTCATAGCTGGCAAGCACAGCAGCGGTGGTGGGAGCCTCTCCTGCCTCCACTGCAGGCAGGCGATAAGGAGCGAGGGGTCTTAGACTGCGAGAGCCCCGTACTGCGAGAGGGATGTCTGTCTGTTGGCTCAGGCCTGATCCCTGGGGAGGGTTGGCCCTGAGGGGTCCCGGACTGCGAGAGGGCACAGGCCAGGCTGAAGGACCCCCTCCCCCATGCACGAATTTCGTGCACCAGGTCTCTAGTTTATTAATAAATCGTGATAGGAAAAGCTGGTGTAAATGATGATAGAAAGATGGTACTCAAGCCTGGCCTGTGTGGCTCAGTGGCTGAATGTCAACCCAAACACCAAGTGGTCACTGGTTAGATTCCAGGTCAGGGCACATGCCTGGGTGTCCCATTCAGTCTCCAGTAGGGGGCCTGAAGGAGGCAGCAGAAAAGGAAAATTGCAATCATTTTTGTAATCAAGATTCATGGACTTTGTAAAGCATAAACCTTAACATGGCAAAAAGTTGCTAGATATGTGGGTTGAGCATTAGCACTAATATTACTCTGTTTGATTTCAAGTCATCAAGATACAGATGATTACTGAAGCCACCATGATAATGAATGACTTCCCAGGAAATATAAAGGGACATAGATCTTGGAAGGAATTCTGAAGATCGATCTTTCACGCATGTGTTTAGGAAGTGAAGCTTATAAAAGGACATTGAAGAAGATAAACCAAAAGAGTAAATTGTAGCTAGAACTACAGAATCAGTTTGGAGAAGAAATGTTAAAAGTATTAGACACTGGATAAAGCAGGTAGGAATAGCACTGAGAAAAGTTTATTGGGTGCAATAATCAGGAGGGCGTTGATGGTTTTAGAGCGATGTAAGTACTATAAGTCACACTGTAATAGTTTAAGAGGTGAGTGAGAGGTGAAGACATAGAGATGACATATACAGTACATTTTTCATAATTACTGTGCAAAAGAGGAGACAGCCAATGCAGTCGTTGTGAACAGTAAGATGTTTAAAGAAAACTTCCTTTAAAGCGAGAGCGAGATGAGTATGTTTACATGATCACAGGAGGGATTGCCCAGAGAGGGAAATAGAAATGCTATACAGGAGGTAGAATGAGGTTCCGGCGAATGTTCTTGTCCAGTGGGTGAGATGCAGAGCATAGGTGGACAGAGTTGCTTTAAATAGGTTCAAACCCTCTACTCTGCTATAACCAAAGGAAGGGAGAATATAATAAATCAAAGTGCAGATATGCTTGCAGATTGAAATGGAGTTGAGGAAACTCTCACCCAATGGTTTTATTCTGTAAAATCAGTGTAAAGATAGGCTCATGAAATGTGTTTCTGTGCATCTAGATTTTGACGTTAACTGTTCTTTCTGAAGTATAAATTAAACACAATTTATTGAACAACCTAGGTTAGAATTCTTGTTGTTTCTCCATTTAGCTTTTATCTTTCGATACTTGAGAGGCAAGAAAAATGAAAAATCATTAGGCCAACATACAGGTAAATGCAGCCTGGTCTAGGGATCTCTGAGGAATGGACGGCCATACTGTGAGCCAAGGTTTCAAAGTTCTGTGTTCTCTTTTCCTTATTTGTAAAAGGGCAGCGGCTGGAGAGAATGTTCTATGTACAGTTTTATATAGTACAACATATTTTGGGGGCTAAGTCCATTTTTAAACTTAGAAGTCTAATTGATCATAATTGTCATCTAAAAGATACACACCTTCACCAACTATGACATTTGTCCCTCTCTGTCGCATTTATTTTACTTAGCTCCCTGTCTTCAAGCAACATTTTTTATAATTCCCAAAGAAGCTGATTCTTATAGCTTCCATTCTTCCAGTCGGTTCTAGACACTATATAGAAATAACTGGATGACTAGAGGAGTCCTCAATATATCATGTTGTATATAAAAAAGCACACATCAACAAAAATCAAATGTTACTAATTCCATATCAAAGATGAGGAACAAAAATGTTCAAATTTCTACTATATGGAATTGCAGATTCTTGGTAAGACTTGAAAGATATTAATATTCTACAAAGTGTTTCATTTTACCAATCAGAGAATTTAGAAATAATTTTAAAGTTTAGTATATTTCTATTACCAAAAATAGCAGTCAAATTACATTCAGTAGGTTTCTGTTAAGTCTGCTAGCATATTTTTTTTCCTTTTCTGTCTCCATTCTCTGCCTATGTGTTCATACCCATGTTCTCATTTAAATTTAAGGCACTGTTTGAATTTATTTTTGCATTTTTCCTGTCAATAATTGTGAAGGAACTGCACGTAGTGGACACTATATTATTTAATTTTTTTTAAGAATTTTATTGATTTTTTACAGAGAGGAAGGGACAGGGATAGAGAGTTAGAAACATCGATGAGAGAGAAGCATCGATCAGCTGCCTCCTGCACACCCCCCACTGGGGATGTGCTTATATTTTACTATATATATGTAATGTTTCTAATAGATATTTCAAAACATTTCACAGAAAGCTATTTACCTATTTTAAATTATTTGACACTATTTTTAATATTTGACATTAAAATATTTGACAAATACTTTTTCATCAGAAAAAAATGTTGAAAAATAAATACGAGAACTATGATGCTTACATTCCTAAATTAGTCACAGGAAACTGGGACTATTTCACAATATTATCCTATCTAATAAAAGAGAAACATGATAATTAGTGTATGACCACTACCCTTCCCATTGGCTAATCAGGGCAATATGCGAATTAACTGCCAGCCAAGATGGCGGCCGGCAGCCAGGCAGCTTAAAGTGAACATGAGGCTTGCTTGCTTCAGTGCCGGAGGACTCCAACGTTCCCCGCCTGCCTTGCCGGCCTCTGAGCTTGCAGTTTGAAACATTGTAACAAATATAGAAGCTAAACAAAACCCCAGAACCTGCTTTAGTCCCCCGGGCTTCAGTCAGCAGGATCGCAACATTGTTTCAAATACAGAAGGTAAACAAAAGCCAGAAACCTGCTTTCAGCAGCAGAGGCCTAAGAGCTGGAGCCAAGCCTCAAAGCTAAAGCTGGCCCAGAATAAAAAAAAAACAACGAAAAAAAGGAGTGGTTGGGAGCTTCAGTAACCTGCCAGCCTGAAAACAGCCATCAGCCCCTCACCCAGGCTTGCCAGGCACCCCAGTGGGGACCCCCACCTTGATCCAGGACACCCTTCAGGGCAAACCAGCTGGCCCCACCCGTGCACCAGGCCTCTATCCTATATAGTAAAAGGTTAATATGCCTCCCAGCACCGGGATCAGCAGAGCTGCGAGGCCTCCGGGCACCGGGATCAGTGTGACAGGGGGCAGCGCCCAAACCCCCTGATCGCCCTGCGGCTCTGTGTGTGACAGGGGGTGGGGCCACAACCTCCCTATGCGCCCTGCTCTGTTCGTGACAGGGGAAGGCACCCCAACCCCCTGATCGCCCTGCAGCTCTGTGTGAGACAGGGTGCGGTGCCCCAACCCCCTGATCGGCCCTGCTCTGTGCGTGACAGGGGGCAGCGCCCCAACCCCCTCATCGGCCCTGCTCTGTGTGTGACGGGGTAGAGCCATAACCTCCCCATCGGCCCTGCCCTGAGTGTGACAGTGGCGGTGCCCCAACCCCCTGATCGGCCCTGCTCTGTGGGTTATAGAGGGTGGCACCCCACCCCCCACCCCAGGGCTCTGCTCTGTGTGTGATGGGGTAGAGCCATAACCTACCCATTGACCCTGCCCTGAGTGTGACAGTGGCGGCGCCCCAACCCCCTGATCGGCCCTGCTCTGTGGGTGATAGAGGGCGGCACCCCAACCCCCTGATCAGGCCTACTCTGTGAGTGATGGGGGGAGCTCCCCAACCCCCTGATCGGCCCTGCTCTGTGTGTGACAAGGGGGAGCTCCCCAACCCCCTGATTGGCCCTGCTTTGTGCGTTACAGGGGGTGGCACCGCAACCTCCCCATCGACCCTGCCTTGAGTGTGACGGGGGCGGTGCCCCAACCCCCCAATCGGCCCTACCCTGAGCGTGACTGAGGGTGGCATTGCAACCTCCCAATCCGCCCTGCTCTGTGCATGACAGGGGGCGGCACCCCAACTCCCCAATCGGCCCTGCTCTGAGCCCGATCAGGGGCTGCACCTAGGGGTTGGGCCTGCCCTCTGCCACCTGGGAGCAGGCCTAAGCCAGCAGGTTGTTATCTCCCGAGGGGTCCCAGACTGCGAGAGGGCACAGGCCGGGCTGAGGGACCCCCCTCCCCCCCAAGTGCACAAATTTTTGTGCACTGGCCTCTATTCTATATAATAAAAGCCCAGCGACCATTACTGCCGAACGACCAGAACGACCATTTGCTATGAAGTGCACCGACCACCAGGGGGCGGACACTCAATGCAGGGGCTGCCCCCTGGTGGTCAGTGCACTCACACAGCTGGAGCGCCGTTCAGCCAGAAGCCAGGCTTATGGCTGGTGAGCACAACAGCAGTGGCGGGAGCCTCTCCTGCCTCCATGGCAGCGCTAAGGAGCAGCAAGCCAAGCGGCAAGGAGCAAGCAGGCGGGCGATTAGGAGTGAGAGGTCCCGGATTGCGAGAGGCTGCAGGCTGGGCTGAGGGACCCCCTGCCCCCTGCACGAATTTTGTGCATCGGGCCTCTAGTATATACATAAAATCATATTCTTATTTTTAAAAAATAATGTTTTAGTCTTAATCCTGACATTTAAAAAAAGTGCTAACAGATACTTTTGCTCCCATTGCTAGTCCTGCTTTTGTGAGTATGTTTAGAATGAGGAGGGCTCTCTCAGCAGTTGGTAATGTATTCCTTTTGAGGAATGCTGTAAATAGGTTGCCTTGGGAAGTACTTAGTCTTATTGAATAATATGTCAATGCCAGCTATCTCTTATAAAATACTTGATTTCTCTGGGAAATGTGTTCATTTGTGTGGCTTTTAGATAAATCACTTTGGAGAAAGGTCAGGAGGCATTTCAGCTCTTTTTCATTGCTTTTGTTGAAAGTGATATGGGCACCCAGGATTCCACTGGGAACTTCAGATGAATCAGACAGTCAAAAGGGTTTCTGAAAATATACCTAAATACCTTAGTACAAATAGTGGAAACCTATAAAATACTCAGAAAAAAATATAATATAATAAACTAATTTCTAAAATGAATTAACTAATACTAAAAGGGGAGTAACTAAAACATGTATGTAGATTTTTAGTACAAATAAAGTACTTAAAGAGTACAGAAAACATACCTACCGTACATCTACCCTCAATTACATCCTCTTTAACAGTCAGAAACATCTTCCTGGAAGCAGAGAATGGGCAGGAGATTTTACTCACAATTAATAAAACTCCAGAAATCCACTTTAAAGTATAGTCACGTGTCACATAATGACGACGTTTCAGTGAGTGGCAGATTGCATGCAGGATGGTGGTACCATAAGATTACAACAAAGCTGAACAATCCCTGTCACCCAGTGATGTCACAGCTGTCATGACAGCATGGGGAATACATTACTCATGAGTTTGTGGTGATGCTGATAGAAAAAAAAAACCTGTGCTGACAATTATATAAAAGTGTATCACATACAACTATGACAGCACGTGATACTGAAAATGATAACAAATGACTATGTTACTGACTTAGGTACTTACTATACTATACATCTTATTGTTATTTCAGAGTGTACTCATTCCACCTATAAGAAAGTTTGCTGTAAAACAGTATGCTGTGTTACACAGGCAGCGCTTCGTACATCTTATGTACATCATGTGTTGATTGCATTATTTTCTCTTCTGCTTGATTTAGTTAGTCTTGTTTTCTGTTTTTGTTTTTATTTTTGTGCAGTAACACGCCACACAAGCTAGCAGCCAAGGATCAATGAATATACCACATAGGCCATGTGTGTAGTTGAATACACAATCAAGGCTTGTGAAAGTACACTCTATGACCTTAACACAAGACAAAATCTCCTAATGATCCATTTTTCAGAGCAGGTTTTTGTCATTAAGTAGCACAAGACTATATAAAAACATGCAATCAATGAAATAAGATCAACATTAGAATAAAAAGATTAACAGTTAATAATAAACTTAATAATAAATTATGAATAATGCACAGACTATTGTAATATTATTACTGTACAAATACTTGATGTATAGCTTGCCAAAGGTGATAATTGGAAGAGAAGAAAGAAAAAGTATATAATAACATAAAATATTATGATTTAGGGGAATTAATCTATAGAAAATAGAAAGAATTAATTAATAAGCTATCAAACATGAGTAGAAAAATGAATAAATAGAAAACCCCCTTTTTGCATAAAAATAGAAGACTGAACATTCTCAAAAATTAAATATGCTAGGAATAATACATAATTTGAAATTCCTAAGGCAATGAGAGATTATGTTTGCCACCTTATAGTAAAACATCAGTATACAGAAGACAAAAAGAAGATCTTATAATAAACTAGAGGCCCAATGCACGAAATTTGTGCAAGGGGCTCAGCCCTTGCAGCTGCAGCAGCTTGCCTCAGCCCTCACAGCCCCAGCTTCGTCTGGAAGGATGTCCGGAAGGTCATTCGGCTGTCTGGTTTAATTAGCATATTATGATGTTATTATTATAGATTAGTATAATCTACCAGGGATCATTGCTCTGAGGAAGAGTTCATCCAGTTCATCCAGTCATTGGATAACAGCATAAAACACAATTCACCCAACTGTTACATCTATTATAAAACTGAATTGATCTGCATCTGTTTTTTGTTTGTTTCATTTTTATTATCTTCTGGTAAATAAATGCAATTACCATAAAAAAGGAACAAAATATAATTATTATTTAAGCAATCCAAGTGTCCAAGTACAGATTAATAAACAAAATGTTAATATACACATAATAAAATAGTATCCAGCCTTACAAATGTAGGAAATTCTGTCATATACTATAACATGCATGAACCTTGAGAAATTATACTAAGTGAAATAAGCCTCACACAAAACATACAAATACTATCTGATTCCACTTCTAAGAGAGAACTAATGTAGTCAAAATCATAGGGATAGAAAGTAGAATGATGGCTGCCAGTGCCCAGGTAAAAGGGAGAATTAGGATTTCCTATTTAATGGTTGTAAAATTCAGTTTAAGAAAATGAAAAAAATGTTCTTGAGAGGAATATTGGTGAAGGTTACAGAACAATGTGAATGTATTTAATGCCACTAAGCTATATATTTAAAAATTGTTAAAATAATATATTTTATTTATGTATTTTTTCCTGGTTGAGTAAAATAATTGTAGGCATTAAATAAAAGCAACCTCATAATTTCTGACTTAAAGATATATTAAAATAATGATTCAATTTGCAAAAACCCAAATTTACATTTTTAATACACTTTTTTTTTTTTAGATGTAGCGATAGCTTATTCAACCAGTAAAATAGTGTGATTTTAGGAAGAACATTCCCAAGTAGAAAAAAAGAAATCTATGTTTATATTATTTAACACTGATAAACTAGAGAAGACAACTTTTTTATTAAACCGAAATTCGTCCGTTGTTCTGCTTGCAAAGAATTATCTAAATTATGTGAACTTACAATCTGTGGGTTTTCAGAGTTAGTTTCTATACTAACACTTCTTCCCCTACCCGCCCCCCAAAACACACACATTGAAAGTAAGTTTCAATTTATATAATTTCTGGAAATTTTAAGAATATTTAATATATATAAACACTTACTTATCTCTAAGCCAATCACAATAGAACTCCTTAAAGAGATTTTATTATCTAATTTGTAATTCCATCTAAGTTAGAAAGATATTACACTCTCAGAAAATCTGTGGTACAGGGCCTTCTGCATTGCAGATATTTAAATAAACAAAAAACATGGAGAAAACTTAAAGCTTCAATTCTAAAATTATAGCCACGAGTCCAGAATAAACACAGAAATACAGAAATCCTAAGTCTATTCATTTACCAGAGGGCCTAAATTTCATCATTAATTTGAGATCAAAAGAAACAAATGTAAGACTAACAAACTCTGAAAGCACTCTGTTATCTTTCACTCAACAAAGTCTCAATAACCCATCAATCCATTAATAGGTATTGCCAAATGATCAGACCATAAGAGCAAAAGTAGCAGATACCAGCAATCATGTGATTTTAAAAAGAAGCAAAATTAATTTCTTATTCTGTTACCAAAAGGCATGATCATTACTCCACTATGAGAAGGAATGAAGTATTGACACATGGTATATGAGGAGAATTTTTAAAATATTATGCTAAGTGAAAGAAGCCTGTTACGAAGTACCGCATATTGTATGATAACATTTATATGAAATGATCAGAATAAGGAAAACTATAGATACAGGAAGTGCCTTAGTGTTTGCCTAGGGCTGAGGTTGGGGAAAGTGGAAAATGACTACTAATAGAATAGGTATAATATTTGGGGGCTTATATAAATGTTCTAAAATTAAATTGTAATGTTTGCACAATCTGTGTATATTAAAAACTGAAGTTGTATATTTTATTTTTTTATTTATAAATTTCTTCTTGCTTTATTTCGGTATTCTTAACAAATAAGATTGTATATATTTTGGTGTACAACATGATATTTTGATAGACATGCTTTGTAAATGATTATCATAATCAAGCTAATTAACATTCCCATTACCTCACAAGGTATGTCTTTTGTGGGTGGTAGGAACATTTAAAATCTACTCTCCTAGCAATTTTCAAGTATACAATACTGTATTATTAACTATAATTACCCTGATGTACACCAAATAGTATACTTTCCATGGCTGAATTTCATAGTTTGTAAATATATTTCTATAAAATTATTAAAAATATTGCATATAAGCCTTACCTGCTGTCCTTCTACCCTGATTTAAGTAGTTGATTTTTAATACTTTCATCAAAAATTATTTTTTTAATATCTATCTCACACTACTAGAATAAGCTAAATGGGAGTAGAAATTTTTGTATATTAGTATATATTATCCATTGCTCTACCTCCAATGTGTAAAAATGTGTCTAGGGTACAATAAATGTGTTTAATATGTAAATTAGGGTTAAAATTTTAAAATAACAATATATAAACACCAACAAGCCACTTAAAGTAAAAATCTAAGAATGTAAATCTGAGTTAAAATACACTAATAAAATCAAATGCAGAAAATATGATATATTAATTTTATACTGTGAAAAAATGATAAAAATATATGTGTATATACAGGGTATAAAATATTTACTACAATCACTCTAATTAGAATATTCCCAAAATTAAAAGTGATTTTAAATGCAAAGTCTCTACAGAGGCCCAAACAGATTCACTAGTGAATTCTGTCAACATTTAAGCAATAAATTATATGAAATATTTATAATCTCTTTCAGAACATAGGCACACACAGAATACTTTCTACCTATTCTATGAGACCAGTATCACCCTAATACCAAAACTAAATAAAGACATTACAAGAAAAGAAAACTACATCAATATATTTCAGGAAATATATATAAAACTCTTCAACAAAATATTAGCAGATAGAGTAAAAAACAAACAAATGTATAGATAGAATTATACAACATGACCATGTAGGATTTACTCTAGGTATGCAAGACTGATTCAACATTTGAAAATCAAATAATGTCATAAATTACACCAACAGGCTAAAAGTTACATGATCATTTCAATAGAAGCAAAAAAGCATTTGACAAAACCCAATACTCATTTATGATAAAAACACTCAGTAAAGTAGGACTAGAGCGGAAGTTTCTCAACTTGATAAAAACTACCTACAAAAATCTACAGCTAATATTACACTTAATTTTGAGAAACTTGAAGCTTTCCCATAAGATGAGGTATAAGGCAGGATATTCTCTCCCTATCATTGTCAGTTCGTCCCAACTTGATCAACATTTTCAATGCAATCCCAATTGAAATCCCAAGAAGTTATATTGCAGATATTATCTAACTGATTCCAAAGTTTAGAGAGGCAAAAGACCCAGAATATACAAGAAAATATTGAAGGAGATGAACAAATTTGGAAGATTGATACTACCTGAATTCAAGACTAAATATAAAGCTACAGTAATAAAGATCATGTAGTGTTGGAAAAAGGATGAACAAAGAGATCATCAGAATAGACACCCCAGAAATAACGCATCCTAATATATAAAAACCCAAGGTCCGTAATGACTGACTGAACACCAGAAGTCAGTCCTGCAGTCAGTGCTGGATTGCCGTGGTGACTCAGCACTGACTGCCGCCAGCGTGGGTGCAGTGACCCAGCACTGACTGCCTAGGGGGCTGCAGATCAGGCCCAGAGAGAGGCCGGGAGAGAGAGGCAGGTTCTGATCTGCAGCCTCCCTGACAGCTGTTGATCAGCCATTGCCTCTCTCTTTCTCTCTGGGCTGTGCCAGCAGCTGCTCCTCGCTTTCTCTTTCTCTCTGGGCCTACACAGGGGCTGCTGATCAGCCCCATCTCTCTGATCAGACCTGGAGATAGGCTCAGAGACACTAACTGGCATAGAAACCGACCAATCAGAAGCAAATCTGGGTGAACTGTGAGGAGCCAATGGCTGCCTAGGAGACAGAGCTTTTGACGCTGACTGGCTTAGAAACCAATCCAATGGGTCCCCATTGGAGAGAGTGCAGGCTAGGCTGAGGGAACCGCCCCACCCCATGCACAAATTTCATGCACTGGGCCACTAGTATAAGTATAGTCTACTAATATTTGATGAAAAACCAAAGTTAATGCAATTGAAGGAAAAAAAAATTCTCTTCAAAAAATGGAGCTGAAACATCTGGACATCCACATCCCAAAAGATGACTGCCACAGTTCATCTTAGGCTCTTCAGAAACATAAACTCAAAATGGATCTCCTGGAAGACAACATAGGAGAAAAACATTGTGACCTTGGGCATAACAATGTCTTTTTAGATACCAAAGCTGCATTCCATAAAAGAAATCACAGATAGTGGATTTAATTAAAATTAAAATTTCTGCTTCGGGTAAGACAATGTCAAGGTATGAGAAGGCAATCCGCAGACTAGAAGAAAATATTTTCAAAAGGCACATCAGATAAAATACAGTTAACCAAAATATGCACAGTACTCTTAAAAATTCAATAATAAGGAAACAACAACCTGATTAAAAAATGAGCCTAAAGTATTAACAGACATCTCACTAAAGAAGAAATACAGGATATGGCAAATAATCAGCTGGTAAGATGTGCCTAATTATGCCATCAAGAAATGCAAATAAAACAACAATGAGATATTACTACACGCCTATTAAAATGGCCACAATCTGGACCACTAACAACATCAAATTATGGTAAGGCTGTGGAGCAACATGAAAACTCTCTTATATTGCTGATAGGAATGCAAAATGGTTTGCTCTCTCAGGAAGACAGTTTGGTCCTTTCCTAAAAACTGAACATAGTTTTACCATAGACTCCAGCAATTGCATGCCTTAGTATTTAGCTAAAGGAGTAAAAAAATTTACATCACACAAAAACCTCCACATCAATGTTTATAGCAACTTAATTAGTAATTGCCCCACTTTAAGCAGCCAAGATGTTCTTCAGTAGGTGAAAGGATTGATAAATTGCAATATATACAGGCAAATATTATTCAGCTTTAAAAAATAAATGAGTCATTGAGCCATAAAAATACATGGGGGGACTTTAAATGCATATTACTTAAGTGAAGAAAACCAATCTGAAAAGGGTATGTACTGTATGAGTCCAGGTATGCAAGCTATGCATTTTGGAAAAGGCAAAACTATTGAGAAAGTGAAAAGATCAATGGTTGGTAGTGTTGGGGTACAGGAAGAGTAATGAACAGGCAGAGCACACAGGAGTTTTAGGACAGTGGAAATAGTATGTGTGATACCATAAAGATAGACACATGTCATTATTATTTCCCCCAACCCATAAAATATAACATCTAGACTGAACAGTAATGTAACTTTGTATGATTATGATGTATCACAGTAAATTCATCAGCTGTAAAAAGAAATGTGCCACAATGATAGGGGATGTTGATAATGTGGGAGTGCAGGGGTACATGGGAAATTTTGTTGTGAATTTAAAACTGCTCTAAAAAATAAAGGCACCCCCCTCCCCCCCCCAACACACACACACAAAATCCAAAATAGCTACACTTATTATTAGATACAGCGTTCCATTATTGGTCATATCAATTAGAGAAAACAACAATATAATATTTACTTAAATTATACTATTTATAAGATAAGGTTAACACTATGAAGTTGAATAAATTAAAATAGAGAATACTTTTTTGGAAACATTATTCTCTATGTATGTCATTTTTATAGCTTTAGTGTCAATTTAAAAAATAATAAAAACTCCCATTATTTAATATTAATTCTTTGCCAGGCACGGAGGTATATTTTACATGTGCCTTTTAATCATTTCAGCAAGTTAGAGAATACGATTTGCAATATTTTACAGTAACTTGTGTAAGCCCTGAGCTAGCCAGAGGCAGAGACAGCAGAGCCCCTGGTCTATGCAACTCCTAATCCCAGGGTTCACCATCACTGTCGTGTTCTAGCATCCAAAGATTTTATTATCTGAATTTAGCATCATAAAATAATTAGTGCACAAAGGAAACTTGAAAATAGTCTACTATATGAGAACTAGCTCACCAATCATTAGGACATATAGTTCAATTCAAAGCCTTGAAAGCAAATAATCAAAGAATTACTGAAAATATATTGAAGTTAATGGTCTCCTTCATAAGGAAAGGAGTTACTTGTTGCACTAACAATACATTTTGACAATATAGAAAAAATAAAACATCAAAAGTTAAAAAGAAAATGGTAAATTATAAAAAAAAAAAATGGAAAATGAAATAAAAGTGATCATTACAAATGGCTACATTATTTGGTAAATTCCACAAGATTTCAGAAAAAAAATTCAAAATAGAATTTAAAAAGAGAATTAATGGGTAAAGTACATACAATAATGGTGATATATAAGAGTATTATACACCATTATTTAGAAATATATTCATCATGAAAAAATAAAGGTGATTAATTAGACATCAATCTAAAGTTTATGAACAGGAAAGGGGCCCATTTCAAACTGTAAGAAACTAAAATACACTTTAAAAACAACGTAAGATGTTTACTGTCGTGGTTCTTGTCCCAGCATCAAGAAGGGTTCAGGAATCTGGAAAAGGCTGTGCGTAGACGACATAGGAATCTAGAGACTAATAAAGAGTCTGGAGACGAGATATAATTTTGAAAGGCATGGGGGGCGGGGGGGGTCAGAGGACCTTCAGATAAAGGAACTGAAGACTCCCTCCTTGTCTAGGAATCTTGCTTTTATTAACAAATTTGTCCTAAGGCAAGGTGGAGATAATACACCTCAAAGGATAAAGTTTCAAAGGGTACAGAAGCATTGTCAGTTTGGGGAATAGCCTATGGCTGTTCAGGTGTTTGGTCAGTAGGAGGCAATAACATGTAGATTAAGATGCCCTTTAACTGTCTGGCAGCCCCAATCAGTTTCCTATTCAGGTTTGGGGAAATGCCTTTAGCCATTCCCAACAGGTGACTACATGTGTGACTTAACCTGGTTGAGTCCCCAAGTCTCATCAACCTTTTGATGAAACTCTTGAAATTATGACATGCTGGAATTGGTCTATGGCAGTTTATCTTTTTTTTTAAATTATTTTATTGATTTTTTACAGAGAGGAAGGGAGAGGGATAGAGAGTTAGAAACATCGATGAGAGAGAAACATTGATCACCTGCCTCCTGCACACCCCCTACTGGGGATATGCCCGCAACCAAGGTACATGCCCTTGGCCTGAATGGAACCTGGGACCCTTCAGTCCTCAGGCCGATACTCTATTCACTGAGCCAAACTGGTTAGGGCCGGCAGTTTACCTTTTCACAAATGTCTATTATAGAAGATCAGTATTTAAGTAACCTGCATAGATTCACATTTTTAGACATTTTTCCACATATATAATTGAGGGGAAATTGATCAGAGGGGACAAATATCAATTTAAATTCAGAGATGACGTAGCTCTCAAATAGATGGTGCAAATAAAATGTTGAGAGATGTTTGAAATTGATTAATGCTGTTTTCTATCACTACTGCTTAGGATAGAAATCAGTAAGTTTCAGTATTAAGGACTACATCTTTGTTGGTGAAGATGTGTTAGGGGTGTGCACAACAGGAAAAGTATGATCTCCACCACAAATAAACCACCAACACAACTTTCAAGGGCCAGTGACAGTATGGGGGCAGCTATGGTATGAGTGAGTAAAATCCTATATAGCTGTTGGTGACTGGTAAAGCACTAATTCAGTGTCAGTTCTCAAGTTTAATGATAAAAGAGCCCCTACCAGCACAGTTATAAGGAGAGGAAATAAGAAATCAACTGCAAGTTAACTTAATCTAATTTTGAAACAAAATGGAGGACCTTAGAGATCCGTAGTATGAAGCTATTAGGTCAAATTATAAAGCCTGAAGTTGAACAGATGGATGCTTTGTCCTTATCCTTTGATGCTTGGCTCAGAAAGGCAAGGTGTCATTCTGGAGAAGGTGATAATATCATCTAATAATTATTAGAGATGAGTGTCTGTGCTAATATTTATGAAAGAAAAGATCACGTTTTGAAGAATCAGATATTTGTCAGTTCAAAACAATTGTCACCTACTTAGCTGGATAAACTCCAAAGATATTTTTAATAAACATTCTACAAATCATAGAATCTAAGAATTCTGGAGTAGGAAGAGAGCCTGCTATAATCACAGATTCATGAATTACTAGCAACTTAAGTAAACATGTGTCAGAGGATCATAATGGGAGATTATAGTGAAAATTAATGGTTCTTGCTGTATCCAAATATGTCAGGTGACATTAAAGCCTCATATAATCCCCATCCTCAAATCTTATCCCATTAAAAATATATACAGGATGGGGCAAAAGTAGGTTTACAGTTGTTCCTATAGAAAATAATATCATCTATCTATACGAAGAAAAGGGTAATATGCTAATTAGACTGGACATCTTCCGGATGTCCTTCTGGACAAAGCCACAGTGGCAGGGGCTGAGGCAGAGGTGGTTAGGGGTGATCAGGCTGGCAGGGGAGAGCAGTTAGGGGGCAATCAGGCCAGCAGAGGACAGCAGTTAGGGGGCGATCAAGCCGGTAGGGAAGGGCAGTTAGGGGGTGATCAGGCCGGCAGGGAACCATTTAGGGGACAATCAGACGGGCAGGAGAGGGCAGTTAGAGGCGATCAGGCCAGCAGGGGAGAGCAGTTAGGGGCGATCAGGCAGGCAGGCAGAGTGGTTAGGGGCGATCAGGCAGGCAGGGAGGTGAGCGGTTAGGAGCCAGAGGTTCCAGGTTGTGAGAGGGATGTCCAACTGCTGGTTTAGGCCCAATCCCACAGTTGGACATCCCCTGAGGGATCTCAGATTGGAGAGGGTGCAGGCTGGGCTGAGGGCCCTCACCTGCCCCCATGCACAAATGTCATGCACTGGGCCTCTAGTCTATACTAATAAAAGGGTAATATGCTAATTAGAGCAGACATCTTCCAGACGTCCTTCCGGACAAAGCCGCAGCGCCTGTCTGAGGCTCAAGCAAGCCACAGATGGTGGCTGCCGCTGTCAGGACCGGCCTGAGGCTCAGGCAAGCTGTGGATGGAAGCTGCCACTGTGAGGGCCCATGACTCAGGAAATGAGGGCTGGGCTGAGGCTCAGGTAGCTGCGGCAGCCAGCAGTGGCAGCAGCAGAGGTGTGATGGGGGCGTCGCCTTCCCCGATCTTCCAGGTTGCCTCCCAAAGAGGAAGGCCAGAGGCAGCAGGAGCAACGAGGTAATGGGGGGGGGGGGTGCCTTCCCCTGATTGGCTGGTCGCCTCCTGCAGAGGGAGGCCAGACCGTGGCTTAGGCGTGCTCCCCGCAGGCTCCTGGACATGCCCTGAGGGCTCTTGTGAAGCATCCATCTTATATAAAAAGTGCTGTTTGAAATTTTAACCCTGCTATTTTGGCTTCTGTAAATGCTTGCTTGTTTAAATAATAAGGAAAATAAGACCACTCCCATTCCAGAGATTCCATAAACTATGCCCCAGACAGAGTTGTTAGTGCTGGCACCAGGCCAGGCCTTGAGATATGGTCTCATGGCCCCTTCCCAGCATGAAGGCCTTCTTTCTCAAAAGGCCCGGAAGTCTCATTCCAAATTTGGGAGACAAAGGACTGGAAAAAGTATAAATAGAAAGAGTTTCCTCCATGTTGGGGGGCTCAGAATTTGAAAGACACATTTTTCTCTGGGCCTGCACAGAATTTAATAATTAAAATGTAACTCCCTTTCTCTAAGCATGGCTTTTTCTTCTTCATCTTCTGTAACACCTGGACTGTGACAGGGGGCAGGCTGGGCTGAGGGACCCCTCCAGTGCACGATTTTCATGCACCAGGCCTATAGTATATATATAAAAGCCTAAGCAACCATTATGACCAGTCGACTGGTCATCAGGGGGCAGACACTTAATGCAGGCGTTACCCCTGGTGGTCTATGGGCTACCACAGCCAACCTCCTGTGGCCGGCCAACCTCCCGCGGTCCCTTCCTTCAGCTGGTGAGCTTCCATCAGCCCTTATCAGCCCCAATCAGCCCTGATCAACAGTCAGGCCAAGGGCCCCCCAACTGTGCACAAATTTGTGCACTGGGCCTCTAGTAAGGAATAAATAATAACATAAGAATAAACTCTGTGTTTTGCATATTCACAAATGTAAACCTACTTTTTCCCCACCCTAAATTCAAACAAGTTTAATTATTGTAGGTGAGTTTAATTAAATCAACATACATTAAGGATCAAAATTTACAACTGTTCTTTTCATGTAAATAAAACAATGTGCTAAGAGGCTTTGGGAGTTAAAACATTGGTACTATATTATGGTGAGATATAATGGAGAAGCACTAGACTCTGAGTTGAAAGTACTGAGTTGAAAGATATTAGTCTCAGGATGTGTAACTATAGCAAAATAGCATCTGTGCTATTTCAATGGAGGTTGCATATCCCCTATTTCAATATTCCCCAGCACTTTCATTTGTTTCAATATTAAGATGAGTAAAGCTTTGTAATCTTATATAATAAAAGGCTAATATCCAAATTCTCCCCTCATACCCCCAGTCTGCTCCCCCACCCTGATCAGAGTGGGGCTGGCTGGCCAACCTCCCGCATCCCCTCTCCCCTGGCCGGCCCAGCCCAATTGGCCCCAATCGGGGTGAGCCAGCTGGACCCCACCCTTGCACAAATTTGTGCACTGGGCCTCTACTAGTATATATTCATTCAGATATACTCTATTGGGATTGGCATCCAGATCCCAGAAGTTCTTTTTTGAGAATTTTCTTATGAATTTATTTAAGCCAAACATAAGACAATTGCCTAGAAGCAAGATCTGAAAATTTCCCCAGATATCAGAATTTCTGTTCAGCTAGTTTCACACTCTCACCTTGGTTATTTCTTAGCCTCAAAATAGTATAACTTCTCATTTCATATAGCAGTATTTTTGTTTTGCATCCTACTGTTTGGTTACCTACAACCAACTATCACAGACGTTAGGGTTGGAAACAACAAATCTTTTATTATCACTTATAGTTTTATGTATTGGCTGAACTTAGCTAAGAAAATCTGCTTTCTTGCTTGGGATCTCCTAACTGGTTGCAGTCGGATGGCCTCTGGGTCATGTGGAGGCTGGGTAGGATGCTACAGTGTTTGGTCCTCCATCTCTCTTGTTCTCTCTCCATTCAGGGTCTTTCTCTTTCCATCTGACCTTTACAAATGGTCTCTGCCTATGGTCTCTGCAGTAATGCAGCCTGACTTCTTATATGTACCATTCTCACAGGTATCCCCAAACTGAGGAGCCCAGTAAGCAGAAGCTAACAACTCTCACAAAGACACATTTGGGATGGAAATCACCTTCCCTTCTAATACATTCTCTCATCACAGGGTAGGTTCAACATGGGAGGGACTATACCAGGGCATGAATGATGAAAAATGTGGCGTATGGTAGGGTCATATTTGCAGGCTAACTACCACACCTACTTTTCAGTTAAAATGATAAATTACTCTGTTCTTTATCAATAAATAAAAAATAGTGTGTGTGGTAGGGGCACAAGAGGTATTTTCATATTGCATAATACAGATATAAATAACTCTGAAGAGACAAGCTTAACAATTGGTTTCTGACTTTTCTTCTAGTCTTAGAAATACCTGAGGAGTTAATTTCTGAAAATTGTCCTTGAAACACTCACTCAAAGAATTTATGGGGGTGTATCAGATCCCAGGTTCATCAGGATTCAGTATGAATAACTAGTGAAACAAGCACCTGCACCTTAATGTCAAAACTACTTATTTAGTAATAAGTAACTGGTCTTAATAAGATCCCATTGCACCCAAGAATAAAAAGTACTCATGAACTGAGGGGGCTTCAAAAATAGAAAGTTATAAAAGCTGACAGTATCTTGGAGCTGATGACTTCCCTGAACTGATGTAATCTCTGGCCACCCAGTCTCACTTCTCATAACCACAAGTGAGGAGTGGCTGGGACAGAAGGAAAACTGCCTGGAAGTTGTGGGAGTTTTTACACTCTGCTGTTACTTTCCGGCTTTTTTTCTATATTTTGTCAGCCCTATATTCATTTTCAAACTAAGTAACATCCGTGTCTGGATGAAGCCTGCTACATTCTGTAGCTTTGTTGTCAATATGATACCAAGACCACAATTGCTAGCTAAGTGTGTGTCTGCAAAATTCCAACTGTTTTCAGCCCTCCCCTCACTTTATTTTCTTACTCTTGGACACAAGGCACATAACTAGCTCATTAGGTCATTAGGTGGGACCCTGTTCCTTCGGATGGATAGAACTGATAGATTCAGTGTCACTACATCCTCATGGATAGTGGAATGGCTGCACTACTTTGAGAGAGTGTGAGTATTGGAGGCGAAAGGAGTGACCTTCTACATTGACCACTGTCCTTGTCACCTCAAATGAGGTCTATGTCCCATCAGAAGCAGGAAAACTAATTTGGAGCTTATTTACTTTCTATTCTGGAGCTAATCAGCACTGTGAGGCATCTAAAAACTACCAGCTCAAAGGCCTAAACAACCATATTTTAGGAATGATTAAACAGGTTTATGCTTGGAGACTTTAGAAGGAGTTATTCCTGGATATTTCAAACAGTCTCTTAATACAAATTTCTATGTTCTTGAAAATGTTATTTTCATAGCATATTTGTCCTAGACAAAATAACAAAACCATGGATTCCTGGAAACCACTCCAATGTTGGAGGAAGAAATCCCAATTACTAAAACTAAACATACATTTCAGTACATGTCTGTTATAGAAACCCCTCACAATGTGGAGGAAAACCAGAAACAGCTCTACACATTTACATCTTTGGAGTTTGTATATATAGAAGAGACAATTTTGTTCAGCTCTTCTAACTTTTCTAAGTATGTAGAGAAAAGAGCATACTCAATATCAACTCATTCATTGACCCACTATCCTTGAAATAATTTGATTTTGTTTGGAACTAGTACAGTAATCTAAGCATTCTAATGTATGGTGACAAAATTTTTTCAATGTTGAGACATTAGTATAATTATATAGAGCAACATTTGAATAAGTTGGATAATTATTAGTTTGAATGACTTGTTTACTATATTGGTATATCCTTTCATATATCTTATATCTTAATACATGGTGAAGAAAAGTAGTAGGAACAAAAATTTACCTATTTGAATGATCTTAAATATCACCTTCCAAAGCATTAGATTTGTTTATAATGTAAGAACAGGTTTAGTATTCAAACTGATACTGTAGATTTCATGCCACTTATGAATGACATTGAGGTTCTGTTTGTTCAAATGGACTATGATTATAGTGTCCTATAATTATTACAAACCTTTAAATAAATTGACTAATTCTTAATCCACAATTTTAGTAGACTGTTGCAATTTGAGGATGCTGCTCCAGCTTTGGCATATTGTTCATTTATAAAATGCAATTTTCAAAATCTTTATGGAAAATATTTCAGTTATTGAATATCACATATATTTGTTCTTTTTAATACTATGAATGCTAAATAATTATTCCATAATGCTAATACCCTTCTATATTGTTAATTAAGTCAAAATTACATGCTATTATTTTGCACATTCTCCTTAAAATTTTAGCATGCTTACTAAATATTATGCCTACATTTCTAACAAATGAGATAATCTACTATGTCTATCTATTTACCTAACATAAAATTAGCCATTTTAAAGCCTAAAAATAAAAGGAGTTAAAGCCTAAAAATAAAAGGAGTTAGTACATTTACACTGGTATAGAACCATCACCACTATCTAGTTCCAAAACATTTTTATGGCCCCAAAGAGAAACCTGTACCTATTAAAGAGTCAGTTCCATTCCCTGCTCCTCTAAGTCCTTGGAAAACACTAATCTGCTTCTTATCTCTATGAGTTTGCATATTCTGGGTATCTATACTAGTATATATAAAAGCCTACATGACCAGCCGACCAGCAGACCAGCCAACCAGCCAACCGGCCAGTAGCTATGATGCACACTGACCACCAGGGGCAGGCACTCAACACAGGAGCTGCCAAGCAGAGGTCACTTGGCAGCAGTGGTTCTCCGGTGACACACCCAGGACCAGAGAGGAGGGAGCCTAATTCCAGAGTGTGTCACCTGAGAATCACCCTCTCACAATCCGGGACCCTTTAGGGATTTTGGAGAGCTGGTTTCAGCACGATCCCTGCAGGCCAGGCCAAGGGATCCCCCCAGTGCACAGATTAGTTTCATATAAATGGAAAAATAGGATATGTGGCATTTTACATCTGTCTTCTATCATTTAGCATTTTTAAAAATGTATTTTTATTGATTTCAAAGAGAAAGGGAGAGAGAGAGACAGAGAAAGAGCGAGAGATAGAAAAATCAATAATGAGAGAAAATCATTGATCAGTTGCTGTCTGCATGCCCCACCCTGGGATTAGTTCATAATCCAGGCCTATGCCCTGACTGGGAATCAAACTGTGACCTCCTGGTTCATAGGTCAATGCTCAATATTGAGCTATGCTGGCTGGGACAGCATGTTTTTTTTTTGTTTGTTTGTTTTTTAAGCAAACAAAAAAAGAGACAATGAAATTGTTGAAATTAAAATATAGTTTTTGAAAAAGTAAATTTGTGTGCTGAGAAAAACTAATATATATTACACAGTCAGTTGATATAAAAAAATATGCTTGCCCTAACCAGTTTGGCTCAGTGGAGAGAACGTCAGCCTGCAGACTCAGGGGTCCCAGGTTCGATTCCGGTCAAGGGCATGTACCTTGGTTGCGGGCACATCCCCAGTAGGGGGTGTGCAGGAGGCAGCTGATCGATGTTTCTCTCTCATTGATGTTTCTAACGCTCTATCCCTCTCCCTTCCTCTCTGTAAAAAAATCAATAAAATATATTAAAAAAAAAAATATATATATATATATATATATATATATATATGCTTACTATAACATCATTTAATGTGTGTGAGAAAGTAGAGAAAGAACAGTTTTGATTTTGATTCTAGTAAACCATAACAAATGTCCTTACTGTCAATGTCATCTTGGAATTAATTTACTATTTCTTCTTCTCATTCTCACTTTTTTACATAATAGGCAATCAGAAAAAGGCAATTCACTCTCAGATGGCTTAACTGCTAGACATTTTGTAATATTCCACCCATTAAGAGAGCCATACTTATGAGCCATTCACATTTTAAGATATACTAGAGGCCTGATGCATGAGATTTGTGCATTTGCGTGGCGGGGGAGCTCAGCCTGGCCTGCACCCTTTCACAGTCCAGGGTTCTCACAGTCCAGGACCCCTCGCTTCTTACTGCCCACCTGCAGTGGAGGCAGGAGAGGCTCCCACCACCACCGCTGCACTCGCCAGCCATGAGTCCAGCTTAAGGCTGAGAGGCACTCCCCCTGTGGGCATGCACTGACCACCAGGGGGCAGCTCCTGCATTGAGCGTCTGCCCTCTGGTGGTCAGTGCGCATCATAGCAACCAGTCGTTCTGCCATTCAGTTGATTTGCATATTAGGTTTTTATTATATAGGATAAATAAAATGTTACAAAGTGTAAATAAATAGCTGGTAATGTAACTTCCAGATAATTACAGAAGAAAATGCCTCAGAAGATAAAAAATACAGCTCTGTATTTATAAAAATTTGGATAGCATCTTTTATGACACCACTTGATCTATGAAGAAGTAGTATTATTTTTTCTGTCAAAGAAGTTTGGAAAGCTTTGCATTGTCTCTTTTATTGTATTTATATATGTTTTATCTCTTATCTGAAAGCTTACTATTTTTATACTGTTATTAAGTTTATAATAACAAAAATAATAAATTTAAACTGATAATTACCTCTTTACTTTGGAAGGTTACATTATATAACTAAAATGTTTCAAAAGCATCAATATGAGGATAAAATTAAAAATAAGTTTAATGTTCCCTATATTCTCATCCCTAAGTCTCCTGAATCTAAAATGAAAACTTTAAGTATATTTCTTATTTTTTGTCACATAAAATTATAACAATAAATATAATAAAATATGAGGGGTAATTTCAAAAAGGCACAAAAGAGTACCCATTTAATTTAAAGATACATTTATTCCTTTAGAAGCAAATTAATTAAACCAATGTATAGTAATCCAAGAAATTTACCTTGATTTATTAAAATTAATGTAAATGAGAAATCATAATTCAAAAATTAGAAGTACATTAAAATATTTCTAAATAACTAAATTAACTTGCTTCTAATACTTGTTTAGGTGAAACTACTCTCTAATAAATTGTATCATCAAGTCTTTGGAAATCATTCCAAGATGATAATAGTTTTAAAGTAAATGTCTTAGATAAGGAGGAATTTTATTAGTTTTCTTTTCCAGTAATATTTTAAAATAACATGCTAATATATGGAAGTATTGAAATTTTGTCTTAAAAATTTATTCTATTGTAAGTGAGAAAAGTTTTAGCAGACCTTGTTAGCACCCAAATGAAATGTTAATCAAAATAACCTGGATCTTTTTGTTAGCTTCTTGCTTACTGAACAATAAGTTTGGTTGTCTAACACTATCTTACATTTTTATATTAAGCTAATCAGTTATAAAATTCAATGATGATTTCTTGAATCTGGTGTGGACATGTGTGCTACAGTTCCTTTAATAATTCTATTGGAATTATCATGTTTCCAAGTTTTAGGTGGAAATTGTTCCTCTTCCTGCTGATCTGGAAATAGCCCAAGTGCTCATCAGTAGATGAGTGGATAAAAAAGCTTTGGTATATTTACACCATGGAATACTATACAGCAGTAAAAAAGAAAGATCTTTTACCCTTTGAGACAGCATAGAGGGACCTGGAGAATATTATGGTAAGCGAAATAAGCCAGTCAGAGAAAGACAAGTATCACATGATCTCATTCATAAGTGGAATCTAATGAACAAAATAAACTGATGAATAAAATAGATCCAGAGACACAGAAACATGGAACAGACTGTGGAATCTCAGAGGGAAGGAGGGGGTGGGTGGGAAGAGATCAATCAAAGTACTTGTATGCATATATACATAACACATGGACACAGACAGTAGGGTTATGAAGGCCTGGGGTGAGGTGGGGGGTGAGGGCAGGCTAGAAGGGGTTAATGGGGAAAAAAGAGATATATGTAATACTTTCAACAATGAATATTTTTAAAAGAATTAAATCATAAAAAAGAAACATGCAAGTGCGACTGCAAATTACATTATATATATATATATATATATATATATATATCCCATACTTAGTGATGAAGAAAACATTGAAGAGATTCTAAGTTGGTTGTAGAGTAGGTAGAAATTACACTCACCTACTCCTAGTGCCAGACCATATTTTCAGCTAAATTATAGAGCAATCAACCTGAATGACCAACTAAAGGCTGGAGGAACTAAAATATTATAACCAAGGATTTACAGAAGTAGCCACATAGCGACTGGTAAGAAAGGTGGAGATGCGAAAAGGGCTCGCCCCTACACCCAGGTGCAGAGAAGCCAGAGGGATATCATGGATGCAAAACTTCCTCCCCACAGGATTGTGGAGTCTCAACACCTCAAAGGGATCCCTCATCCCAGAGCAACAGAGATGGGAAAAGGAGCCCTCAGAGCATCTGGTGGTAAAAATCAGTGGGGGTTCACTCCACCTGGGAGAGAAGGGAGTCTATTAGAGACTCAGATGCCATCTTCCCAGGGAAGAGCACAATTATTGGTGCAGCACCAACCTTGGAGTGGACTTCTGGGTCCCCCAACTACTGGCAACACCTCTCTGCCTTGCTCAGGGCCCGTAGAGGGGTCTGCTGGCCGCACAGATCAGTGACCTTTGAGTACTTTTTTTCTGGAGGAGCTCTTGGTGGGAAACTCAGACAGTGATTGAACTGTGTAGCTTTGGAAATGGGACTGATCTTCCCCAGCTCCTACACACAGTTGGTGTATCCCCATGACACACACACACACACACACACACACACACACACACACCTGTAGAAGCAGTTGGCCAGCCCCACACTGCTGACTTCAGGAACTCAGAGGGATTGGAGTGCTGCATAGAGCTGGAGGAGGCTTGTCTCTGGAGGAGGCTTTTCCTCCAAAAACCAAATGGGCAGGTCCTGAGTTGTGGGGCTACATGACAGGGAAACCACTACTATCTCCCCTGTGAGCTCAGCCTGAGCTACCCCAGGAAGGGGAAAACATGCCCATGCCCCTCCTACAGGCTTGTGGGCACTACCCCCAACCAGAGACTGGATCTGCCCTTCCCAATCCGATCCCCACCCTGCTTAGCTCAGTTGCATGAGGGGAAGGAAGTGTAGCTCAAACCTGAGACATCTGTTGTGTGTATACCTAGAAGGCTATTGTCTGGAACCCAGAGGAAGTGCTTGGCAACCTCCTTTGGGCGTGGCTGGCATCACCCCCAATGGGAGACCCTTTGATCTGTCCTCCTGAACCCAGTGGAACTGCCCTGCTGAGCTTGCTCCTACAGAGGGGACCAAACTGAACCTTCTTCATGCTCATCCTGGGAGAAATAGAGTTGGAGAATCTGGCTGAGACTGAGTGGCTTGGCTCTGGAGTAGAAACCCCATTTCCCTTATTGAATGACTGATTACGTGACCCCAAGTAGGGGATTCACTAGCCCCATCCTCCCAACCCTGGTTTCCCAGCCCTGTCAGGCTCAGGACCTGTGGAAGGGTCTGTGGGCCATGCCCATTCTCTACAGTCCTTCTTCATAAGGCTCTGGAAGTGAACCAAGCAACCTCAGAGGGAGGCAGAGCAGCTGACAGGCGGAGGCGAACCTCAGAGAGCCTTGGTCCTTTTATATATCTACTTCCAGCCCGAAGCTTAAGGAAGCCAATTCTTGTACACATATCTGCCGATGTACCAGCAAACTGAGCTGCTGCTCCCCGTGTCTAGCATCTCGGTGGCAACGCCAACGCCATAGTGTGTAGTTCGGCGCTAACAGGAGCACTGGGGGGAGAGGGTCCCTTCTGGGACCTGGAGGAGTCCCTCAGGTGGGCTGAGGGATGGGTGGGGCCAATGGGATGGTCTGAGGAGGGCAGGGGTCCTTCAGTGCTGGTTGGACGGTGGGGGGACTGCAGGGTCCCTGTGCCTCACACTGTACTGGATTTGGTAAACTGGCAGGAACCTCGGACTGGACTCAGGGTAAGTGATGATTGTGCAAGCATAGCAAGGGGGAGTGGTGTCCATTTCACTGTCCTCATCATCTGAGGGCAGCTGAGAGTTGAGACCTTCAGGTGCCCCGGCTTTGATGGGAGCAGCGCCCTGGCCAGGGTGAGTGGCCAGGGGCAGGATGTCTGCCATCGCTGAGCCAGGACGGGAGGGAGAAGGGGCAGACTGAGTGGCACTGCAGCCCGCCCTGGCCTCTGGGTCAGCGCCCAGGATGCAGTCACCTGGAAGGCAGGGCAGCTTAGGAAGCGGGGGCAGCTCCCCCTGATCCCACCGCAGTGGGGGCAGCGGGAGCTGGAGGGGCAGGGACATGGTTCTCTTGCGTGAATTCCTGGCAGCAGAGGGTGGAGGAAGGCTGCTGGATGGCTTTGGAGCCTCCACCTCCTCACACAAAGGTGGTGACACTGGGACGCTGGGCGGGGGGTCTCCCCGCAGCACTCCCTCTTCGGGGCTCTGTGGCTGCAGGAAGCCAAGGGGGCTTGGGTTTGGCTGCAGAGCAGGCGGGGCACCTCCTGCAGGGCTGCCTGAGCTGGGGACCACCCCACCATTGGAGGAGCAGCGCCTGGGAGACAGCGGGGTGCTCCCACTCACGCTACCCTGTGGGTGCTGGGCATGGAGGCCCAGAGGCCCAGGACCGCTCTTGCCGGCAGGGAGGACGCCCGTGGGCTCTGGGGCCCTAGATGTCAGTGGGGGGCCCCCAGGGCGGTATGGGCTGTCCTGGTCATGCTGTCCCTTGTTCTGTACCTGATGGTCTTGGTTCTCTGTCCTCCCTTTTGGGGACTCTTCTTGGACCTTCACCTCCATGTCCTTTGGAGGAGAAAGTGGGATGGTACTCGCTGGTTTCTGCTTCATAGCCTGGCCTTCCTGCCTGGGGAGAGCAAGTCTGCCCCTGGGAGGAGGGATGTAGACCATCCTGGGATTAGGGGAACACAGCCGGGGCTTCTCTGGGATGTCCTTCTACCCCACCAAGGGGAGGACCCCCAGAGGGAAACGCCTGGTCTGGGGGAGAGGACACGGCCTTCCCACCGCTGTGTGACAGCCAGATGCTGCTGGTGCAGGACTCCGGGGAAGGGGCCGGTGCCCAGGGCCCAGGGCAGGTGCAGGAGCTGCGGGGTGGGCACGGCCAGGCGGGGCACCCCCCTGCACACCCCTCAAGCCACGGGGCAGCGGGCACCAGGCAGGATCCGGCGGCGGTGGCGGCGGATTAAAGGAAGAAACCTGGAAAGCAAATTGCCCATGGAGAGCAGGTTGTGCGCCAAGCGAGCCGAGGTCAGAGTGGAGACCGGGAGCGCTGCTCCTTCGCTTCCTCCTCCGCTGGGGCTCTCGCACGCACTGAGCCAACGTGGTCCAGGAGCTCTGATGTCTCCATGGAAACGTCAAAGGAGAGGGTGGCCATGCCAGTCCAGCGCAGGGGGAGAAGTCAAAGGGCAAGGAGCGGGGCCTCAGCACTGGCCACTCCCTTCCTGACTCTCCAGCACCTGGGCCTCCAGCTGTGGGGCAGGTGCTGGGCACCCACTGGCCCTGCTTGAGGAGCCTGTTCCAGACACCGAGGCCCTGACCTGACTGGGGCCGCACCCCCACATCCAGAGCAGAGCCCGCAGCTAGTAGGGATTGCACCCCAATACATTGCACTGCCTTGTGAGTGAGCAAACAGGGAGTCTTTTCCCAGGAGCCTTCTTGGGAGGGAGTCCCTGTCCTTGTGGGGCAACGGAGGGGACACAGGGAAGCATCTCCCAGGCTTTCCATGTCCTTTGAAGCCAACACAGCGGTCAGAGCCTTTCTGGTACCCAGCGGACACCATCACATGCATCTCCCGACTTGTCCTTGCATTTCACCCTTTGAATGGACTGGCTCATGAAAGAAACAGTTGAAGTGGCCTTTGCTTTGGGGACTTAAAACCTTTCCAAGCATATGGACTTCTCTGATCTCAGCCCTGCAATGAATTTTTGGATATGTATAATATTAATTTTCTAATCATCTGCTTTTGAAGATTAGGCATTAAAATGGCATGTTTTAATGTGATATTTATAAGCACTGTTTACCCTTTAACTACAAAAAAAAATAGAGCACAAGACAGCCATGATGAATAGCTGCATTTAATGTGATGTTAAGTTTCCAATTAAATTCTCCCAAAGTGAGCAAGTTTAATTATATTTCTACCAGCAACACTAAATACTATAACATCCTGCCTGGTAAATACTAGACAATTGATTAGAAAAAAGAAAGTGGATTTAACCATCTTCTTTTCTAAAATACAAATGACTAAATAACAAATTAAATCAATATGATTGTTTCTTGTCTTGTACTTTTATCAGTTATATTTTATTAAAATACTTCCAAACCAAGATAAAAAGAAAACAAACACTGAAGATGAGAGTAGATACAGAATCTGAAAGAAATGCATTACTATTGGCATAATTGATTTCCACATTCCACTATTGGACTTCAAAGTGAGAAGTCTCAAACTCCCTTTGTATTTATTTCCGTGTGAATTGGAGTTTTGAGGCGGTAATTGCCTTTTACTTGGTACAATCACTGTGGCAGAAACTTTTGCTTATTTATAGCAACATCTCATTGTTTCCTTTCTCTTTTCATTCATATGTATGTGGTGTGATAAAGTTTTGATTAAAAATGCATTTCTCTGTTTTTCTTATAGTTATATCTGAACATATATCTAAGTGGCCAATGCGATGTGATATTAGTGGAAATTCATTATTGGAGAATTCTAAAGAAAGGGGTGCTTCTCTCCATTCTGCTACTTGTAATGTAGATACAATGGCACAGCTGTGAGAATAAATATTTCACCTTAGTGAAAACACAGGGGAAAGGTGGAAGTAATTGTGTTGTCTTAATTTACTACCTTTTGGCCATTTTATTTTAACATGAGACAATTAAAATTCTACTTTGTTTAACTTTTTATTTCTACCTGGTTTAACCTTTTATTTCTGTGTATGGAAAAACAAAATAAATTCTAACTTACACTGTTGGTTACCATTCATTTCTTAGTTACTTTAAAACTATGATAAAGATGTCATTATGATTTATTAATTAGTATACTGTACATTAGATTAATCCAAATCTGTCCAACCATGGAGACCCGGTCATATCCATGTTCTGAAACTAATCTCCATAATATTTCAGCTGTGTACTTGGGGAGATCTTTAGCTTCATTTGGATTTGTTTCCTTATCTGTAAAATGGGACAACAATGCATATAAAATGGGACAACTCCAGTGTACACATAGAAATCCCTCAAATCACTCTAGTTGTTGCTATTGAAGGGTTGAGTCAGAAACTGAATGATGATAACTCAAAGAAATGTTTGCCCTTTCTGAACAACAAATTAAAAATCTATAATAGTCACACAATTTCTAGTCCTATTGGTTTCAACATGTAAAGGAATGTGTGGCTCCCTTCAAGTATTCTGCTCTGAGGTAGGGATTTTTAAATAAATATCCAAAGCTCTCAGTAAATGTCCCAAATATGCATTTCAGGATTGACTGCATCTCATCCAGAGTGTAGAAGATTATAAAGTACTGGAGGCCTGGTGCACAAAATTTATGCACGGGGGTATGTGTGTGTCCCTCAGCCCAACCTACACCCTCTCCAATCTGGGACCCCTCGAGGAAAGTCCGACTGCCTGTTTAGGCCTGATCCCGCCATCTACACAGGCAGTTGAACATCCCTCTCACAATCCAGGACTGCTGGCTCCCAACTGCTCACCTGCCTGGTTGCTCCTAACTGCTTCTGCCTGCCAGCCTGATCACCCCCTAGCCCAGCCATGGGAAAACTACGGCCCACGGGCCTGATCCAGCCCATTTGAAATGAATAAAACTATTGAAATAAAAGACCATACCCTTTTATGTAATGATGTTTACTTTGAATTTATATTAGTTCACACAAACACTCCATCCATGCTTTTGTTCCGGCCCTCCGGTCCAGTTTAAGAACCCATTGTGGCCCTCGAGTCAAAAAGTTTGCCCACCCCTGCCCTAACCACTCCCCTGCCAGCATGATCAACTCCTAACTGCTCCCCTGCCAGCCTGATTGCCTTTAACTGCCCTTCCCTGCCAGCCTGGTCACCCCTAATTGCCCTCTGCTGCCGGCCTGGTCTCCTCTAACTGCCCTCTCCTGCAGGCCTGGTTGCCCTTAACTGCCCTCCCCTGCCAGCCTGGTCGCCCCTAACTGCCCTCCCCTGCCAGCCTGGTCCCTCCCAACTGTCCTCCCCTGCAGGCCTGGTCCCCCCCAACTGCCATCCCCTGCAGGCCTGGTCACCCCTAACTGCCTTCCCCTGCAGGCCTTGTTGCCTCCAAATGCCCTCCCCTGCAGGCCTTGTCCCCCGCAACTGTTCTCCCCTGCTGGCCATCTTGTGTCCACATGGGGTGGCCATCTTTGACCACATGGGGGCGGCCATTTTGTGTGTTGGAGTGATGGTCAATTGGCGTATTACCTCTTTATTATATATGATGAATATTGGTAATAATGGTGGGAAATCATAAAGGAGGGTGGAAAAGTGTAGTAGAAAGAATCCTAAAATGGTCCCCATATTAGTTTTGCAGGGCTGCTGTAACAAGTTACCGCAACCTACGTGGCTTAACAGAAATGTTTTTTCTTTCAGTTCTGGAGGCTAGAAATCCAAAATCAAGAGGTTGGCAGGGTTAATTCCTATTTCAGGCCTCTCCCCTTGCCTTATAGATGGCTGTCTTAGTATTCACATCACATTTTCCTCATATCTGGCTTTGTCCAACTTTCCCTTACTTATAAGGAATCCAGTCATATTGGATGAGAAGCCACCAGAATGAAGTCATTTTAACTTGATTACTCCTGTAAAGACCCTACCTCCAACTAAGGCAGTGGTTCTCAACCTTCCTAATGCTGCGACCCTTTAATACAGTTCCTCATGTTGTAGTGACCCCCAACCATAAAATTATTTTTGTTGCTACTTCATAACTGTAATTTTGCTACTGTTATGAATCGTAATGTAAATATCTGATATGCAGGGTGTATTTTCATTGTTAAAAATTGAACATAATTAAAGCATAGTGATTAATCACAAAAACAATATGTAATTATATATGTGTTTTCTGATGGTCTTAGGCGACCCTGTGAAAGGGCCGTTATACTCCCAAAGGGGTCGCGACCCACAGGTTGAGAACCGCTGGACTAAAGTCATGGTCAGAAGGACCTCAACATACAAATTTAGATTGACACAAGCTCATAGCATCCTGTCCCTTGGTATATATGCCCTGCATTAACCCATGCTTTTGAGTGGAATTACTCATTCCCTCTGTCAGATTATTTTACATAGGAAAAATAAAGGGATTTTTCAGATCTATTGAGGTCTCTAGTCTGTTGAATTATAAATTCATCAAAAGGAAAACCATTCTGTGGGAGCTGTCCCAGTCAGCTGAGCCCATTCAGAGGCACCCTAGAGCACAGAGGCAGAAGAGCATCTGCATTTGAACAAGCAAGCTGCCATGTTGTGGGGAGAGCCAAAGGCAGGGACTGGGGGCAGCCACTAGGAGCTGAAGACCTAAGACCTATGGTTGCAAGAAATTGAACTCTTCCAACAACCAATGAGGTAAGAAGACCCTGAACCTTAGATGAAATACAGGCCTCATCTGACACCAAGCCTTGTTGGATTCTGTGCAAAGCAACCAATGAACCTGGACTAAAGCTCCTGACCCATGGAAATCCTGAGGTAGTAAATTTGTGTTGTTTTAAGCTACTAAGATGGTAGTAATTTATTAAGATTCAGAAAAAAAATACAAAAAATAAATGTGTAACAAAGACATACCATATGAAAGATAAACCCTCTTAGGAAACATATTTTACATTAATCCCAAGTATACTTTATATGGAAAAGATTCCATTTTTAGCACATATTAAGTCTAAAAATGCATATTCAAAGCATAGAAGCTTAGACATATATGAAATTAACTTCTCATGTGAACAAGGGCTGATTGGGTATTTGGGTGAGAACTTGATTTCTGCCTCATAAAATACATTTTATAATCATATCATATAATATAACATTATATGTTTTATATTATGCATAGAGAAAGGGCCTGGGATGATACATACCAACATGTACACAGTACTTATCCTTGATAAATGAGATAACTGGTTGGAATGTGAGAAGAGAGAGAGAAAATCATTACTATGACTATTACATTTTTTGAGACTAATTTTTTCCTTATTCATTTAACTATTTAGGCACTCTACTATTGGAACTGAGTTTAAACAAGACAAGGGCTGACCAATCAAAGGAAAGCAAATTATAACATTAAGAAACAGAATCTGTACAGTGAAAAAATTAGAGTTTATGGTGTTGGATCCTAGTCACTAGGTGATATGGAATTTCTCTATTGCTAAAATATAAGTAGCAAGGCAGACCTGGTTCAAATCCTGATTAGTATGTTATTTAACCTCTTAGTATGAAATCCATATGTGGACATGTCATGTCATTTATATTTATGTTTTTAATTTACTGAAAGACATTTTAGTCTCAAAATAGAAAGTTAGTATTTTGAGAAGACTTGCTCACATAAAGTAAGATTTGGAGACATGAAAATTTCTTTATTCTCTAAATGGGTGTTTCTGTTAGCTCCCTCACTTTCAATCTTTCCACTATGGCTGTGGTTCTGGTTGCTAACTTTTCATTTCACTCCACATACCACCACCACCACTCTTACACTTTCATATATTCCAATATTGAACCAAGAGATCATGACTATCTAAGCATAATGTCTTCCTTCTCAGCTCCAGTCATGCATTACCTCCTTCTTACTACAAGAGCTAAATGGGAGAGGACAGGACCCAGTCATGTGTGAACAGGCTTAGAAGATGTGAAGTGATTGTAAATTCTCAGAAGCAGGATAAAGTTAAAACTCTGTGAAATGGAATAAATGCCATTTCACCTTTCAGGATTTTTTTTTCTTGCCTAAAAACCTTGCTTTCAATATTTCAAATATTGATTCTTCTTAAATTCAATGACCCCCCCAACCCTAATAAGGAATCACATTTTTGACCTGGTTTTAGAAAAGAATTTTATCATAACCACTTACTTTTCTTATAATGTGTGCATACTGGATTCAAGGAATTCCTGTTAAAATTATACATTAATGTTATACAGCACTTCAACTTGGCTTAAATTTCTCTTGTTTTATTAGAAAGAGAGACCCATCTAACAGCAATATTGTGTGTGTTTTTTAAATGGAACAGTAAATAAGGCACACTTGTTTTGAGTTTTCAAATGGCTAAAGCTATCAGTTGTTCAAAAAATGTCATTAGCACATTTTCTATTTTATCAGTTTTTCTGGTAACATATTTTCTGTTATATCAGGTGAGAAACTACTATACTCAAATACAATCAATAGAAATTAACTATCTCTTCGGGCACATTCTAAAGTTAACTATGTTTAATGTTAATCTCTGAGTTAATGTTAATCCCTGCTCCTCATTTTAAAAAGGACTGTGTTGGCTTGCTTTAATACTTTAATTTCTACAATGTGGTTTTGGAAAAATGTTGTAAAAATGACACTCTTACAAATAAAATGTGAAATTTCAATAGGATACACTGCATTGTTTTATAAACCACTAGAAGCCTGGTGCACGAATTTGTGCACCGGTGGGGTCCCTCAGCGTGGCCTGTGGGGATCAGGCCATGCAAGTGGCTGGGGAAGAGCCCCAGCCCAGGACTGGCATTGTGCTACTCCGGCTCATCCCGCCCCACTGTGCCTGCTGTGGGCTCGCGCCCAGTCCTGATTGAGAGAGGCTCACGTCACCAAAGTGGCGCTCACCAGCCATAAGCCCAGTGTCAGGCGCCTGGGGGTCAGTTGAGCAGCGCTCCTGTGTGGGAGTGCACTGACCACCAGAGGTCAGCTCCTGTGTTGAGCGTCTGCCCCCTGGTGGTCAGTGCACATCATAGCAACTGGTGGACCAGTCGAATGGACGACCAGTCGAACAGTTGCTTAAGTTTTTATATATAGACTAGAGGCCCGGTGCACAAAAATTTGTGCACTCGGGAGTAGGGGGTCCCTCAGCCCGGCCTGTGCCCTTTCACAGTCTGGGACCCCCTCGGGGGTGACCACTTGCTGGCTTAGGCCTACTCCCCGGGGGATTGGGCCTAAGATGGCAATCAGACATCCCTCTGGCAGCCCGGCAGCCCTCGGAGGATGTCCACTTGCCAGCGGGGAGCAGACCTAAGCTGCAGTCAGACATCCTTAGCGCTACTGAGGAGGCAGGAGAGGTTCCCACCACCACTGCTGTACTGGCAGCCATCAGCCTGGCTTGTACCTGAGCAGAGCTCCCCCCTGTGAGAGCGCATTGACCACCAGAGGGCAGCTCCTGCATTGAGCGTCTGCCCCCTGGTGGTCAGTGTGTGTCATAGTGACCAGTCATTCCCAGTCTTTCTGCTGTTAGGGTCAGTTTGCATATTATCTTTTTACTATATAGGATAGAGGCCTGGTGCACAGGTGGGGGCTGGCTGGTATGCCCTGAAGGGTGTCCTGGATCAGGGTGGGGGTCCCGCTTGGGTGCCTGCCCAGCTTGGGTGAGGGGCTGATGGCTGTTTTCAGCTGGTCAGACCCCCTTCAGGGTGGGAGTCCCCCACTGGGGTGCCTGGCCAGCCTGGATGATGGGCTGATAGCTGTTTGCATCTGGTCACACACCCTTCAGGGTGGGGGTCCCCACTGGGGTGCCTGGCCAGCCTGGATGAGGGGCTGATGGCTGTTTGCAGCTGGTCATCCCCTTTCAGGGTGGGGGTCCTTACTGGGGTGCCTGGCCTGCCTGAGTGAGGGGCTGAGGGCCGTTTTCAGGCTGGTGGGTGACTGAAGCTCCCAGCCTCTTTTTTTTTCTTTTTTTTTCTTATTCTGGGATTTATTTACCTTCTATAGCTATCACTGGAGCTGAGAGCTGGCTCCAGCTCTGAGGCCGTGGCTGGCTGAAAGCAGGTATCTGGGGTTTAGCTTCTATAATTGAAACTCTGATGCCATCACTGGCATTCTAATCGCTGAGGCCCCGGCTGGCTGAAAGCGGGTACCTGGGGTTTGTTTAGCCTCTATAATTGCAACATTGTTGCATCCGGAGCTCAGAGCTGGGCTGCGGCAGGCGGGGAACCTTGGCTTCCTCCATCACTGAAGCAAGCAAACCTCCTTTTCACTTCAGCTGAGTGGCTGCCAGCCGCCATCTTTGTTGGCAGTTAATTTGCATATCCTGCTGATTAGCCAATGGGAAGCATAGTGGAGGTATGGTTAATTACCATGTTTGTCTATTATTAGATAGGATAGTATAATTTAACACTTGAGATGTAAAGCATTTGTCTTTAACTTTATTATCATGAATGATAATAAAATAAGATAGTCAAAAGAATATCTATTCTTTCTTCTCTCTTTGAAATGTTGTTCCAATTGACAATACAACTATTAAGAATAGTGATCAATCTAGAGCACTAGAGCCATGCAAGTGGCTTATTGCCTCCAAGCTTACCTCCAAGTGAACCCTCCCAGACTCCAGGATTTTACACCTAATGGCCATTTTTTGTTTGATATGAACCTGCTAAGGCAGCTAAGTAAACTCGGAGTGGGCATATTTCTCAAGAGCAGCCCAATCAGAAATCAATTTGTGGTGGTAAATAAAGAGCTGAGGTGGAAGAGTCATAATCCGTAATGAGTCAGGAAGCAGTTCTTGCATATTTCTTTAATTTAAATGCCTCTAGTAGGAAATGGAATAAAGTCATTATCATTTATTCAAAATAATGCATAATTTATAATGATTTACCTTGTGAAAATATTAAAACTAGAAAATGTTGAGGAACCAAGATGGCGGCATAGGTTAACGCCGGAGATCGCTGCCTCAAACAACCACTTCAGAGATATAACTAAAGGACAGAACGGACATCACCCAGAACCACGGGAAGGCTGGCTGAGTGGAAATTCTACAACTAGGAGGAAAGAGAATATCATACCCAGACTCAGAGGAGGCGCAGTGCTGAAGTGAAATACTCAGGTGCGGAGTGTGCGCGCGGAGCGGGCTGGCGGCGGAGGGCGCGGTTGTTGTTTTCAATCGGGAGGGAGTTTCAGACTCTGAGCTCCAGATCCGGGCGAGTCTCTGGGGACCGAGACTCAAACGGGAGAAACGGGACTGTCTGGCTTCGGTCGGAACTCGAAGGCAGCTTTCTCTCCGAGGTTTGCAGCCATTGCTGGGGCTCTGAGAGGCAGAGCCCCTGGGGAAGGAACTGAGAGTCGCCATAACTGCTTGTTCCGCCCGCCCTGTAGATCCCCGGGGACCCGCCCCGCCCAAGTCCTGCGCAGCGCCATTTGCCGGATAGCCTCAGGCAAACGCTAGATTAGCACCGCCCTAGAGATCCAGCACAGAAGCCCTCCCACTACAGACACAGCAGACTCTCATAGCCAGTTAGCCTGGAGGTCAAATCACCCCAGTATTGCCGACATCAATCAAGGCTTAAAGGCAACAAGACTGCGGACAAAGACCACTAGGGGGTGCACCAAGAAAGCATAAAAAATGCGGAGACAAAGAAACAGGACAAAACTGTCAATGGAGGATATTGAGTTCAGAACCACACTTTTAAGGTCTCTTAAGAACTGTCTAGAAGCTGCCGATAAACTTAGTAAGGCCCTCGAAAAGACTGGTGAGACCGCCGATAAATGTAGTGAGATCCTCAAGAAATCTAATGAGACCCTCGATGTTGTGATAAAGAACCAACTAGAAATTAAGCATACACTGACTGAAATAAAGAATATTATACAGACACCCAACAGCAGACCAGAGGAGCGCAAGAATCGAGTCAAAGATTCGAAATGCGAAGAAGCAAAAAACACCCAACTGGAAAAGCAAAATGAAAAAAGAATCCGAAAATATGAAGATAGTGTAGGGAGCCTCTGGGACAGCTTCAAGCGCACCAACATCAGAATTATAGGGGTGCCAGAGGATGAGAGAGAGCAAGATATTGAAAACCTATTTAAAGAAATAATGACAGAAAACTTCCCCCACCTGGTGAAAGAAATAGACCTACAGGTCCAGGAAGCGCAGAGAACCCCAAACAAAAGGAATCCAAAGAGGACCACACCAAGACACATCATAATTAAAATGCCAAGAGCAAAAGACAAAGAGAGAATCTTAAAAGCAGCAAGAGAAAGAAACCCAGTTACCTACAAGGGAATACCCATACGACTGTCAGCTGATTTCTCAACAGAAACTTTGCAGGCCAGAAGGGAATGGCAAGAAATATTCAAAGTGATGAATACCAAGAACCTACAACCAAGATTACTTTATCCAGCAAAGCTATCATTCAGAACGGAAGGTCAGATAAAGAGCTTCACAGATAAGGAAAAGCTAAAGGAGTTCATCACCACCAAACCAGTATTATATGAAATGCTGAAAGGTAGCCTTTAAGAAGAGGAAGAAGAAAAAAAAAGGTAAAGATACAAATTATGAACAACAAATATGCAGCTATCAACAAGTGAATCTAAGAATCGAGTGAATAAATAATCTGGTGATCATAATAGAATCAGGGACATAGAAAGGGAATGGACTGACTATTCTTGGGGGGGAAAGGGGTGTGGGAGATGCAGGAAGAGACTGGACAAAAATCGTGCACCTATGGAAGAGGACAGTGGGTGGGGAGTGAGGGCGGAGGGTGGGGCGGGAGCTGGGAGGAGGGGAGTTATGGGGGGAAAAAAAGAGGAACAAATGTAATAATCTGAACAATAAAGATTTAATTAAAAAAAAAAAAGAAAAAGAAAATGTTGAAACATTTAATCCATTAGAGTTCAAATATTTTAGATTCTTTTAAATTTGGTGCTAAATGTTCATATATTATATTACACATATAAATACATCTGTAATAATTGTGAAAAAAATCAGTACACATAAGTTGGTACAAGTTTTCTATTATCAGTAGTTTGAAAAGGAAATCTTTATGTGAGATGTGTAAATATATATATATATATATATATACACATATACATATATACACATATACATATATACACATATACATATATACAGATAGATATATATATATATATATATATATATATATATATATATATGCGACTGTTTGACCAGTAGCTATGACACACAGACCACCAGAGGGCAGGCGCTTTGACCAGTAGGTTAGCTTGCTGCTGGGTCTGGCTGATCGGGACTGGGCGAGATGGGCTGGACATGTCCTGGAGCCCTCCCGCAGTCTGTCTCCGGCCCCAATCGTGCATAGTGGGGTCCCAAATTGCGCGAGGATGCAGGCCAGACTGAGGGACCCCACCAGGGCACGAATCCATGTACCAGGCCTCTAGTAACACTAAAAATCTGCACTTTCAAAACTTTTCCATCAATGACTTCTAATTAACACCAGTTTTGATTATTACCGAAAGACATAACTTCATCTAGATAAGTGCTCCTTATTTTAATAAAGACACTGATTCCTAAAGGTTTTTTCCCCCTATTTTCTTTAAGGTTTTCTTTTTGATATAGTATATATTTTTAACTTAGGCAAAATCAAGAAGATTGTGAGATAAACATAGAATGTATAATTTTTAAGTCTTTCTCTTTCCATGTCTTAAATCTTATGTAGTATGTCATGACTCTCTATAGTTATCTGGGAAATTTGGAATCAAGAAGACAAATCTATTACGGATTTTTGAAGTATGTCTGTAAGCCAACATTCTAGCAGGTATGAGAATTCTTGGGCTGAAAAACAGAAGTATTTGACATGTGATTGAAAAGATGGGTTGACTGTACAGAAATAAAATAGCTATTATTGGTAGAATTAAACAAAATGTTCATACGTGTGTGTTTTTTTTATAATGGACATTTTTTACAATATTTTTCATGCATTTAAGCTTTCTTTGTTGTTCTGACATACCATAATTTATGTAAACAATCCAAAACTGGTGACCATTTAGATGAGATTCATTTAAATTTAAATTTTATAGTGAACTATTATGTGTTTATGTCTATATCGACTTATGACTATATAATTATCCACTTCTGTGTATACTAAAGTAGGAAAGTATACATGATCCATATTTTGTTTGTTCAAATTTTCTTTATGCCCTTTATTTTCTATACTGAAATTTTGGGCTTCACATGTCTGCTTCTTTTTCTAAGTAATCATTTTCTAGTACTTAGTCTTAAAATTGCAGGCTTATTTACTATATAGTTAAAGAAATATTAGCAAAACAAAAGCTGAAAAATTCTCTCTTTCATGATGCTATTGAAAAGCAGATACGATTCTTTAGATGAAATTGTTCTTAGAAGAAAAACTCAGGAAAAGGGATTATTATAAGACATCAGCCTTCAGACATGATTATTTCATATAAAAGCAACTTTTAAGCTCTAAAAGTCTATAATTCCCACTAATTTGTTGCCATGGTAATAATATTTAAATTGGCATCTATGTTTACTGAAAGCACCATTAGTTGCAAGTTTTCTTTGCTAAGCCAGAGAGTATCATTGTCATTGCCATCCTTTTCACAGACATGGCAGCTGGAAAGAACAGGCTCTTGGAAGTTAGTTATAGACACCAGAATGCATGCAATTTAGTAGGAAAAGTAAATGTGCTAAAATCAGATAGATTGGAAAAATTTCCAAAAAATGTCTTATACCATTTTTACTTCCAATAATAGCATGACAGTGCACCTTTATCCACATGCTTGACAACTTTAGAGAGTACAGATATTTTCATAATCTAAAAGAGAACATTAATAAATATTTGTAATAGTTTTGACTTGCTTTGCAGTTGACTTTCAGAGGTGTGGTATAGATACTTCTTTTTCTATAGAATGTGATTACTGATATCTTTTTTTTTTCTTTTTTCTTTTTTTTTGTGATTACTGATATCTTTATATATTATTGCTTGGCTATGTTAAATTTATATCACATTGCCAATTTTAAATTTATATTGCATTGCATAATGTAATATAATTTATATGTTATATAAGTTACAAATGTAATTGTTACAAAATTATTAAAAATATGAGAATATTTTTTAATACGTTTTATTGATTTTTTAGAGAGAGGAAGGGAGAGAGATAGTTAGAAACATCGATGGGAGAGAAACATCAATCAGCCGCCTCCTGCACATCTCCTACTGGGGATGTGCCCGCAACCCAGGTACATGCCCTTGACCGGAATTGAACCTGGGACCTTTCAGTCCACAGGCCGAAGCTCTATCCACTGAACCAAACCAGTTTTGGTGAAAAATATGAGAATATTTAAATGTGTAAAATAAATCACTCTTTATCTTTTACCTTTTGACCACTTTCCCCATTTCTGTTAATTTTATCTTATAATTCTTAAAGCTGTATAAACTTTGTTAGCACATTTATAATTATAAAAATATAAATGAAAATATTTCTATATATAAAAACATGTGGAATTTTCATCACAACATTATAAAGTGGTAGCAGTGGCAATAATTGAAATATGTAACAATACAGGAATCATTGATTATAAAATCATTTATTATAGAGTTAAAGTTGCATGTAATGGTTCAGCAGTTTCATGAGTATTATTTTATACTGTTGCATAGGATGATAATATCTCCCTCATCCAAATGTAATGGAACAAAGCCTTTTTATTAACATCAAGATGTTCTTCAAAATTGAACAACTCATCTTGGCAATATCTTATTAGATCTTGAAAAAGAATCATTATAGCATTATAAGATAGTAATTATCAATACTTATGCATTTGTATAATCAATCATGCAGCATATATATATATATATATATATATATATATATATGGATACAGCTTTAGTCCTTAAGAGTTTACCTATTATTATTCTTCATTGCTCATCAGAGTCTATCCAAATAACCAATTTTACAACAATAGGAGAGAATAAAGGTTACTCTCTGTGGAGAAGGAATGTTTTTCTGGATAATATGAGTATGCTTATCTTTGTGGAAGGCTCTAAAATAGGTATTTTATCAGAAATAAAGAAGGTATAAGAAACAAATCATTAAAATATGTGAAAGAAGCCAGGAGAGGAGAAAGTTGTAAGAAGCAAAATGCATTTGACAATGCAGTGGAAGACATAAGTGGGTGAGCTATAGACTGAGAAAACTACACTGAATTTAGCAATTTTTAGGCTGTTCATTAACTTCCAGAGGTTTAAAATCTCTCTTCTGGCAAGCTAGATACTTGACAGAAAGAGAGGAAGGACACATTCGAAAGCTAGACACACATACACACATACACACACACACACACACACACACACGAATAACTTACATACAAAAAAAAAAAAAGTGCACAAATTACAAGTATACAGCTCAGTGAGTTATTCCAAAGTAAATGAACCGATAGATCATGTAAAGAAATCTATTACTGGTCTAACCAGATAGACCCACTTGTGTCCCCTCTAAATCATTACCAGTCTTTCTTCTCAAAATTTAACACCAGCCTGACTTTTAACACCATGTCTTTTTTTTGCCCAAAAACTTTATATAAAGTAAAAAGGGCTATGTATTATTATTTGATGTTTGGCTTCTGTTGCTCAATTCTAGATTTGTTAGACTCATCAATATTCTTTCAAATTATTTGTTTTCGTTTCTGTGTAATTTCCCATTAGATGAATGTTTCATATATTCATTCAATTATTGATAGATATTTAGGTTGTTGAGCAGTGCATGCATGCCCACTCTGTTTCCCCTGAGGCCATCTGAGTTTGCCCATGAACAGTTCCTGGCCTCATAAAGACTCCTCAGCTTCAGCTCCTAAAATTTGTCTCTCTCTGTGTAGGCACAACCCAGAGGTGTGGGGACATTTATGCTGCTGAAACTACTCTCAGCCCATGGGGAGAAGCTAGCTGATAAACGCCCAGTTTTCTGGTCTTCCTGACAAACAATTATGAGTTGTGTTTCACATGTGTCTCAATGGGTCCCTAGACAACTGTGCTCTAGATGCCCACTGTTCTAAACTTTATTAGTTTTTCTTTCTTTTTTCTTCCACTTTCACCATTTTCTTATTTGTGTTTCACAAGTAACCTACAAGGCCTTGTTGTGTGTCCCACCTGGGGTGGGGGGTTAAGAATAAAATAGTCAGCTACAGACAGAGTCTTAGAAAGAGTACCTCAATACAGGCTGGTTAAACATAGGCTTACAGTGTGAGCTTGTGAAACAGAGTCTATTCTTGTATTATTAATTATTATTGCATCATTTTTTCATATGCACAACTATAAACTTTTTGCTGCACCCTGTATTTTATTCTGGAATCTTGATGATCAAATGGTAACAAAAACTACATTGGTGCTAGAAATTAGGGTGGCAACTCCTGGCAGGCTGTCACACTACAGCCACTAAGCTTTCACTCTTTGGATAGTGATGAATAGTAAGTGGAACAGCAAACACTTGCTATTCAAAATTTCTGGCATTTTTAAGATGTAAGGCCAAAAGTAACTATAAGGATTGTAGATATGGCTGCTTTTTGTTAACTTTTCTAGGAACCACGAAAAAGGAGAATGACATGTTAAATTTTTCATGCCGAAACCGGTTTGGCTCAGTGGATAGAGCGTCAGCCTGCGGACTGAAAGGTCCCAGGTTCAATTCCGGTCAAGGGCATGTACCTGGGTTGCGGGCACATCCCCAATAGGCGATGTGCAGGAGGCAGCTGATCGATGTTTCTCTCTCATCGATGTTTCTAACTCTCTCTATCTCTCTCCCTTCCTCTCTGTAAAAAATCAATAAAATATATTAAAAACAATTTTTTTTTCTATGTATTACTTACTATACTAGAGACCCGGTGCACGAAAATTCGTGCACTTATGGGGAGGGGGGAGGGCGGTCCCTCATCTCAGCCTGTGCCCTCTCATAGTCCAGGAGCCCTCAAGGGATTTCCTGTGGAGAGCAGGCCTAAGCCGCAGTCTGGCTTCCCTTGTGGGAGGCGACCAGGCGGTGATCAGGGGACAGAGCTGCTCCCATCACCCGGCTGCTGCCAGCGGCTGCCTGCAGGTGGCCTCCCTCTGTGGGAGGTGACTGGGCTGCCAATCAAGGGACTGCGCCAGCTGGCCAGCGTGGCCCCACACCCCATCACCCCTCCCACCGCTGATCCCTGCTACCTCCCCCCCCATCGCCGTCCCCTCCCTCTGCCCGCTGGCACGTACCTTGGCTGATCTGGCACCCCCTGCTCACTGGCCCTGCTTCCTGCACACTGGTCATTCTGCAATTCAGTCTATTTGCATATTATGCTTTTATTATATAGGATTTTCCATATTTTTGTCTCTTTTTGCTTCAATATAAATATTTTCTTCTGAAATACATTTAAACTATTAAACACATTTGACATAGTTTAAGTAAATTTTTAGTTTTGTTTTCATGTGATTTTTTTGGTATTTTACTCCTGAAATTCCCCATCTATGTTTTATATACTTGAACCTGTCAATCACAGTTATTTTAAAATCTATATCACATAAGTTCATTAGCTTTAATTCCTTTGAGTCTCTAATTACTGTAATTTTCTTTATTTCAGTCTAGGTTCTTTTGGGTGTCTCATGATTATTGACTTACTGAATATAGTATATGAAGAATTTGACACATCATTTTAGGTCACAGAAGGATATCCTCTTATATTTTATTATGAAGTCAGGCTCAGTGAAAACCATCTTAAACCAATCAAGGGCTTGAAATGATTGTAAGCTGGGTTTCAGTTCTTAGGAGCAATGGTCCATTCCGCAGTTACTCTTAGAACTTCTCTTTTCTTGGTTCTTACTGAAAATGTACCTTATTTACCAGCTACTTGACAGGACTGCACTTCACTGCTTGTTTCCCCATCAGGATGAGCATGCAGAAATATCTGTTCAAGGTGTCAGTCTCTCTACATGACTTTCAAGGTTGGCGTTGTTGTATGGGAAAAGGTGTAAGACGATACCTCTCCAAAATATGATGTTAGCTTTTTGATACCATGAAACAAATTTTTTTTGTCAACCATTTTTTCATCTGTTATGTTTTTCCCCTGAAAAAAAAAATGTTGATTTCAAACAATCTAATTTACCATGTCTGGAAACAGAACTCATCACAATTTTTATCTCATATTGGCAATAATCATATTTTAAAATGATAAATCTTCTGTTATGGCATATCACACACTGAAGACTTCTATGTGTAATATGTTTGTACATAAATACTTCTCTTAATTTTATTGCAGATTTTTACAGTCTGGTTATTATAGAAGATGCTACTCATCGTGATAAATTGTTATATATGTCAAGCCCCCAAAACTAGTTGCCATTTGAATAAAATATAAAAGGCCCATTTTTTTATGCTCTTAAACTAATCCTAAAATTGGATCCATCCCAATTTATCTACTTATTTTCTTGGTAATAAAAACGATTTATTTCCATTTTATTCATCATTTTTATTCCATGATTTGCATGGCAGTAGAGCCACCTGTTAGTTATTTTATCAAATTACAAAATGGTTTTAGAAGAATATAGCACTTGCTAATAACACCCTACTTTGCTACCTAGTAAATACAATATCCACCTCTTCGACTAACTTGCAAATTGTTTTTCTTATTTGAAATATTCTATTCTTGGAAGCCTAGTGCACTGTAGGTAGTATAATTTAAGGGTAATTATTGTTTCCTGAGAGGTAAAATTACCCTATATTAGGATTCCAACCAGTGCCAGATATACAAACCTGAAAATTTACTAACTACTGGGTTTTATTACTGAAGAAAACCCATGACGCATTTCTTAATATTTAAGAAAATAGAAATGTAATAAAGTTAGAATTGGTAATTGCAATCTTCTAAGAAAAACCAACTTTTGTTGCCTGTCAACAAATTAACATATCTATTTGGTTGATTACTGAAATAACATTAATCAAAAGCTAAAAATATCTCACAGAAAATGATATTACATAAATTGGATGTTTTGAAGAATAACTCAATAATGTTGGTTTTATATGTCTTTTTGCAAGAAAGATATTTTTGAAACAAAGACTCTTTTTATACCAATATAAGAAAGTATTTTTATGCCAATTTATTACACTTGAGATATCAACCTAACGCTTTCTCAACCTTAAGACATCAACTATAATTTTATAGATATTTTGTGTAATTTGTGCTTAAATATAGATAATTTTTCTCTTAAAAGACCTATTTACAGGTAATTACTCCTTATTTCATAATGGTAACCCCTCAGGAATGAAAAAAAAAGGCAAATTGTTTATTTGTTGCAATGGTAAATGGAATTATTATTTTAGTTTCTCTTTCTGACAATTCTTTATTGGTGCATAAAAAAGCCATCGATTTCTGGGTGTTAATTTTGTATTCTGCTACATTGCCAAATTCATTTATTAAATCTAGTAGATTTTTGGTGGAGTTTTTAGGGTTTTCAATTTACAGTATCAAGTCATCTGTGAATAATGAGAGTTTGACTTTTTCCTTTCCAATTTGGATGCCTTTTATGTTTTTTCTTGTCTGATCACTGTGGGTAGGGCTTCCAGTACTATCCTATATAATAAAAGCCTAATATGCTAAGTGTCCGGTCATCTGGTGACTGGTTGACTGTTCAATCAATCAAAGCATAATATGCTAATGATACGCTAAGGCCGTTCAACCGCTCACTGTGACATGCCTTTACCACCAAGGGGCAGATGCTATGATCAGTAGGTTAGCTTGCTGCTGGGGTCCAGCCCATTGGGACGGAGTGAGATGGGTTGGACATGCCCTGGAATCCTCCTGTGGTCCATCCCCAGCTGACCAACCTCCCGCATCCCTCCCCAGATGGCCTCCAATCAGCTCGATTGGGACTGGGCGAGATGGGGCCGGACACACCCCGGAGCCCTTCCGTGGTTCCTCCCTGGCCCAATCATGCACCAGTGAGGTCCCTTGGCCTGGCCTGTGCCCTCGCAGAGAGCTGGTTTTGGCCGGATCCCAAAGGTCACTCCCTTTGGGAGGGTGCCAGATGTAAGACTCATGGCTGGCAAGCGCTGCTGTGGCAGCGCAAGCCTCTCTCAATCAGGACAGATTGGGCACGAGCCCAGGGCAGGCGCAGTGGGGCCAGAATAAGCAGGAACAGCAGGTAGGAGCTGAAGGCAGCATTGGACTGTGGGTTTCAGCTAGATCCCCGCAGGCTACCCTGAGGGACCCCACCTGTGCATGAATTAGTGCACTGGGCCTCTAGTATTGAATAAGAGTGGTGAAAGCAGACATCTCTGTCCTATTCCTTTTCTTATAGGAAATGGTTTTAATTTTGCCCATTGAGTGTGATGTTGGTTGTAGGTTTGTCATATATGGCCTTTATTATTTTGAACTATGATTCCTGTATTCCCACTTTGCTGAGAGATTTTATAAAAAATGAGAGTTGTATTTAATCTAATGATTTTCTCCATCTATTGATATAATAATGTGATTTTTGTCTTTCAATTTGTTTATGTGAAGTATCATGCTTACTGATTTGCGAATATTGTACCAGCCTGCATCCCTGAATAATTCCCACTTGGTCCATGGTGTATGATCTATTTAATTGTTGGAATCAATTTGCTAATATTTTGTGGAGGATTTTAACATCTATATTTATCAGTGATATTTGTCTGTAATTCTCTTTCTTCATAGTATCTTTATCTGGTTTTGGAATTAGGATAATGCTGTCATCATAAAAAGAGGTCGGAAATATTTCTTACTCTTGGATTTTTTTGAATAGTTTGAGGAGGATAGGTGTTCTTTGAATGTTTGGTAAAATTGCCCTTTGAAGCCAAGCTTTTGTTTGCTGGGAGTTTTTGATTACTGTTTCAATTTCATCAGTTGTTATTGGCCAATTAAGGTTTGCTGATTCTTCCTGATTCAGTTTTGGAAGTTTTTTCCCCCATATATTTAGGTGCCCCTTTATTGGGTTCATTTATGTTTACCAGGGTTATATACTCTTGTTGGACCAATCCCCTTAGTATTACATAGTGACCTTTATTGTCTCTTGTGATGGCTTTCATTTTGAAGTCTATTTTGTCAGATATGAGTATTACTACACAAGCTTTTTTGGTTTCCATTTGCATGGAAAACTTTTTTCCATCCCTTCACTCTCATCCTGAGTCTTTTGTTCTGATGTGGGTCTCTTACAGACAGCATATATTTTGGTCATGTTTTTGTGTCTATTCGGCTACCCTATGTCTTTTGATTGGAGTATTTAATTCATTTACCTTTAAGGTTATTACTGGTAGGTACTTATTTATTGCTATTTTAATTCTCTATTTCTTCTTCTCATTACAGCAATCTCTTTACCTTGTCTTGCAGTGCTAGGTTAGTGGTTACAAACTCGCTCAACTTTTCTTTGTCTGGGAAGCTCTTTATTTTCTGATCTATTTTTAATGATAGCCTTTATGGATATAGTAATCTGGGTTTCAGATCTTTGCTTTTCATTACCTTGAATACTTCATGTCATTCCATTCTGGCCTGTAGAGTTTCTGGTGAGTAAACAACTGAGAGCCTTATTGGAGCACCTTTTTAGGTAATAAATTGCTTTTCTCTTGCTGCCTTTAAGATTCTCTCTTTGTCTTAAAATGTTGGCATTTTAATTGTGATGTGTCTGGGTGTGGGCCTGTTTGGGTTCTTCCTGCTTGGGACTCTCTGTGCCTCCTGAACTCTGCTTACTTTCTTCACCTTCTTCACTCCTATGATGCTAATATTGTTACTTTCGTGTTGACCCACAGCTCCCTAAATTGTCCAGGTTTTTAATTGTTTTTGTTGTTGTTGTTGTTGTTTTTTCATTTTGGTTCTCTGATTGAGTGGTTAATTTTCTACTCTGTCTTCTGATTCACTGATCCAATCCTTGGCTTCCCCTAATCTGCAGTGTGTTCCTTCCAGTGTATTCTTTATTTGTGCTATGTCATTCTTCACTTATGATTGGTCTTTTCTTATAGTTACTGTATCTTTTCTCATGCTGTTGAACATCCTTGTAATCATTATTCCGAACTCTATAATCTGATAAATTTCTTATCTCCATTTCATATAGCTCTTCTTCTGGAGACTTCTCTTGTTCTTTGATTTGGAGCTTGTTTTTACTTGTCTCCCACTTTGGCTGCCTGTTTAGGTTTGTGTCTATGTACTAGGTAGTTCTGCTATGACTCCCAATCTCTAGTGCTGGACAATGTCAGATGCTATTTGTGACTGGCCCTGAATATCCTGTTAGGAGCTATCAGCCATCCACAGCATGTGGCGCCCTCTGCTGAGTCTGGGGCCTTTGGAAAAGACCAAGATGTGTCCCAATGTCTGCTTTTCCTAGCCCAGGCCCAAAAGTGGTCAGAGTCAAAGCCTCCAGAGATCCACCTCTGCCGGCAGTCTGATTATTATTCAGTCTTGATTGCCTCAGGCAATTCACCACAGGGTGGGGCCAGAGGTTTTCCAACAGGGTGGGGCAATTGCATGTATATATCCTATTTGTGACAAAATGAATGTACCTTAAAGTCACTTGAAGGCATTATGCTAAGTGAAAGAAATCAGACACAGAAAGGCAAATACTGTCGGATCTCACTTATATGTGAAATCTAAAAAACAAAGACAAACTCATAGAAAAAGAGATCAGACTTGTTACCAGAGGTGGAAGTGGGGAAATTGGAGGAAGGTGGTCAAAAGGCACCAGCTTCCAGTTATGAGATGAATAAGGACTAGGATGCAATGCACAGCATGATGACTATAGCTTACAGTGCTCCATGGCACCTAAGAAAATTTAGATTAATCCTAAAAGAGTTATCACCACAAGGGAAATTTGTTTTCCTTTTTTAATTTTTTTATTGTAGTTATATGAGACTGTGGATGTTAGTTGAACCTACTGTGCTAATCATTTCACAATATATGCAAATCAAACTATCATTCTGTACTTCCTAAACTTATACAGTGATTGATGTACATCCATTATTTCTCAATAAACCTAGAAAAATATTTTACATGTGTAACTTTTTAAATACTATACTCAAAATTTTGTTTATGTAGTAATTATGAATACATTTCTTTTTGTACTCAAAATACAATAATGATATCTATTGATCTGGGAAACAATTTTGTCAAAAAGGAATAAACACAGAGGGATTAAATGTGCTCTCTATTGTTCTTTTTTTAAAATATATTTTATTGAGTTTTTACAGAGAGGAAGGGAGAGAGATAGAGAGTTAGAAACATCGATGAGAGAGAAACATCGATCAGCTGCCTCCTGCACACCCCTCACTGGGGATGTGCCCGCAACCAAGGTATATGCCCTTGACTGGATCGAACCTGGGACCCTTCACTCTGCAGGTGGACGCTCTATCCACTGAGCCAAACCAGTTAGGGCATGTTCTTGAAGACTCACTGGAACCAGTGGGCAGATGATACAGGAAATAAGATGTTAGCTCAACAGCCTAAATGATGCATGTTAGTGGAATTGGCTAACATTTAGTGTGATTTATCTACCATGGTGAACTCCCTATTATTGCAAAAATACAGAATCAAAGGTGACTGATCAGAGCAATCTGTAGATGTCATCTTCCCAGGGAGAAACTTCCCTTTTCCTGAACTCTCCTAATCAAACTACTTTTAAACAACCAAAACTCCACCAATGAGTTTTAAATCTGGTGAAAGAATGAAACAAACACAGCTGAATTTCAGTACAGAAAGTAAGAAGTATATAAAGAAAAGTAAAGAGAGAGGATGTGGGCTTTCACAAAAGAAGACTCCTTCACTCTGACACAGAAACAGGGCCTTCACATCTGCCAGGATTTCCTCCAATAGAGATTAAAGCTGAATGAATGAGTGATTTCAGATAGAAGAGACAGTATAAAGAAAGATTCAGAAACAGACAAAATGTAAGGATGTTAAAATATCACTGTTTGGTGAATATCAAAGGAAGTAATTGAAACTTTGTTTAGAAATATAACTGGATCAAAGGAAGACCATGAAAATTTTCAGATACTTAGTGGAAATATGTTTCTTTAAGTAGTAAAGAGATATTGAAGGTTTGGAGTGGTTGATGGGATATTTTCCGTTATCTAATAACATTGGTTAGCTCCCAACATACAATGTTATGTAGAATTGGAGATAGATGAAATTCTGGTTTACATCTGACTTTTCAGAAAACCTAGTTATGAAATATGTGTCCCATAGGCTGCTATAATTGTATGCATGTGTGTATGGATGCATGTATTGTATATGTATAAAATATATTCTATCATTTTTTCTTGATTGTTTTAATGTATGTGGAAGATGAACAATGTTAAATACCTGCTAAATAACTAAAAATTATGAAATTTTTCTTTAGCTTTAATTAAATGGATTATTTTTCTATTGTTTATCATATCTTTTTAAAAATTATTTTTTAATTACAGTTGACAGGCAATATTATCTTTTAGGTGTACAGCATAATAGGATGGATTATATTAATGTGTTTTTACTGAGCCATGTTTGTTTTCCTGGAATAAAACTCATTTAGTCATGGTATGTGTTTTCTTTATTGTATGCTTTTGCACTTTTCACAAATATTTTATATGAGATTTTGCATCAACATTAATAAGTGAGTTTGCTTGTATTTTATCGTACAATCTACTCATGTTTTAGGATCAATATATATTAGCTTCATAAAACAAATGTGGAATTTTTCATTTCATTTCTATGCTCTGAAATAATTTGAGTAGCTTAATGACTATATTATTCTTTAAATATTCCTGTAAAGCTATCTGAGCTTGGTGCTTTCTGTTGGATGTGTGGGGTTTTTTTTGTTTGTTTGTTTTGTTTTGTGAAAACTTGAATTCTACTACATGTTTATGGTTTATGTATTATGTTTTTAATTGTTGTTGTTGTTGTTTTTTTACTTGTCAAGTAGCCTCTTTCTTTTAGTATGGTAGTTGGTTGCTTTAGATTTTTATGTCTATACAGAGTTAAATTTTGGAGAGTTTATTTTCTTTAAAAACATGCTTTTCAGTTAGAATAATGCAGTATAAACTTACATTACACATTCATATTTATCCTTGCCATTTTGTTACTATACTTGTAATTCCTCTTTTTCTTTTTTTTCTTATGGTTGGATTTCTTAGTGATTCATTTAGTCGGAAGATTTTTTTTTTAACAAAAAACCTTTTTAAAAATGTATTTACGTTTGTAAAATAAATTACAAGCTGCCCAATTTATTTTAATTTCAGTAAAACAACCTTTATTTACAAAGTAAGTTTGCCTCAAATATTGCACATGCCATACTTATATTAAACATTACCTATAGTTTATCTGAAATTCAAATTTAATTGTGCAGACTGTATTTTAATTTTCTAAGTCTGGAATTTCTTCTTATTTGTTCTAAACTTTTATTTAATTCGGTTTATATTTTACGCATAAATAGGTATGTTTTATCTTCATTAATTCTTTGCTTCTCTTCTCATTGCTTCACTGTTATTTTTTATTTTGTTCATCTAGGTATTAATATATTTTAGGTTTTTTATTTTTATTTATCTGGATTTTTAATGGCAAAATGTTTCCTCAAATAAGTGTCTTAGCTCTTTTATCTGACCTGTAGGAAAGTCTGTCATCTTATTTTTTATTTCCCTTTGACCCCAGATTTTTAAAAATTTTATTGAAAATACCAGGTAGAAGGGACTTTTAATTTTATTATTAACTAGAGGCCCAGTGCACGAATTCACAGGGATCGGGCCAAAACCTGTAGTCCAAAGACACCTGCAGCTCCTACCTCCTGCTCCTGCTCATCCCAGCCTCACTGTGCCTGCCACAGGTTCCCACCCAATCAGTCCTGATTAGGAGAGACTCACACTGCCACAGTAGCACATGCCAGCCATGAGCCCTGCATCTGGTGCCCTACCAAGGGGAGTGGCCTGTGGGATGGAGCTGAAACGGGCTCTCTGACATCCCTCGAGGGGTCTCGGATTGCAAGAGGGCACAGGCCAGGCTGATGGACCCCACTGGTGCACGATTGGGCTGGGGAGGGAACATGGGAGGGCTCCATGGCATGTCTGGCCTGTCTCGCTCAATTGGCAAGACCCCAGCAGCAAGCTAACCTACAGGTTGGATCATCTGCCCCTTGGTGGTCAGTGCACATCATAGTGACTGGTCGACCAATTGACAGTCCCCTGGTGGTCAGTGCATGTCATAGTGAGCAGCTGAGCATCCTTACCATATTATTAGCATATTATGCTTTGATTGGTTGTTCAGTTGTTCTGCTGATAGGTCTATTTGCATATTGCACTTTTATTATATAGGATTTATCATTTAAATGTATTTTGATAAAAATGATATTTGAGTACTTTTTATTATTTAAAATGTATTAAGGATTTTCTTGTGGTGTAATACAAAACCAATATTTCTCAATAAGCCTTTGAACAAAATAATTATTATAGGAGTTCAGAATTTGATCTAAATCCTCCTTATCAATTATGGTATTAGGCCTACTTATATTTATTGATTTATTTTGTCTACTTAATCTATCTTCATGAAGAAGGTATATTAAAATTATCTCATGTTGCTGTATTTTATTTTTCCTTAAAATTGTACTTTATGTTCTATGAAAGTAATTGCTGTATTATTGGGTACATAAATATTAGTAACTATGATCATGAGATAGTGTCCTTTCTTTTAAAATCCCTTTATGTGTGCAATCTACTTAGTCCAAAAGGAAGACTGTGACCTCTGATCATTTTTTCATTTATTTTTTTAATATGCATTTATTGATTTCAGAGAGAGGAAGGGTGGGAGATAGGAACATCAATGATGAGAGAGAATCACCCATCAGCTGCCTCCTGCACGCCCCCTGCTGGGGACTGATCCTACAACCTAGGCATGTGCCCTGACTGGGAATTGAACCTTGACTTCCTGGTTCATAGGTTGATGCTCAACCACTGAGCCACATCGAGGCTGGGCTTCTGCTTTTTTAAAAAAAATTATATTTCTTTGTTATGCCTTTGTCCCTTTGTTCATCCTTTCATTTGAAACTTCTTTTACTTTTAATGGGATGGCTGAGGACATATATTGATATTTTGGGTCTCAATTCTGTTGTATCTCTTATTTTTATTGTTTTACTTCAAGTAATACTTTATTTTTGACTATCTTTTGTTATATAAAATATTTACATTTTTATGTTTTATGTAAATTTATTTGTCCAATCCACAAATTATATTTCCATATTAATTTTATGAGTTATTTAAGTAAATTAAAGCTATATGCTCATTTACAACCTAATCATCCAGTTTATATTTCCTATTAAAAGTAAACATTTTCTTTTATATAAACAAATAGAAGTTCCATAATCAGAAAATTAACATTGAAACAATACTTTTACTAATATATAATTCATATTTAGATACTGAAAACTGTCACTGTACTGGTCTTTTGAGTAAGTAAATTTTTTATAGTATTGCTTTTTTTTTTTAGTACAAAAGCAAATTTTAGAAAATATACAGTATTTGTGCATTTGTACAAGAAATGCAGGAAGGGTGATTAAAAAATAATGAAGTTGGTTATATGCAAGAGGCAGAGAGGAATGACACCGAAAAATAAAGTGATAGGAACATGATGAAATGAAGGGCAATTCTCAAAATATAACTTTTTGTATTGTCCTCACTTTTAGAATTACAGTAATTTTTCACACACACACACACAAAGAGAATGAAATTCAACCAGGATAGGATGGGTGGAACAAAACTTAATACAAGCAAAATGAGGGAAACGAACTGTAGGGAGGGAGAAATTAACTAAATAAATTTTGAACATGATGTTTTAACTATATGTTCAGTTTTATGAAACAGTTTCAGAAATACTCTATGTGTATTCTGAGAAAATGAGTAAATGTATTGTGGGTAATGAGAGCCAGGAATTCACCACTGGGATTTAAAAATGTGGAAAGGGGAAAGCTAGAATAAGCCTCATCATGTTTGATTGATATTGGAAGTATAATTTTGAATTTATTAGTTTAATATAAACATGTATAGGTAGAAATACACTTACATAGATGGGTTTAATTATATACATAAAAGTACATGCAAATGTCTCTATCAATGAATATGTATGTAAATACACAGATGTGTACCTATACAGGGATGGGCAAAAGTAGGTTTACAGTTGTTCATATAGAAAAATGTATAATACAAGAATAAATAATAACTAAGAATATACATTGTTTCATGTACTCACAACTGTAAACCTACATTTCCCTACCACTGTATATATAAACACACATAAACTCATATATTTGATTATGAATATATATGTATATATTTATATGAAGGTAAAAATATGCGGAAATTATGTTTTAAATCTCCTACACCTGGAAATACTTTAACTAAAAAATCTAAAAAATAAGTTCTTTCCACTAACATTATGTTAAAATCTTCCCCAATCCTTTTTCAAAAATTATTTCGATGCAGATTCTTAAATTTAAAACATAAGTTCCCCCTTTTCTTTGTAATATTTTGCCTCTTTAGATTTATTCTGATAAAGCATTTTCAATATTTTCTCATATTTTTGTCTTTTTCTTTATAGCTGAACACATTTGATGAGTTAAAGCAAAATGAATGATTGATGCTAGAAAAATCACCATTTCTGTCACAATAATTTCCATCTACTTATCAACTGAATTACTATTAGCATCTCCATCCACATTTTGCTAAACAGTTTATTCACTAGAGTCGATCGATGTCATATTGTGATCAGTAAAGCAAAGTAGACTTGATAGCATTCAGTGAAGGTAATGACTCTAGAGTTTTAATATTTTTTCAAGTTAGTACAAAAGTGACAAAACTAAAGATTTACCTTGAACAGCACATTCATCTTCCTGAAACAGAGCTCCACACTGAGTATTTATGATCTTAGTTGTTTGTCATTAAAATTATGGCACTTATAGTTTTATTTAAAACTAGAGGCACAGTGCACAAAAATTTGTGCACTTGGGGGGTCCCTCAGCCCAGCCTGTGCCCTCTCGCAGTCTGGGACCCTTAGGGGGATGACCACCTGCTGGTTTAGGCCTGGTCCCTGGGGGATTGGGCCTAAGCAGGCAGTCTGGCAGCTGTCAGCCTGGCTTGTGGCTGAACAGAGCTCCCCCTGTGGGAGTGCACTGACCACCAGGGGAAAGCTCCTGCATTGAGTGTCTGCCCCCTGGTGGTCAGTGTTTGTTGTAGTGACCAGTCATTCCCTGTCTTTCTGTTGTTAGGATCAATTTTCATATTACCCTTTTATTATACAGGATAGAGGCCTGGTGCATGGGTGGGGGCTGGCTGGTTTGCCCTGAAGGGTGTCCCGGAGCAGGGTGGGGATCCCGTGGGGTGCCGGGCCAGCCTGGGTGAGGGGCTGAGGGCCGTTTACAGACTGGCCACACCCCCTTCAGGGAGTGGGGTCATGCTGGGGTGCCTGGCCAGCCTGGGTGAGTGGCTGATGGCTGTTTTCAGGCTGGCCAACTCCCCCAGTGGGGACCCTCATCCCATGAGGGTGTGGCCATCCTGGGTGAGGGGCTGATGGTGTTTGCAGGCTGGTCACAGCCTCCAGCCACCCAAACTCCCAGTGGAGGCTGGCTGGAAGCAGGTATCTGGGATTTATCTTCTAAATTGAAACTTTGTTGCCTTGAGCAGAGGCCACAGCCAGCCAGGGCAGGTGGGAAGCTTGGCTTCCTACATCGCCAGGGCAACCAAGTGTCCTGCTTGCTCCAGCTCTTTGGATGCTGGCTGCCATCTTGGTTCGGTAAATTTGCTTATAGTCGCTCTGATTGGCTGGTGGGCATGGTTTGGGGCATAGCAGAGGTGCGGTCAATTTGCATGTTTCTCTTTTATTAGATTAGATGTCGATAATTGCTTAATTTTGTACACAGAATTGGGCAACATTCTCCACTGCATTTATGGAAGTTTATTAGAGATAAGAGGATATGAATGCAATGGCATGTTGGAGCTGGTTCATAGTGGCCCTTAAGAGCTGACTGGGTAAACCTCTTTCCATCTCCAAGATCAGTGACATCATATAAATAGTTTAAAATCATTACAGTGGGCATATTTGCAATGTGGGAAGTGGGAAGTGGAATCAATCAGCCCCGTTTCCCTTTTGTTTCTCCCCAGGAGCTGTTTGCTAGACACTGACTAGCACACTTTTGCTTTAATGTCCTCTGGGAATATGGCCCACTCATTCCACATTGATAAAATGAAGTGACACATGGGAGTTTAATAAGGTCTCCTCTTGCATCATGCAGTGTCAGTCCCACTATTCTTGTTGCTTTCCTAAGGAAAATAGTCTCCAAAAGCAGGGCTTCTGCATTTTCTGCTTCTGATGCCTGGAATACTATTTGCCCAGATAGCTGAATAGATTTTTTTTTCCATTTCTTTTACATATGCCTAAAAAACAATTAATCAGTGAAGCTTTTCCTGATCACACTGTATGAAATAATTCCCCTGTAAACATATGGCTAGAAATGTTCTTCCCAAACAAAATATACTTTTTTTTCTCAGTAGCACATATCACTATCTGAAGTGCTCCTATTGATTTGCCATTTGATTACTGTCCATTTACTAACAATAAAAAAGCAATCTCCATGACAGCAGGTGTCTTGCCAATTTTGCTCAAATTCTATCTACAAGGTCTATAAAATTGGCACATAATTGACATTCAAAAGATATGTTGAATAAATAACAACAATGAAAATATAACTGTAAAGAGTATTTTTAAAATATAAATTGCTTATTTTTATAAAAGTAGTTTAAAAGTATTTAGATTCTTAATTAAAAATTGGTTCTTTAATAATATACATATCTAGTTTATCTGTTTATTTTTTATAGAGTGCATAATATAAATATCTTTAAATGTCCCCTCTTTGTATGGCTTTTTATCCATAATACTAGATGCTTATTATATAAATTTGCTATATAAATAAATGTCACGTTGAAGAACTTATTTCTTCATAAGACAATTTTATGTTATATGCATAAAATGTTTATATTTTAAAACAACATTTTAGGTGTAAAAGAGTTTATACTTCCCAATGCATACTTATTAATATTAAGAAATATATTTTTTTCACTGTTACTGGATAAATTATGTAATACCTTATATTATAGTATGTTTTTATTATTCATTGATTCTATCAACAAGCTCTTATTGATTTAATACTTTAAACATAATTTGTCTAGGAACTTGTTGATTTTTTTACACTTTTTATTAGTGGTGAGGTTTACAGAATTTAAATTGTATAAAATTATCGTTTTATTATTTACATACTGAAGGCCCAGTGCATGAATTCATGCACCAGTGGGGTCCCTAGGCCTGGCCTGCAGGATCGGGCAGAAACCAGCTCTCCAACATCCCCTGAGGGGTCCCAGATTGCGAGAGGGTATAGGCCAGGCCGAGGGACCCCAATGATGCATGATCAGGGCCGGGGAGGGACACGGGAGGTTGGCCAGCTGGGGAGGAACTGCAGGAGGGCTCCAGGGCATGTCCAGCCCATCTCGCTCAGCTAGACCCCAGCAGCAAGCTAACCTACCAGTTGGAGTATCTGCCCCCTGGTGGTCAGAGCACATCATAGCAACTGGTCGATTGGTCAACTGTCTGCCTCCTAATGGTCAGGGCACATCATAGTGAGCGGTTGAGTGGCCTTAGCATATCATTGGCACATTACGCTTTGATTGGCTGAATGGCCGAGTGGACACTTAGCATATTAGGCTTTTATTATATAGGATTAAATGCATATACTGTTTATAGTATAGAAAATGCTTTCATAATATTGTCTCACCTGATCTATACAATGAGAATTATTGTCCCAAATTTATAGGTGATGACACTGAACAGCTTTTTATCATACGAATCTGTTTTGCTTGTCAGACTATGGATCTCCAAATGCCTTGGAAACAAGAAGTGTGTCTAATACATTTTGTATTTCAAAAAGTAGCATCATAGCTATTAGATTATAAGTGTCATTATGAATAAATGTATGAAATGAATGAGTGATAAATTATCAGGATACTTACATTAGAATATCTCAGAAAGTAACTCATATAAGGTTCAATGCCTGAACCTAAATCAATAACTTTTGGCCTCAAACCCACTGCTATTCTTTCAAAGATAAATTGAAAGCACCTTGATTTTTTAATAAAACAATTTTTATTAAAACTTTTTTATAGCAGTTTTACATTCCTTGCAAAACTGCGGATGAGGTACAATGATTTACCATATAACCTTCCTCTTGCTCCATGCATGCCTAGTCTTCCCCATTATCAACATCCCCTACTATTTGCTGTAAATGAACCTACTTTGACATATCATAATCACTCGCAGTCCATAGTTTACATTTTGTTCACTCCTGGTATTGTACATTTTCTGGGATTGGACAAATGTATACTGACATGAACCCATCATTGTAACATAATACAGAGTGTTCTCACTGCTTTGAAACTCAGGTGTGTGCCACCTGTTTATCCCCGCCCGGCTCCCCGCTCCAACCCCTGGCAATCCCATCTTAATACTGTCTTTATAGTTTTGGTTTTTCCAACATGTCATATAATTGAAACCATTTGGTGCATAGCATTTTCATATTGGCTTCTTTCACTTAGCAATATGCATTTATATTTCCCCTCTGTCTTTTTACGCGTGATAGCTCTTTTCTTTTTAGTGCTTAGTAATAATATTCCACTGTCTGGATGTATCACCGTTTGCTTATCCACTTCTACTGAAGGAGATCTTGGTTACTTTCAAGTTTTGGCAATTAGAAAAAAGCTTCTACAACATCTGTGTGTAAGATTTTATGTAGACATGAGATTTCAACTTGACTTGGTTAATAGTTGTTTGATAGGTAATATAGTAAAAGTACATTGAGTTTTGTAAGTTATCATCAACTGTCTTCCAAGTGGCTGTATCATTTTGCATTCCCACCAGCAATGAATGAGAGTTCGTGTTACTCCACATCCTTGCCAGCATTTAGGGTTATCAGTATCCTGAATCTTGGTCATTCTAATAGGTATGTAGTGGCATCTCACTGATGTGTTAATTTGTATTTTCCTGATGACATATGATGTGGAGCATCTTTTCATGTGCTTATTTATCATCTCTAAATCTTCTTTGGTGAGGTATCTGTTAAGGTCGTTGGCCCACTTTTTAAATGGGTTATTTTCTTGTTATTGAGCTTTACAAGTTCTTTATATATTTTGGATAATTTTCCGTTATCAGATGTGTCTTTTGCAAATACTTTCTCAGTCTGTGGACTATCTTCTCATTCTCTTGACATTTTCTTTCCCAGATCAGTAGTTTTTAATTTAAATTATGACCAGCTTTTCAATTTTTTTCTTTTATGGAACATGCTCTTGGCGTTGTATTTAAAAATAATTGCCATACCCAAGGATATCTACGTTTCCTCCTATGCTATCTTCTAGGAGTTTTATACTTTTGCATTTACATTTAGGTCTGTGATCAATTTTGAGTAAATTTTGTGAAGGGTGTAAGATCTATATTCAAATTAATTTCTTCTTCTTTTTTTTTTCATGCTGATGTCCAGTTGTTCCAGCACCATTTGTTGAAAGGAGTATCTTTGCTCCATGTTATTTTTGTGATCTTTTGTCAAAGAGGACTTGACCATATTAAGATATGTCTACTTCTGACTGTCCATTCTGTTCTATTAATCTTTTTATCTGTTCTGTCTCAAATACCACACTGTCTTGATTACTGTAGCTTTACAGAAAGACTTGGAAGTTGGACAGTTAGTCCTCCAACTTTGTTATTTTCCTCAATATTGTGTTGGTTCTTTTGCTTCTCCATATAAACTTTAGAATCAGTTTGTTGATATTCACAAAATAATTTTCTGGGAGTTTGATCGGATTGCATCTATAAATTATGTTGAGAAGAGCTGACATCTTAACAATATTGGCACCTTATTTTATACATGAGGATAGAAAAGGTCCCACTGACAATTATTTGCACTAACAGAGGTTACATGGTGATGATTTTGATGTTCACCAAAATAAATTATTGACATACCAAGTGCAGAGCTTTGGAAATTTAGCAAGGTATAAAAATAATATTTGTTTTAAAACTTATTAAACAATGAATTTTATAAATAGATTGTGATCTCTCTTTTCATAAACTTTCAGTTAGAGAGAGCTCTTCAGAATGGCCATTATGGCAATAATGACACTTTGAGCTTCGTTTTCTTCATCGGTAATGTTATAATTTTGGGCAGTTCTCTTTCAGAAGACTGTTTTGAGAAATAATTTGTCATAAAATTTGAGTGTGTAGCACACTCCTTATATCTTATTAGGAACTTACCAACTTTGAGTTCATATCCTACCTTTGTTTTTATTTATTTATTTAATATATTTTTATTGATTTCAGAGATGAAGGGAGAGGGAAAGATAGAAAAATGATGAGAGAGAATCACTGATTGGCTGCCTCCTGCACGCCCCCTACTGGACATCGAGCCAGCAACCCGGGCATATGCCCTTGACCGCAACTGAACCCAGGACCCTTCAGTCTGCAGGCTGATGCTCTATTCACTGGGCCAACCCAGCTAGGGCCCTACTGTCTTTAATGCATCAACAACTTTCAGGATTCTAATTTCCAGTTGATTTATTTTAGTTCTAGTTTAAAAATACAACTGTATACTTAAAATCTATATTATTTTATTGACCAATGTTATCCCAATAAATTTAAAATAATAAATATGTATTATTTCAGTAGGGGGAATAGTTTAATGTTACTTGTTTATGTGCCTTAGGCATCCCCCCAAAACTTGCAGGAGATACAAAGAAACAGCCACAGGAGACATTTCTTTCTCTTTAATAAATTACATTAAAAGATTTTAGAGAAAATATTTAAAACACAAATATCGGCATGTTTCATTTTTAAGAGAAGACTTTAATAATTTGTTGTGGTAAAAGCAATTCTTCATTGGGCATGCTATTTTTCCAGCACAGGTATTCTCTTCCCTAGCAAAGGTGCACAGTGAAGGTGTCTGTTTAATGCTCTGGAAAAGACTGTCAGTTCCTCCTGCGTTCAGCTCATGCAACTTAATGTAGCACCAGGTTTTCTGTAGACAACCACATTGCAGGCCCTTTGACAAAACCCATAGAGAAAAAGATGTGATGTTTAAAAAACGAAGGTGGCTTGAATAATTTATCAACTACATATAGGCCTATGAAATATTAAAGGGACAGTAGTGTACAATGGGGAGTTTTACAGATATCCTAGCTTGAAATCAGTTTCCTCCTTGCACAGTTGACTGTTTGGCTGTAGTTAATTTCTTTTGATGATGAGACAATAATTACCATGGAGTTAATAAGTGCTTTCATAATAACTAAACCAACTTACTGACATTCAGGAATTTAAAAATAAAAGAGCTCCAATACTGAAGGATTTTTTAGAATATTGAGCTGATATTAAAAATAACTTAAACAACATTTTATCCCTGATAGCTTTTATTTTTTTATTATTTTATTTTATTTTTTTAGAGAGAGAGGAAGATGAGAAACATCAATTTGTTGTTCTGTCAGCAGTGGTTAAGGGGTCTCTAGCAAGAGAAAACCTCTGGCCAGAGATAGTACTCTGCCCACAGTTCTTGTTGTGCTTGGAGGAATGAATTCAAACAAGAGACTACAAATAGCAGCAAAAGCAGGTGAGGATTCATTTGTAGGGAAGCAATGCATTCAGATAGGACCTAACAAGGCAACTCAGCCGTCTGAAACCTCACCGAGTGTCCTGAGTGGGCAGCGCAGCTTGCTGAGACCCAACTGATATTTGGGAGTTTGGAGGTTTTATACCCCTAGGCCAGAACACCCCTAGGCAAGGAACTAGGCAGCCCCTCCCTCAGGTGTCAAAAAACATATCTTTAAGCTACAAGGCTCCTTCATTTAAGTGTTATGCCTCTAGTGGGCCACGTCCTGCAGGGGCTCTGTATTTTCCCTGTTCACATAGGGGCCTGCCACCTCCATTATCTATTTTCAGTTTGTCATGTCTCACACTTATCTCCTCCAAGCCCCAGCTGCCTCTCCCAGCTCATTTTGTTATTCCACGTATTTATGCATTCATTGGTTGATTCTTGTATGTGCCCTGACCAGGGATAGAACCCGCAACCTAGGTGTATCAGGACGACACTCTAACCAACTGAGCTACATACATGGCCAAGTCTACCTCTGCTACTTTTAAATAAATTTGTTACAATCAAGAACTGTCCACCAGAAACATATGAAAACATGCTCAAAGTCACTAATCATCTGAGAGATGCAAATCAAAACAAGAATGAGATACAATCTCACACCTGTCAAAATGGCTGTCATCAATAAATCAACAAATGACAAGTGCTGGCGAGGATGTGGAGAAAAAGGAACCCTCCTGCACTGCTGGTGGGAATGCAGACTTGTGCAGCCACTGTGGAAAAAAGTATGGAGTTTCCTGAAAAAGTTAAAGATGGAACTCCCATTTGACCCAGTGATCCCACTTCTAGGACTAATCCCAAGAAAACAGAAAGACCAATCTGAATGGATATATGCACCCCTATGTTCATAGCAACACAATTTACAATAGCTGGGATTTGGAAACAGCCTAAGTGTCCAACAACAGATGAGTGGATTAAAAAACTATGGTACATCTACACAATGGAATACTATGCTGCTATTAAAAAGAAGGAACTTTTACCATTTGCAACAGCATGGATGGAACTGAAGAGCATTATGCTAAGCGAAATAAACCAGTTGGACAAAGATAAATATCACATGATCTCACTCATATGTGGGATATAATGATCAATATAATTTGATGAACAAGAATAAATCCATCTAGAACAGGGGTGGGCAACCTTTTTGTGAGTGCGTGCCAAAACCAGTAAATCTCTGACTCAAAATTCTTCTGCGTGCTAACCCCAATTTTTTGAGAACATGTTACGCCTACTTGATATCTCTTAAGGTGTACGTATGTGAAGAACCTTGAAGAAATAATAAAATTCATTCGAATGACAAAAACACAGTATATGATGATGAAAAATACATTTATTTTTTAATGTACACATGTACACTGATAGTCTGACAGAAAACTTTATGACTCCGTTTGATATTATCAGTGGGACTTTTGCTGCTGCATCACTGATGACAGAGATTTTACATCAGGTTTATATTTCATGACCTTCAGAGATAGGCACGAGCTACTACTTTCATCCATCAGGCTACTCTTATTATGAGACTTAACAAAATTCATCACTGAGAACAGAGATTCACAAGTGTATGTGGATGAAACCAAAACACTGGTCGGATCTAGGAAGGCAGGGAGAGTTAAAGCAGAGGCATAGAAATTGCTCTTCCCCTCTCGTGTCAATCCATGTCTATGGTCTTTAAGATAACTTGTTATGTAAAATTATTAATTTATCTAAGATGCACCTAAACTGAATTTAACTGAAAAATAAAAAGTCAATATTAAGAAAAAAATTGTAAATGGAAGATTATAAGAGAGGGTTTCGCGTGCCAGCTAAAGTTACTGGCGTGCCATGTTTGGCACGCATGCCAGGGGTTGCCCACCCCTGATCTAGAGACAAATGGTGGTGGGCGGCGGGTTAGACAGCAACCAAAGGACTTATATACCTGCACATTAGCATAAACAATGGACGCAGACACTGGGGTGATAGGGGCTTGCCCAGGCTGGGAAGGGATGGGGGAGGGGATCAATTAGGGGAAAAGGAGAAACATGTAAAACTTTAGACAATAAAAAAATTATTAAATAAAAAGAACTGTCCAACTAGCTATGTATTTCCTTCAAAATATGATAGGCTTTAATAATGCTTTTGTAAAGTGAAAGGCAAGAAAGAGGAACCATCTCTGTGGTCATGCTGACATGAATTGAGGAATTAAAGCTCATCTTTTCATATGGGACATCCACATACTCAATTCCACTTCATGATCAGGGGCATCTCCATTAGAGATTCAGATTGCTGATGTGCAGATAAGGCAGAGAGCCCCAAACAGCAACCCTCATTCTTAATTGAAGCTCTTTGGCTTAGATATCTATAATATTCCTTAAAAGTCTCTAATTATTTCTAAAATCTATTTGCCTTTAATTTTCTTCACTACTTTTGGCATGGTAATATGCCTACAAAAAACTGTAATTAGATAAAGGGGTATTTTACACACTTTTAGTGAAGTAAGTGTTTAAAATATCTTACTTAAAATAAAGTACCCTGCTATTTTGCTATTACTTCTAAGAGGCCTCGGTTTTGTTTTGCATTTCCTACTACTGTGCACTGAGTTTTTGCTTTAAAGAGGCACTTAAGAGTGAGAGAAATGGAGAATAAGGGGCTTGTTTCACACAGGGCATCTTTCCTGCCATAGCTAAGTTCTGCTCTCCTTGTTAGATGAATACTTAAATAGTGAGGCAGCGACGTTGAGTCCCCACAGAATACTCAGGGTGTGTTTTATATCCTTTTAGCATTTATGGAAATCCATACCATGTCCAAGACAATAGCTCACTCAGAAGAGGAAATGCATTCACAATTTTTTTTTCTATTCTCTAGGCATTAATAATCTCAGAAGAGTCATAAACAGCTAAATGGTGAGACAATTCTGCTACCAATATAGCCACTTCATGATGTTTTACAATTTCTGAACTGCTTCCACATGCATAATATTATAGAAAACTAGAGGCCCAGTACACAAAAATTTGTGCACTCGGGGGGATCCCTCAGCCTGGCCTGTGCCCTCTTGCAGTCTGGGACCCCTTGGGGGATGTCCACCTGCTGGCTTAGGCCCGCTCCCCGGGGGATTGGGCCTAAACTGGCAGTCAGACATCCCTCTGGCAGCCCAGGAGCCCTTGGGGGATGTCCACTTGTCAGCAGGGAGCAGGCCAAAGCTGCAGTCAGACATCCTTAGCGCTGCTGAGGAGGTGGGAGAGGCTCCTGCCACCACCGCTGTGCTAGCAGCTATCAGCCTGGCTTGTGGCTAAGCAGAGCTCCCCCTGTGGGAGTGCACTGACCACCAGGGGGCAGCTCCTGCATTGAATGTCTGCCCCCAGGTGGTCAGTGTGTGTGTCATAGTGACTAGTCATTCCCAGTCATTCTGCTATTAGGGTCAATTTGCATATTATCCTTTTATTATATAGGATAGAGGCCTAGTGCATGGGTGGGGGCATGCTGGTTTGCCCTGAAGGGTGTCCTGGATCAGGGTGGGTGTCCTGCTGGGGTGCGTGGCCAGCCTGGGTGAGGGGCTGATGGCTATTTGCAGGCTGGCCAAGCCCCACAGCAGGGACCCTCACCCCATGGGGGTGTGGCCAGCCTGGGTGAGGGGCTGAGGCTGGCCACAGCCCCTTCGGGGTGGGGGGGTCCTGCTGTGGTGCCTGGCCAGCCTGCGTGAGGGGCTGAGGGCCGTTTTCAGGCTGGCCACACCCCCCAGTGACCCAAGCTCCCAGCCTCTCCTGTTTTTTCTTTTCTTTTTTTCAGCACCTCCTGGAGCAGAGCCCAGGGCCAGCCAGGGCAAGCGGGAAGCTTGGCTTCCTAAATCACCAGGGGCAACCCAAGCCTCCTGCTCACTCCAGCTCCATGGCCGTCACCGTCTTAGTCAGGTTAATTTGCATACTCGCTCCTGATTGGCTGGTGGACGTGGCTCGTGGGTGTAGGGGAGTGGCGGAGTGACAGAGTGATGGTTAATTTGCATATTTCTCTTTTATTAGTGTAGATATACTTTGCATCATTCAACAGGGAAGATATGGAAAGAAAGGGTGCATTCCAAGCAGGAGCAATCCAGCAAGACCGATGTTGTGTCACTTACTGAGAATTCAGGGGTATATAAGGCATGAAACCTGCCTTTGGGAGCATAGCCAAGAGTTGGAAGATCAAGTACCCTTTGGAAATTGTCAGTATTTCTGCTTCCTTTTATTAAATTTTTCTTATCTATCTATCATCTATCTATCTATCCATCTATCATCTATCTATTATCTATCTACCATCTAATGCTGATGCCCCCCATTCTCACCACCTCCTCTTTTTTTCAAACCTTTGCAATTAAATTTTATCTCTCTTTGATTCTAGACTAGCTAAATGGGACAATGACTGTGTCCTGTACATTTCCTGTTAATGGCATAGTAAGTAACTTACTATGACATATTCCTTGGCAATGGTGAAATAATCAATTACTTATGGCACTGAGTATTCCCACAAGGTAAAAAAACAAAAACAAAACCACACACACAACTAATCTGTCAGAACTAACACTGAAGTGAAATCAAGGCCAACTTAGTCTCACCTTCATTCTTTGATATAGAATTCCCATTGGTCTTAGCCCCCACATACTGTATGTCCAGCATGGACTGTATCTTTCATAAAGTCTTATTCCTATCTCATACAATAATAGGATAAACATTTTCTTTAATTTACTTCTTCCAAATTATAGGGGTTTCTTGAGTTTCATGTAGTTTACTTGATTGATTGATATATATATATATTTTTATTTCTACCCTCTGGCTCCTGGTTTATACACTTTTTGAGGACATGATTTTTATCTTAATCATTGGTATACCGTTACTATTTCTGATGCGATGTGTAATAGTTAGCTGATGCACTAAATCCATACCATCTTTTCCTTACAGGTTTATCTTTTTAAGTTTATTTTTGCTTATATTTGAAAGCTGTATCATTTTACTATACATAGACATAACTTAACCAATAGAAGACATCAAATATAAAATGATATAATGCATGTCTGAAAATGTTTTACAGAAGATTTATATAAATGAAAGTAATGATTTTCTCACAAAATTACTATAAAACTATTGCTTTGGAAATATAACTTTAATTTAGGAATATTTGCCTACATTTGTATATTACAATAAAGGTTACAGAGAATTTTTTATTTTGTATCTGAATCTATAAGTGATCAAAAAGGTGCGATTAATACATTTTAACATTAAAAGTTAATTCAGCTAATGAAAACAAGCCAACATATATTTTGTAGGAGACTCTTAATTATTTAAGGGGCAAGAAGGTCTCTGCATGTGTATATGTGTACACAACAAGCCACTGACTTTACTATCTGCCTTCTCTTAAATGACAGCTAAAATAAACTGTCATGTTAAAAATGAAGCAGAATTATAAATGACCAACACATTTGCGCATCTACTGAATCACTTACTGATGAGAATATCAAAGAGTATGACATGCGGAACCTAATCTCAAGCACTAGACTGTTTTACTAGGGAGGTAAAACACACTAAGAAATGTTTTCCTTCCTTCATACATGTTCTTTTACCTTCACTGTAACTTTCCTCATTTTGTTTTTTTAATTGGAACCACTTTAAACCTTTTTATAAATACAGCAGTATTCTACAGATTAAGTAGATCACAGATTTAAATTATAGTACATCGGGATTATAATCTCAGCTCTGCCATTTACTAATGCATTTTAACTGTCTCCAAAAGTTTATTCTAAGAATCACATAACATAATGCATGTGTAAATGCTTTAAAAATGATAAAGCTCTTAATATATGTATGCGTGTGTTTTTTTTCATTATAATAATGTGAATGAACCACATACAGCCTGTTTACTTCATAAGCATATTTTTAAATGATCCAGTTTTGAAGATACCTACACATTCTCTTTTCTAAAAATGAGGAAATCCATATTTCTAATTTAACCTCAGAAGTGTTATTCAAAATCTTTACCATTGTCATGGCCAGGCATTAAGGACAAGGGATGCCTGCTGTGACCCTGAAGCAGAATTTCCTTCAGATCTGGGTCTTGGAGATACATGGAGTCCTGGGAGGTTCTGGCGTGGCTGGATTATGAGGGTTGATATTAGTATAATACATTAACAACAAAAAAACAATTGTTATAACCAACTGCTGCAAGCTAATTATGTAATTCTAAGCATGCTTTCCCAATCTAAAATCCAATTAAATTCTTCATATTATTATGCATACTACTTCTAGTGGTTTCCCTTTATCTTTAAATAATGTATCTAACGTTCTCTTACTTATGAATTTCAGTTAATTGATTGACCCTCTAGAAACAAAAGATGAAATGGTATATCTTCTCCAGCAAGTGAAACAAAAGAAAACAAACAAATAGCACTTCGTCAAACTAAAAAATTTTTGGACAGCAAAGGAAACCATCAACAAAACAAAAAGACAACCTACTGAAGGGAGAAGATATCCACCAAATGATACATCCAGTAAGGGGTTAATATCCAAAATTTATAAAGAATTCATACAATTCAACACCAAAACCAAACAAACAAATGAACAATCCAATTAAAAATGGGCAGAGCACTTCAGTAGACACTTCTCCAAGGAGGACAGACAGATGGCCAATAGACATGAAAAGATGCTTAACCAATCATCAGAGAAATGCAAATTAAAACCACAATGAGATACCACCTCACACCTATCAGAATGGCTATCATCAACAAATCAACAAACAAGTGGCCGAAACCGGTTTGGCTCAGTGGATAGAGCGTCGGCCTGCGGACTGAAAGGTCCCAGGTTCGATTCTGGTCAAGGGCATGTGCCTGGGTTGCGGGCGCATCCCCAGTAGGAGATGTGCAGGAGGCAGCTGGTCGATGTTTCTCTCTCATCGATGTTTCTAACTCTCTATCTCTCTCCCTTCCTCTCTGTAAAAAATCAATAAAAATATATTAAAAAAAAAAATCAACAAACAAGTGTTGGTGAGGATGTGGAAAAAAGAGAACCCTGGTGAATTGTGAGAATTCATATTGGTGCAGCTGCTACTGAAAACTGTATGAAGGTTCCTCCAAAATTTTAAAATGGAATTTCATTATGACCAAGGAATTTCACTTCTGGGTATATTTCTGAAGAAACTAAAAACACTAATTTGAAGGAATATATGTACTCCGATGTTCTTTGCAGCATTATTTTCAATAGCCAAGATATGAAAACACCCCAAGTGACCATCAATAAACAACTGAATAAAAAAGCAGTGGTACATATATACAATGGAATATTAAAAAATAATGAAATCTTAAAATTTGTGTCAGCTTGGATGGACCTAGAGGGAATAATATGAATTAAAATATTCAGTCAGAGAAAAACAAATAACATATGATTTCACTTATATGTGAAATCTAAAGAACAAAATAAATGAAGAAGCAAAATAAACATTCACTCATAGATACAGAGAACAGACTGATGGTTGCCAGAGGGAGAGATTAAGAAGCACAAATTGGTGAAAACAAACCTAGGTTCAACTGCTTGCCACTCAAGATATACATATATATATTCAAGAATCAAAAGACAGGAGGTGATAGAAGCGTAGTCAGTCTATTCAAGAGCCAGCAGCTTGAGAAGACGGGGGACTCCTGTCACAAAGGTTGTCTAAACATCTCAGTGCAGGTAGGGGAAGGGGAAGGCAGAACAAAGGAAACTGGAGGGGGTTGTGGGCTCTGTTGAGGGTGCTGTGTGCAAGTCTGCACAGTTTACTCCTATAATCATCTGGTTTTTGAAGGTGAGTAAACTTCCTGGAACTGAAATGCCTGAAGGCTGGAGTCTGCTTCCTTTGAGGTTAGCTGCTAGAATCCTTTAAGCAAACAGACTGTTTATCCATAGCTACATGTGAATTTAAAAATCATCATTTACAGAAACCATGTTAAAATATGGTGGGATGGGTTGCATGGGTAGTTACAAACAGTCATGTGGATGTAAGGACAGCATGGGCTATAGTCAGTACCAGTGTGATAACTATGCATGGTGCCAGATTGGTACTGGAAATATCAGGGGATACTTTGTCAAGTATATGATTGTCTAATCACTATCTCTGCTCTGTACACCTTAAACTAACAAAATAATGTAAACTGCAATGGAAAAAAATTAAAAAGAGGAATAAAAACCTGCAAGATAAAAACGTTTTCAGAAAAAAATATAAAAACATTCAATTCACTTATAATGTTCCAACAATATCCTATACATCCAATTATATTCCTAAATTATTTTTGAAAAATACACCAAAAATACACAGTCAATTTTATTGCATTTTCCAGGAAAGCCATGATTAAAGTTGTTTAGTCTATTAGTGTTTCATCAACAATTAAACTGACAATAACATGGCCCAGTATCTCAAAAACAATTTCAAAATTAATTATTTTATTTTCCAACGTTAAGTAAATACAATTGTGTAGTATATAGAAACTGTTCTAGAATTTCCTCTTATATGTCATACATTTTTATCACACTTTACATCTATCTTAGCTCCTCTCTTTACCAACTCTCTGGTACACTCCTCCTTTTGTCAGTTTTGTTGTATTTTGTTTCCCTATTTGAAAGCCACCTTCTCTCCAAGGTTCACTTCCTCATTAACTTCTATACCTCCATTTTTTTTCCTGTTTTACTTTTGAAATTTATTATTGCTAACTATTAAAGAACAGCTAGCCCCAGAGAAGACAATGTAAGAAACTAAATATTTTGTAAGTAGAGAAAAGAGAAAATTAAAGTATCTATTGAATGACTAGAGTTATCCAATCACAAATCCATTATTTCTATTATGCTCATGCATATATATGCAAATTATAATCTCACTTACATTTTGTTCAGTGATCGAATATCCAGTATTAACTTTTGACCTATATTTCAATAGTCAATTTTATTGCATTTTCCAGGAAACACTTCTTTGACTGAATTTCATCTTCAAAAACAATTTTCTCAAGAAATATACCTGGATGTACTAGTCCTCATACTTGTACATTCTGGAACACATAACCCTTGCAGTCTTAATAACAGAATTGCAGCTCAGCTAGCTATAACTTTTCTAGGATAAAATTTATTTATTCTCTAGTTTTCCATCTTTGATGGATTTCTGGAACTAGCTTAGAGACAAGAAGTTTTCTGGGTGGGGGGAGGTGGCATGAAGAGGTTAAGAAAAGTTTTCCCTCGTGTAAAATTATTTTGTTGGCTTTGATGACCATATCAGTCTTACATTAACTTCCGAAATCAGAAATTAACTATAAAATGTTAATCATTTTTTGGAAATTTGTTAAAACTATGTACTTTAAATCTGTAGCTTCAGATCTTTTATTCAAAAGGAAAATATATTTTCCTGTTTTATTTTGATATATTAATTTTATTTTTTTCTATTATCTGGATATCCTAATTATGCAAGCATGGATTCTTCATCTTTCTTCTATCTCTATTTTTTATTCCAGTGTTTTATATTTTTGTTTAATTTGGCTTTATTTACCTTGAGTCCATCCTGTATGCTTAAGTTTCAGGATGCCCATTTCTCCCTGGATGGAGCCAAGTAATTTAAGTTTCTTTTTAAAAAAATCTTTATTGTTGAAAGTATTACATATGTTCTCTTCCCCCCCCCCCTCCATTGACCCCTTCTTAAATTTCAATAAGGTATCTCAAATGCTTTCGTACAAACTATTTACTTATTTTTAAAGAACTCTTTACATAGTGATTTGGCATTTACTTTGTATCGTATGACCAAGATCCAAGTGTACAAGTTATCATTATGTTTTCTCCCTTACCTTCCATACCTAAATATATGCATATAAAATATGGCATATGCATATGTCCTCCAATAGCTCTGCCATTTTCCATGCCATGTTTTCAATAAGGAATCATGGGTATTTTGGCAGCCTGCTCTAACTGGCTGGCATAGCCTTTAAAGCCGTGGGTCATTGATGTGAATATCCAAAGAGGGCTTCTCTTACTTTTTAAGAGAAATTTTCATTTTTCTGGTGATCTATCTACAAAGGCAGTCTTTTCCCCTTAGTCAGGTTACATTTTTACTGATTTTAACAGCCCTTCTTTTTATATTATGTTTTAGCATCTGTATATTTTCTAATTTTCCCAAAGGTTTAATTATTCCTTTTACTTTTATCCTAAATGTTATCAGGGAGATTGAGACAAGAATACCTCAACTCTGTTTCTTTAAAAAGAAGTCCATACTAAATTGTACAAATGTCAATCAACCGGCCTCCTAAACAGAGTAGATAGTCTATAATTTGACTATCTACACATGATAATTCTCCTAAGCAAAGAGATGTTTCTTCAGAGGAAGTACATGATGGCATTATCATTGACACAGGAGTAGAATTTAAATAAACAGGGAGCATATTCCAGTTCTGGGAGTCAGAGAAAGAAGCCTGGCAAAGTCTTGAAAGCTGTATCCTGAGGAAACTCATGTAGTTTCAATATGCAGATTGGCTAATAAGGTACACTGCTTGAAGTTGGTTTGACATTTTAACTTAATTTGTGATAGTGAACTTAAATATAATACCTTATGTGTTATAGGCATTTACTTTATGTCACTGTTTGGCATATGTTATATAAATATCCTCTCTTTAGAACAGTAATTAGATTTGTATATTTTGGTTTATCCTCATCAATGCTCAGTTAAGGAATCAGTGTATTATGATCAATTGTGATAAATTGATTCAATATATTATACTCATTAATATAAAAATGTTTGCTAAACCCAGGTCTGTCTAAATATGGATTACACTATACATTGGTAAAAGGTTTTGCACAAAGGGCATTACCACGATGACAGGAGATCTGGAGGGATTCAGGCTACAAATCATGAGAGGATATGGATTCCATTTACAGTCCTATTAAATACAATATCTCGCGGGGGAATGAGAGGATCCTGGAAGCTAAATGACTTGTTTAAGATTTTTAAAATCAATTAAGGTCATGAGCCAAATCAAGCTTTGGGGGCATGACACCAGTGAAAATTAAAGTCAGAGTGTCACCAGATGGACATTTCCTAAGTAACTCTAAATATGAGATTAAATTATGAATTGAAAATACAGAAACACTAACTGCACAGAGGCTATAAAATGCTAAGCACTTATCTTCTCAATGCATTGCTTTAAAAGGAGGGTGAAAGCAAGATCATTATATTTTTAGTGGGAGGGAAAACTTTAGAAAAAATGAGAATATAGTATGGAATTGGAGAGGCTCCCAGGATAACATTCTTTCTTGAAAATTTTTGAAATTTTTACACCACTCCACAGGCATTCCTTTTATAAACTTCAAAACTCTTCTCATAGCCAATTGTTATTGCAGGCTCACTGATCACCAGTTACATTTTCATCTTTCTTTCACTGACCTCTGGAAAGTCTAGTTGTGAAATTGACCTGTGCAGATGGTTCTTGGTTAGCAGGACCTGGCCACTCCACAGTATTAAACTTCTCTTCCATTTTGAAATACCATTTCAAATACAAATTTTAACCTAAAAGATAAATCCTATATAATAAAAGCCTAATATGTTAAGTGTCTGGTTGTCTAGTTGGCCGTTCGTTCAACTAATCAATGCAAAATATGCTAATGATATGCTAAGGCTGCTCAACCGCTCGCTATGATGTGCACTGACCACCAGGGGGCAGACAGTCAACCGGTCAACCAGTTGCTATGATGTGCACTGACCACCAGGGGGCAGACGCTCCAATAGATAGGTTAACTTACTGCTGGGGTCTGGCTGATCGGGACTGAGCAAGATGGGCTGGACACACCCTGGAGCCCTCCCACAGTTCTTCCCCAGCCCCGATCATGCACCGGTGGGGTCCTTCAGCCTGGCCTGCACCCTCTAGCAATCTGGGACCCCTTGGGGGATGTCAGAGAGCCAGTTTCGGCCTGATCCTGCAGGCCAGGATAAGGGACCCCACTGGTGCACGAATTCATGCACCGGGCTTCTAGTTTGTCTTTAAAAAAAAATTCCCCGCCCTTCATCCTCAAGTCAGTAGGAATTTTCCTTTAACATAATCACGTACATTTTCAGTTTTAGTGCAAGCCCATATCTCTCCTACTCTTTTACTAATTCCTTATAGATACTGTCCCTCTTTGTTTCAGCCAATCATGCAGGCAACATTTCAGAGCTTTGTGTCTAAACCAGGGGTGGGCAAACTTTTTGACTTGAGGGCCACAATGGGTTCTTAAACTGGACCGGAGGGCCGGAACAAAAGCATGGATGGAGTGTTTGTGTGAACTAATATAAATTCAAAGTAAACATCATTACATAAAAGGGTACGGTCTTTTTTTTTTTTTTAGTTTTATTCATTTCAAATGGGCCGGATCCGGCCCGCAGGCCATAGTTTGCCCACGGCTGGTCTAAACTGTAGGCTAGAAAATACATTTTAAACTTTGCAACTGATTTATGTGGAAAGGGTAGAATGACGAATATTATGTTGTGAACATTTCAGTGAGGAACAGTTTTGCACAGTTAAGGATAAACAGGTGTAATTGCTCCCTCAGACCTTAGCCTTTTTCCCTTTAACCTTTTAAATTCACTTTGTAATATTTCAAAACTCTTATTTTGCTTGAGGAAAATTTTAAATCACATAACTAGGTCAGAACATTTCAACGATCGACCTGTTTTTCTTTCCTGTGTGATTTATAATAATGCATGCATTTATAATGTGTAATTTATCAGATAGGATGCAAGATTTCATGAAAATTGTATAATTCATTCCTTAAATCTTTAATGGGGAAAGAGAAATTGATTGTTGAAGTAGGACAAGCTACCAATAATGTTTTATGACATCTCTAGAAGGTATCGCTCATTTTACACTGTTAAGCTGCCGACATAATTACATTCTCTTTACCCTTGTGTAGATGTTGGTGCAGAAGCCCACGTGTCCTATTTCAGTTTATTTTGCTTCCAACATACCATTGTCATTATTACCAGCGTTGTCATCCTCATCACCACATTATGACAGGATTCTATTCTGTCCTAGCCTGGAAGCCTCACATCCTTTAAAGGGCCTTCACAGACTATCTTCAGGCAGCAATATTATCTTATGATTCTTATGTTTAGTAATTTTTATATGACCTTTGCTATCTGCTGGGCCAAGTAGAACTTCAGTTGTAGCTGAAGGTTATGACCCACTTCTAAGTGATTATATGCTAATGTAGAAGGTGGACACCATGAGTGACAACATAATCATCAAAGATTCCTTGAGCCATTATAAATATTTGTCAACATCGATTACTATTACAGGTGGTGCAGCAAGTAAAATATAGTTAAACCCCTTCCAGGGAGTAATTAGGAAATGGTAGCTTTTATTGACAAGTGGGGGGCGGGGAGGGGAGGGCTTGATGTGCTGTCACCCATTTAAAAACAGCTCCTTTGTCTGCTAGTCTCTTGGGACTAGGGAATGTGAATAGAGCCAGGGAATTTGTATGAGAACTGTGAACATAGGGGAGCTCCTTGGGTGGATAAGCTCCTTACAGGGAAATAATGCAACTTGCTTTTATTGCTAAAGTGAGCCAAAGGGAGAAGACAGGAGAAGTGTCTACTGGCTCATTCGGGCTCCAGGAAGCATCCCCGTAAGCCTCTAATGCATGGTTAACTACAAACTGAATCCACTGGTAGCAGATTTGAAATGTGCCACCAAGCACCTCCCAGGGAAAGGGGTAGGCCAGCTTGTTTGCCTGCTCCCCTGTGGGGGGCACTGCAGCCAGTGCTCTCCTGGCTCACGAACAAATGCTTCCTTGCTATAATCCTTTTGGATTCATGAACATAGGTCCATTGGCTAGCAAAGTCAGGGAATCTGGGGTCTCATACCTTGGGTGGCAGCCATTAAAGTCAGGGTGCTACATGTTTGAACAAGGCACTTCCAGCAAGATGCTGGCCACTTGCCTTTATTGTTGGAACGAGCCCAAGGGGGACAGCAACAACCCCTGTGGTTTGTTGGTAGGCCGAGTGTCAATACATTCTTACTCGCAATCCTCACCCCTCAGAGAGGAGGAGTCCAGAGACGTCCCCAGACGGTGACAGGCTCTCTATGGCCTTTCAGGGACACTGGCTCTAGACTAGTAATTTTCTGGCTCTTGTCTGGAAACAGGCTTCCTGCACACGAAACCCTCTCCATGGGGGAGTCAGCTTCACATGAGTGAGGAAAACTCCACCCTACCTTTCAGGCCCTGCAGACAAGGAAAGTCAACTATTGCTCACCGGATCCTCACTTTTTCAGCAGGCAGATAACTCCAGCCAAAATATATAAAATGCATCACGTGCCTAAGATATTGCAAATGGTCAGAGATCAGGACAATGCCGTCTTGTACACAAGTGCTCTAGATAGCTAGGCTGCAGAAATGAAACCTGTGCAAAGTGGAGGTTAGAGCCTCTGGATTCGTAGAATATCCAGTGTGGTTTGGGAAATGCCATGTATAAGCCATCTGTGGGTAATAGAGATTCCATTGTAAGGCCTGGTAATATCGCCCTGAGTATGTGGCAGTATTCCTAGATTTAGCTGTTAATCTATTTTAATCCATCCAATTTGAATATTCATTAAAACATGTCAACAAGATAAAATGCAAATAGATAAGACAATTTGGAAGGGTGTTAATAAATGGATGAAACTGGTAAAATAAAAACATAAAATTTATTAAGTCAAAGTTAGAGCCAATTAAAATCTTTCTAAGAGTTTTAACTTTATTTCCCAAGGTATTTCTATGTTTCTACGTTCAGATATATTGCAAGCATGTTTGTTTAGGTTTTCATTTCCTTCTTAGATTCTCTCTTAATATCTACAGTACATGATGCCTTCAGGAAGAATTTTTTATCATTATGGGCTATCATTATGCAGAAAACACTCAGGTTTATGTCTCTCTCCTTGATAATTTAGCTTTGGCAGCAGATGATCTGCTTCGGAGTCTGTCTACAGTGAGTAATTGAATGTCAGAAATGTTTTAAATTAAATTCTGACAAAGATGAAATGCTTTGTGGGGAAATCTAAATGTTTGTTAAGTTCTTTGTCCTCTTTTCCATGGCCTCCTAATGGTTGCAATCTTGAATCTGCTTTTCCAAAGAAGGGTCTGGGTGCTGTTTAAGATTCGGGGGGGAGGGGGAGCCTTCAATCATATAAGGTAGGCAAAAAGTAAAGTCTTTGAATTTGCATTTTATATACAGGTTGATTTAGAGACAAGGGTCCTTTACAAAAATGAATGCCCTATTCCAGACACATGGCATGCCATTTCATTTATCTGTCTTATTTTTTGCTTTCTATAACACTTTTATAAATTTATAGATTTTTAACAACAGAAGTCTTTCAGATTTCTTGTTAAAGTATTCAATGTATATTCACATTTTATTGCTATCAATATCACTTTTTATTTATTTCCAAAGCCATTGTCTTTTAAAAAATATATTTAATCTTTAAATGGGTTACACATGCTCATCCTATATAATCTTATATAATAAAAGGCTAATATGCAAATTGACTGAATGGCAAAATGACTGCAGAACGTGTACTGACCACCAGGGGATAGATGCTCATTGCAGAAGCTGCCCCCTGGTGGTCAGTACACTCCCAGAGGCTGGAGCGCCTCTTGGCCAGAAGCTGGGCTCAAGGCTGGCGAGCACAGTGATGGTGGCAGGAGCCTCTCCTGCCTCTGTGGCAGTGCTAAGGATGTCTGACTGCCGGGCTGCAAGATGGTGCAGGCCGGGCTGAGGGACCCCCCATCCCCAGTGCATGAATTTCGTGCACCTGGCCTCTAGTTAAAAATATTTTAAAAGGTGCTTCCATTTCTATCTTGTGTTATATATGAGGTCTATCCTTTCATGGCTTTCTTTAAACGCACTGTCTACATATTTGAGGCCAATTTCCTACATAATAAAAGCATAAGATGCAAATTGACCGAATGGCTGAACAGCAGAACGACCATTAGACGATCATCCAAGACCATGCTATGACACCCATTGGCACCAGGCAAGCCAAGGTGGGTGCAATGCAATTGGTTGGGTGCCCGGCCATCGCCCCACAGAGGAAGGCCCAGGCCATTGGCCAGCAGGGTGAGCAATCAGGGGGCTCCACGATCACCCCAAAGAGGGAGGCCCAGGCCACCAACCAGTGGGCTGTGGCAGGGGGGTGGGGCCTCCCTCTGCAAAGGAAGCCCAGGTCCCAGGACCTGAGTGCTGGAGGGAAGCTGGTGCTGGCAGCCGGGGGAAGGAAGGCCTACTCCTGCACCAATTTTGTGCATTGAGCCTCTAGTTTATATATAAAATCTGAACATTATTGTTTCTTTCCTCTAATTGCATTGACTATACTTTCCAATAGACTATTCGGTATTAATAATAAAAACCCTAGTTAGCCTTCCAGGCTTTAGTGGTAGTTCACATGTTATTATGCATGATCCTAGGTTATGAATTAATATGTTTTTCTATACATTTAAGGACTTGTAAATCCAGAATACATTTCATTTTTTAAACTTCATTAAATAAATTTTAAAATAAATTGTTTGAGTTTTATGTTAATTCATTAATATGACAAACTGTATTAATATATTTCCAAATACTGACCCATGTTTACAGTTCTGGATTAAACCTTTTTTTTTTGTATTTTTAGTATTAATTTTATGCTACTATTAATAGTGAGATTGGTTTTAGTATTTTCTTATTCTAATAAGATTATAAATGCATTATTAATGTTTTCTGGTTTAAAAAACTAAGTTAGAAGCTTTTAAATATACTTTTTTACTAGAAAACTTAAAAAATACTACAATTAAAAGTTTGATAGATGTTTTGTAGCATTTCTCTTATTGAAACTATTTCCGTGAATTTCGAGCTATTATCAAGAGCATTTTAAACTAAAGTTTTGAGATTAAGATATATTTTTTATTGTTTGAAGTATTACATATAGTATCACACATGTCTCCTTTTCCCCCCATTGACCTCTCCCCGTCCACCTCCACCTCCAGAAGAGCTCAATGTAATACTTTAAACAATAAAGAATTTAAAATTAAAAAAAAAAGTTGAGTGATATATATATATATATAACAATTTAGCTTATGCTTTTTATTCTTGGCCAAAGTTATAAGATACTAGAGGCCTGATGCACGAAATGTGTGCAAGAGTAGGCCTTCCTTCCCCCAGCTGTCGGCACCAGCTTCCCTCCAGCACCTGGGACCCGTACCCGTGCTTCCTTCTGAATGCCGGTAGACACCCAGGGAAGGACATCTGGTCTAATTAGCATATTATGCTTTTATTATTATAAATTAAATTGAATCCATACATTGATTGTAAAACATAGGACAATTAAGAGGAGACATGAACACATAAATTTTAGCCCAGAATTGGTATGTTTTTCATTTACGAGAGTTGGTAAATACGGTAGGTATTTACCACAGTGGTTATAATCCCCTCTGCCCGATTCTGATAAGAAACAGATTAGCTACCTTTTAACTTTCCTCTCCTTTTCAGAATCTATTTTCTAACTTTGAAGAAGACAAAACAGACATCTTAAGAGTCATACTATTGCCCCTAAAATGTCCACAGACAACCCTAGAATAACTACTTAAGCATCTGCTTTACAAAACAAGTGTGAAAAAAAGGAGTTTATTAATATGGATAAAAGGTGTTAACATATTTCTCATTTCACTAGAATGCTGACTTCCAAATAAATTTTCATTTTTTTATATATTCCAGTGAAGGGGTTCTTGCCCCACCTCAAGATTGAAGTCAAGATGTAAGAAAAATAGGTTCAAAAGAAGAGGTTTACTGAAAACAAGGTGGAGGAAAAGGCGAAAGGAAGGGAGCTTGCCACATCAAGGATGCAGACACTAATGAAGAATATGGCTCCCCAACTGCTGGGGGGTCAGGCTTATGCGGGCTGGGTTCTTCACACAGGCACAGAATAGATTTATTTGCTTACATGCTGCCCCTGTGAGCAGCCTTGCACAGGTGCAGAGCTGGGCTCTTTTCTTTCCAGGTTCTTGCCAGCGGGCTAGTATGAGGGACCAGCACAGGTGCAGAGCGGGAAGGACCTGAAGAGAAACTTTTAAACTGATCTAGAAGAGGCTTAAATAAATGACTGAAACGCATTCCCACTTTTGCACGATGGTGAAGATATAGGCCCACCCAGTAAGAACACTAGACATTGTGCTGGCGGTATTGCTTAGGCAGTGATGGCGAGCCTATGACACGTGTGTCAGAGGTGACACGAGAACTCATTTTTTTTGGTTGATTTTTCTTTGTTAAATGGCATTTAAATATATAAAATAAGTATCAGAAATATAAGTCTTTGTTTTACTATGGTTGCAAATATCAAAAAATTTCTATATGTGACACGGCACCAGAGTTAAGTTAGGGTTTTTCAAAATGCTGACACGCCGAGCTCAAAAGGTTCACCATCACTGGCTTAGAGCTATCTTCCTGAAATTCTACCAGAAAGGGTATAGTTAAATCAATTTCTAGTGAACAAGTGAAATTGTCACGTTGTGGTTCATATGCTAGATGTTGCTAATAGTGACTAACCAGGTGAAACAGGTTTTTTAATCTTTTTTTTTTAATATATTTTATTGATTTTTTTACAGAGAGGAAGGGAGAGATAGAGAGAGTTAGAAACATCGATGAGAGAGAAACATCGATCAGCTGCCTCCTGCACATCTCCTATTGGGGATGAGCCCGCAACCCAGGTACATGCCCTTGACCGGAATCGAACCTGGGACCCTTCAGTCCGCAGGCCGATGCTCTATCCACTGAGCCAAACCGGCCTCGGCAGGTTTTTTAATCTTGAGGTCACTGGTCACTAAAACAACCTTGGAGTGAAGGAGAGTGTGTTAGCTCTAGATTGACATGAAACTCGACAGGTTCTCACACCATTTTATATTTTATTTAACATAACCTTTCCAAGAGTAATGCTACTGGTATGCTCCGTTTTGGGAGTGTACTACATACTAATTACTAGTTTATGATACTCATTAAAAGTACAAGGTAAAGTGAAATTTTGTTACAGATTAGAATCATGCTCAGAGAAAGCTAGTCCAGGATATTAGTGAACAATTCCTGATTTTTATAATAAGTGTGTAAAATAATTTTCTCTTAAATTCTAAAGCATGCATCAAACATTCAAATGCAAAACCCAAAACTCCATCTAGTGGTGTAATATTCAAATTTAGGTTGTGAAAATTTGATTCAAACTGTTTAAGATAACCCCAGCTGGTTTGGCTCAGTGGCTAGAACCTCAGCCTGTGGACTGAAGGGTCCTGGGTTTGATTCCAGTCCAGTGGGGAGTATGGAGGAAAAAGCCAATCAATGATTCTCTTTCATCACTGATGTTTCTCTCTCTTTCTCCTTGTCCCTTTTTCTCTGAAACCAATAAAAATATATTTATAAAAAAACCAAAACTGTTCAATATAATTTAATGATAATAATGATACATTTGGAAGCTCCTCCAATTAGAAATGAGGATGTAACCCTAGACCTGAAATACTGACATTTCTTTTAAATATCATGGATTTTCAAAAACCACGAAAATAAGGCGAATCTTTAAAATAATATTTTCTCTAATAAAAGAATACTATTATGGTTAATATACTGAGGGTCAGAATAGGTGTGTATATGACTATGCTTCACAACATTAAAAATAATGAGAAAGGTTTATCACCACGGGATTCCAGTATTCTGTTTTTCTCTCAAGTGGGACAGAGGGCATATGTCATTGGTCTGGATTATGACTAGCTTTAAACATAGCTATTTTTATTTAAAGACACACCTCCCCTAACCCCCAACTTTCCAATTAATTCCAGAGTGTGTTTAATCCAAATCCATTCAAATATGGGACTTGAAAACGTGATGTGTTGGAGATGTGTATACTTTTAGATACCTCTTACATGAGGAATATCATACATTCATTAATATAGTAAACTAGATGCCCGATGCACAAAATTTGTGCATGGGCTCGACCTCGAAGCCAGGGCAGCTTGCGTTAGCACTCGCAGTCTCAGCTTTGTCGGAAGGTCGTCTGGAAGGTCATTCAGCTGTCCTGTCTAATTAGCATATTACGCTTTTATTATTATAGATTACCTATTAAGCTGCAACAGTGACACACTATATTTTTAAAAATTAAATTTATTGGGGTGACATTGGTTAATAAGGTTATACAGATTTCAAGTGTATATTTCTATGATACATGATCTGTACACTGTGTTGTGTGCCCATCATTCACAGTCAAATTATCTCTATTTTCATATTAATTGATAATTCTTTTTGTTAATCCTAACCTGAGGGTATTTTTCCATTGAGTGGAAGTGAGGGGGAGAGGCAGAGAGAAACATTGATGTGAGAGAGACACATCCATTGGTTGCCTCCCACATTTGCCCTGAACAGGGCTGAGGACTGAGCCTGCAACCCAGGTATGCGCCCTTGACCAGAATTGAACCTGCGGGACAAAATTGTATCCACTGAGCCAAACCGGCTAGGATGAGAATTACTTTTTAATGTCATAATAAGGAATAAAGAAAAGAAAATGATTAAAATAGTGTTGTTATTTGAATTGTTTACTATAATTCTGACATGACATGTAATATCATAACACTGTTTTATAATCAAATAATAAATAAGAAATGATCCTTTAAATCAATTTTCTAGAATACATTCTCTATATTTCTTATCAATTCTTATTAGATGAACAATTTTTATGGTACATTGGCACCATGGCAAAAATGACAAAAGTAATACTTCCTCCCTGCTAATGACAACTTTCATCTTGAGAAAGAACAAATACATAAACCAAAATTAGCATATTAAAAGAAGATGCAGGATAATAAATGACAGGAAAAGGAGAAACAGACAAGAACAATGTGGATGGGAAAACTGCAAGTTAATATTATGCTCTAATACCTCACACATCAAATTGCAAACATGAAGACACATATTAAAATGTCTTCATTCTAATATGAAATGACAAAATAAAACATAACATCCAGCCTTACAGAAACAGCAACCTTACTCATTACATTACACTCATAATAGCTCTTGTATATTCCTGTTAGTTTTCAAAATGTTCTGTGTAAAAGATATTATGAATGGAATAAGGCTAGGCTGAAAACAGGCTAACTTTTAGTGTGTATACATCAGGGAAAACCGATAATTTAATTTATAATTCTCCTGACAAATAATATATTTGTTTTAAATAACTTTTGGTATTTTAGTATTCAATATTTTATCCTACCTGTTAATTTCTTGTATAAATTGTTCATTGAATTTGCATACGTAGACTCTTTTACACCCAAGTGCTCATATTGCCTTTATTTTTATAAATGTTAAGTGAGAATAATGGCTTGCATCAATTCCTGGGTTCTCTGTTCTGTTCCATTTATCTCTAGCTCTGTTCTTATGTCATTACCAGGCTGTTTTGAGCACAGTGACTTTGTAGTATAACTTGGAATCTGATATTGTGATCTCTCCTACTTTGTTCTTCTTTCTCAAGATTGCTGCCACTATTCAGAGTCTTTATTGGTTCCATGTACATTTTTGGAGTATTTGTTCTAGATCTGTGAATATGCCATTGGTATTTTAATTGGGATTGCATATATTTTATAATTGTCAGGATGGTAATTTTAATATTATTGAAAATTCATCATTTTTATGTATTCTTTAATTTTTTCAAACCATATAAAGTAATATGTTCTACCCAACTGTGAATTAATCAAGACTTGATCAATCTCTTTTTAAAAATGGATTTCATGCTTTTATATGAAATGTTTATTTTAAAAATGGCCCTAACCAGTTTGGCTCAGTGGATAGAGCCTCGGCCTGCAGACTGAAGGGTCCCAGGTTCGATTCCGGTCAAGGGCATGTACCTCGGTTGCGGGTGCATTCCCAGTAGTGGGTATGCAGGAGGCAGCTCTTCGTTGTTTCTCTCTCATCGATGTTTCTAACTCTCTATCACTCTCCCTTCCTCTCTGTAAAAAAATCAATAAAATATATTAAAAAAATAAATAAATAAAAATAAAAATGGACTTAAAATCTTTAAATCTCGTCATGGATGAGACAAGTGATATGGTATGACTACAAAAATAGAGACATTTTGGCAAATAAATTGGTTCAAAAATATTCTAAATGAGGTCAATGGGGGAAAAAGGAGACATATGTAATACCTTAAACAATAAAGAATTTAAACAAATCCTATATAATAAAAGGGCAATATGCAAATAGACCAAACAGCAGAACCGAACATCTAATCAAAGCATAATATACTAATGATATGCTAAGTCTGCTCAACCGCTCACTATGACGTGCACTGATCACCAGGGGGCAGTCAGCTGGTCGGCCAGTTACTATGACGTGCACTGACAACCAGAGGGCAGGCAAATCAACCAGTCGACCAGTCGCTATGACGTGCACTGACCACCAAGGGCAGATGCTCTGACCAGTAGGTTAGCTTACTACTGGGGTCCAGCTGATTGGGACTGAGCGAGATGGGCCAGACACACCCTGGAACCATCCTGCAGTCCCTCCCTAGCCCGATCATGCACCACAGGGGTCCCTCAGCCTGGCCTGTGCCCTCTCTCAATCTGGGACACCTTGGGGGATGTCAGAGAGCTGGTTTCAGCCTGATCCCACAGGCCATACCCCTTGGGAGGGCACAAGATGCAGGGCTTATGGCTGGCGAGCGCTGCCACGAGCCCCTTCTGATGGGGGACTGATTGGGCGTGAGCCTGCGGCAGGCATTTTTGGGGCTGGGATGAGTGGGAGTGGCAGGTAGGAGCTGTAGGTGGCGTTGGACTGCAGGTTTCGGCCCAATCCCTGCAGGCCACCCAGAAGGACCCCACGCATGCACGAATTCGTGCACCAGGCTTCTGGTTAGTAAGTAAAACCCTATTAGAATTTTGAAAATTGCCTAATATTTTGTTGTTACACTGTTTCTTAGTGACATAAACTGTCATTTTAGTAATTAATATTCTAAAACCATGATGGAATACACTTGGGATCATGAAGCTACTCCTACCGTAATTTCTGTTACTATTCCTCTTGTTTGAAAAATAGTTTTTCAAGGTCTGAAGTTATTTACAGATTTGGAAATATATGTAGTACAGATCAAATCATCCCCTCAAAATTCATATATTGAACACCTGACCCCCAATGCAGGTGTATTTGCAGATAGGGTCTTTGAATGGTAATTAGGTTTAGATGAGCTCATGAAACTAGGACCTTCATGATGGGATGGTACCCTTATTAGAAAGAACACCAATCAGAGAGCTTGCTTTCCCTGTCTCTCCCCAATCAGAGAGTTTGCTTTCTCTCTGACTCTCCCCAATGGCATGTGCTCAGGAAAGGCCATGTGCAACCCCAGGAGAGAGCCCTCAAAAATGATTTCAGACTTTCAGTCTTCAAAACTGTGAGAAATAAATTCATGTTTTTAAGATACCCAGTCCATGATATTTTGCTATAGCAGCCAGACCCAACTAATATAATATTCATTTATTATGCAAGTTGTATAAGCACTATTTATAATTTCATGTCTGCTGTAAGGATCTTTTTTTTTTCCTGTGCTTCATAAAAGTTATCTCTACCTAACAACTCCAGACCTGAAGAGTTACACTGTAGTTTGAAAGATCCCATAGGAACACATTATAATTGCCAACTTATATAGCAACTAGAGTGAGAAAAAAAATATATGTAAATATGTATGTACAAATGCTGATGAAAGTTTCAACTCTTTTACTCTATCTCCATTTAGAAGTCAAGTAAAATACACTGAGTATCCAGATTATTATGACCACCTGACGTTTGTAGGCAAATTAGCTATAATTTCACGCTGAAGTTGCTAGAGGGCCAGACAATTATAAATAGGGAACAGGTTGTTTACCATGACAGTAGAAGTAATTTTTTTCTGAAGATATGGGTAAACAACGAGATTTAACAGCCACACATATCCAACTTGTATCGGTATCTCAACTTGGAGATGCCTATTACTTCACTGACCTTAGCTGCTATTCTCCCAAACCTGCTCATTCTGTGTCACTATATCATTCAATAATTCTACCATCGCCCTAACCCAGTGATGGTGAACCTTTTGAGCTCGGCGTGTCAGCATTTTGAAAAACCCTAACTTAACTCTGGTGCCATGTCACATATAGAATTTTTTTGATATTTGCAACCATAGTAAAACAAAGACTTATATTTTTGATATTTATTTTATATATTTAAATGCTGTTTAACAAAGAAAAATCAACCAAAAAAATGAGTTCGCGTCTCACCTCTGACAGGCGTGTCATAAGTTCGCCATCACTCCCCTAACCGGTTTGAATCAGTGGATAGAGCATCTGCCTGCAGACTGAAAGTTCCCAGGTTTGATTCAGGTCAAGGGCATGTACCTTGGTTGCGGGCACATCCCCAGTAGGGGGTGTGCAGGAGGCAGCTGATCGATGTTTCTCTCTCATCAATGTTTCTAACTCTTTATCCCTCTCCCTTCCTCTCTGTAGAAAATCAATGGAGTATGTCGGGAAAAAAACAAAAAAAAAACAGTTTTACCATCTCCCCATTTTGTAAGGAAGAACCCATGATATCAACACTTATTTCTCATTGTCCACCATTTTCAGTATGTTTAGTTGATTCCAACTTCTACTTGTTTTATTTATTAATCTTTCTCATCCTCTTTATAACAACAGCAAATACCTAGTTTAGGTCATTAATACCTGTGGGCTGAATTATAACAACAGCTGAATGTAATTCTGCCTACCATGAGTCCATACTGAATTCAGAATGAACTTTCTAAAGCAAAAATCAGATAAAGTTATTCCCTGTGTTAAAAGCTTTCAAAAGTTCTCCTTGTTCTTAATAAAAGTTCACTTTCCTACAAGATTTTCAAAAGTCCTCATTAACTGGTCTCTACTTTCAAGTTACTTCTTGTCCTGATTTAAATTCCATGCTCCAACTATATTTTACTACATTTAAAATTGAAAATTGGCATGTTCTCTCTTCTCTGTATCCTTTGACATAAGACAATTTCTCTACCAGTGCCAGACTTTCCTGCATAACTCTTATTTATTGTATTTATTTTTTATTGCTAATATAAACATAATAAAACCTTAATAACTTAAACAACACAACTGTATTATCTTACAGCTCTGCATGGCAGAAGACTGAAATGGGTCTTAGTGAACTATAATCATGTTATTGCAGGGCTGCATTCCTTTTGAAGACTCTTGAAAGAATCCATTTCTTTGCCTCTTTAAAGCATCTAGAGTAGCGGTTCTCAACCTGTGGGTCGCGACCCCTTTGGGGGTCGAACGACCCTTTCACAGGGGTCCCCTAAGACCATCGGAAAACACATCTATAATTACATATTGTTTTTGTGATTAATCACTATGCTTTCTGTTCAACTTGTAACAATGAAAATACATCCTGCATATCAGATATTTACATTACGATTCATAACAGTCACAAATTTACAGTTATGAAGTAGCAACGAAAATAATTTTATGGTTGGGGGTCACCACAACATGAGGAACTGTATTAAAGGGTCACGGTATTAGGAAGGTTGAGAACCACTGTTCTAGAGACTGCCTGCATTCCTTAGTTTAACTTGTTACTACATCTTCAAAGTGAGAATTGGGTGGTAGACCAATCTCTTTCTTATATCACTTCACTCTGATGCTGACTGTCATGCCTCCCTTTTTTACTTATTAGGATCTTAGTATTTTTTTAAATCAATTATTTTTGTAATCTTTACTGTTGAAAGTATTACATAAGTCCTCCCTTTTCCCCCCATTGACCTCTTCCAGCCTGCTCCTGCCCCACCCCCAGGCTCTCACCACCCCATTGTCTTTGTCCATGGGTTGTATATGCATACAATTTCATTCACTGATCTCTTCCATCATACCCTCCCCTGCCTTCCCTGTGAGGTTTGTTAGTCAGTTCCATGCTTCTAAGTGTCTGGGTCTATTTTTGTTTATTTAGGCCCACCCAGAAAATGTGAGATAATCTTCCAAAGTCAATTTACTTAATTTAATCATATAGGCAAAGTCTCATTCTCCATGTAAGGTACCATGTCCATAGGTTACCAGGATAAGTATGTAAACATCTTTAGAGGCTCATTATTTTACTTGCAAAGCTTGCTCTTAAATTGTCAGATTAAAGGTAAATTCTCCCCAAAAGCTCTATAATATGGTTATATTCCATTCCTATATTACCATAACTTATGTTGTTCTAATCATGCAAGAGCAAACAGGACAATCACTGACCTCACATACTTTATTATCTAGTAAAAGATAAAGAAGATTAAACAAGTATGAATATAAGGACAGGAATTTGACTCATTCTCAGTGACTATCAAAATTAATGCTATCTACTAAATAATTAAATATATTGAGCAAATGAGTAAGTAAATAGATACAATATTTTTTCTACTTAAATATATCTAATGCAGTTCACAAAGCATCTTCTAATCATTAAACTCATATTTATTTGTGAAATATATTTTTAACCAATATTGTATCCTATTTTGTCTTCTCTTTTATTCTTTGACTCAAGAAAATATATATTATACCAAAAATACTAATAACTTTGTGCATTTGACTCAGAAATTATTTCATTAGGCAAAATAATCATCCCATATAAATTTTCCATATACTGGTAAAGAAAGACCTGATAATTAAGAAAACATTTCACAATAACATGAAAGAGAAAAGGGGGGTGGGGGGAAGGCACAAATTTAACAAAGAAAGTAAAAACGTTATAAATCGGAAAACCACAAAATGTTGAGAAAAATTAAACCATACCTAAATGACTGGAAAAACATCCTATGTTCATAATTGAAAGACTTAATTTTATTTTAACAGTAAAATAGCAATACCGTTAAAAGTTATCTACAGATTCAAAACATTCTCCATCAGAATCCCAACTAAGGTCATTGTAGAAATGGATAGGGTGATTCTAAAATTCATATGGAATTATAAAGGACTCCGTGTTTGTAATAGCCAAAAAAATCTTGAAAACCAAATACACTGCCTGATTTCAAAGCTTACTACAAAGCAATGCTAATAAAGACAGTGTGGTACTGATAACAAGGATAAAGATGTAGATCAATGAAATAAAATTGAAAATTCAAAATATTCACAAACATATTACCAATTGAATTTCTAAAAGGTAGCAATACCATCCAAAGATAAAAGAATAGTCTCTTCAGCAAATGTGCTAAACCAACTGAATTGCCACATGCAAAAGTGAAGTTGGACCTTACTTCACACTGTAAAAATTAACTCAAAATTGATCAAAGTCCTAAATGTAAGAGCTAAAGCCATAAAACTTTTGGAGGAAAACATAAAGGTAAATTGTTATTACTTTGAATTTGGCAGGACACTTAGAGATGAAAAAATCATGGGCAACAAACAAAATAGATAAATTGGGTTCATCAAAATTAAAAACTTAGTACTTCAAAGACAACTACCAAGAAAGTGAAAACCCAAAAAATATGATAAAAATTTGCAAATCATATCTGATAAGGGGCTGGTATCCAGAATACAAGGTGTCCCAAAAATGTATCCACACTTTAACAGCTGATAGCTCACTTTTGAAAATGAAATATATTTTAATAAACACAGTTCTAATACAAGCTACAAGAACATGTAGTAATTGAAAGTAGCCAGTAACAAAATGTCACATTATATGACTACATTCACATGAAATGTCCAGAGCAGGAAAATGTAGAGGCTGAAAGTAGATTAGTGGTTGCTTAGGGACAGATGTGGGGATCTGGGGGATAAAGAGGTGATAATCACGGAGTATCCATCTGGGGTGATGAAAATGTCCTATAATTTACTGTGGTGATGGTGCCCCTAACCATGAATATACTAAAGAAACATTGAATTGCAAGATTTGAATTGTTTGGTATGTGAATTATATATCAATAAAACTGTTTAAAAATAGTCAATTAATACCAACTTCATTATAAAATAAAAAATATTTAGCATTGTGCCTTGCAAATCCTAAAAAATAAAGAAGAAAAATGCTTAATAACACCAATATTAAAGGACAGGGAAAAGGAGACACCTGCAATTATGTCAACATTAAACACATCGGATTAAAAATAAATGTATTCTTCTAAAACACATGTGTTGCTTAACATGCTCAGTGCCTGGGACATCATTGATATGTTAAAATAAAAAACAAATGGAGACCAGCCTTGAAAATTCCTTGAGCAGACAAAACCAATTTAGTCATATATTCAAAGCTTAATTTTGAAAGACTAAATTGACCTGGATTCTCTTTGTTTATGCCTCTGGAAATCATAAGCAAAACTTAAACTGTTTCTCAAAATTGAAGTGAGATAACTACTAACCATATGATATAACCACTAACCACTATTATTTAAGAAAACACTAATATTATAACCAGCCACTGCCCCTCACTACATAAGCTGCTTTATATCAGTATAACCCTAAACTTCATTCCATGTTTGCTTTGAGTGCTCCTGGTTTGCAAACCATCTTTTTGTTGTATACCTAATAAACTTTAACTAATTACTAGAATGTACCAGGCTGATGAACTTAGTTGAATGGAGATTCCAACTTGCAGCTCTATCTCTCTCATCTCTGTTACTCTAACACTTTTTCTTTTAGTCCTATTTGATTTAATATTATCACTTAGCTGTAGAAATTTTTTTCTAATTTCTATAAAAATATCTAGTACAAAATATCATAAATAATTTTAGAGGGGAAACATGATGCAAACTTTAATTTAATTGAGAATAAAGATATGCCTTAGTTATTGGGGGGAAATTATGGTGAATTTGTGCCTTTTTATTCTGCTCCTTATTAGAATGGCTATTATCACAAGAAAGGTAATAAGTGCTGGAGAAGTCGTGGAGAAAAAGGAACCCTCACTCACTGCGGTGCAAATGTAAACTGCTAAAGCTACTATGGAAAACAGTAAGGAGGTTCCTTAAGAAATTAAGAATAAAGTCATCATCTGACCCAGCAAACCCTCCTCTGGGTATCTACCCAAAATATTTGAAAACATGTATTCACAATGATATATGCAACTCTATGCTGGCTGCAACATTATGGATGGTGGCCAAGACATGGAAACAACCAATGACTGGGTAAAGTAGATGTGGTACATATATGTAATAGAATACTACTTAGTCATAAAAAAGATGAAATCTACCATTTGTGACAACATGAATGGACCTTGGCAATATAATGTTAAGCAAAACAGGACAGAAAAAGTTAAGAACCATATGATTTCACTTATATATGGGTTATAAAACTGAAAGCAACAAATAAAACAAAAACTCATAGACACAGACAGTATGGTGGTTACCAGAGGGAATGGTAGAGGAGTAATAAAGGGTATAAGGGATCAAGTATAAAGTGACAGAAGGTTTGACTTTGGGTGGCAGACACCCAAGGCAATATGCAGATGATGTATCATAGAATTGTACACTTAAAACCTATATAATCTTATTAACCATTGCTATCCCAATAAATTCAATAAGAAAAACAAAACAATTATGGAACCTACAGGTCGGTTGCTTTGGGTCGAAGACTCTGAGGCAGAATGTAGAGAGCAGGAGTTCATTTAGGAAATCTCCTGGGGGCAATATTCATGGATGAGGAAAGAAGGAAGCTGAGTCAGTCAGAGAAGAAGTCAAGGTGAGGTGCAATACACTTACGATGGAGTAGCTCAGCCATCTGCGCAGGGAGTGGTGAAGATGAGATGACACATCCGAGCTGTTCAAAGACAGGATAGAAAGTAGGTTATTTTTACCCAGGTGTTGAGCAATCACTGGATGAGAATGAATCAGGGATGGGTTCATGACCTTTGGTGATGACCTTCAGCTGTGGTAATCATGAAACATTATGGAGGTCATCTCTGAAAAGGGTTGACAGCTGAGTGCTGGGTGTCAATAGCACTCCCATCAACTGGGCTAATAAAATATTTTGAAGAAGAATGAAGGCATTGTATCTCAAGAACATTACACTGCTAAAATAAATATTTATTGCCTTAAATATCGTAATCTAAATATCAAATAAGCTATTTATAAATTAAATATAATAAAACACAAGAATAACTTCATATAGAAATGTTTCTTTTGAAAATGTATGTCAATCATATTATTGGTTATTTGGAGGTAGAGTTGCCTTTTCTCTGGTTGCTTTTCAGATCTTATTTTTTGTAGTTCAGCAATTTACAATGATTTTCCTAGGCGTGATATCCTTTGTACTCATTATATTTCAGATTTGAAGCTACTCTTGAATCACTTATATCTTTCTTCCCTTCACCCTGCCTCATTCCAGTACTAGAAGTATCTCCTAGTACTTTATTTAGGATAACCAACACAATAATTTTTGTCCCAAATGTTTCTCATGTTATTTCCTCCATTTTTCATCCATTTTCTGTTCAGCTTGTACTTCCCTATATTTTCCTGATTATCTTTGTGTGCGTGTGCATGTGTGTGTTTATCCAATCAGCAGTTAAAACCATTTATTGAGTCTATTTTTTATTTTTTGTTGGTTTTAGATAATTCCGTATTATATTTAGATATGTTTTACAGTTTTTGATTTAATGAGAGTTACTGTATATAAAAAAAAAAAATTAGAGGTTCTGAATGATGTTATATTTCTCTGGAAAGAATTTAATTTTCATCTGATAATTATAATAGGTGTACTAGAGCCTGGAATTCAGACTTCATAGAGACTGGTCTGTTTATGGTTTGATTTTACTAGTAGTGCATAGCTATTTAGGGGGATCAACTAGATAACTAGAGTATTACTAGAGTTATTCATACTGGTCATGTCCTGAATTCCACCTTTTAAAATATAAACACTGTAAGAAAACCAAAGATTCTGCTAGTTTTCAGACTCAGCTTCAGCTTTCATTTGCTTTCTTGATCTTTTATCCCATATAGATGAAAATATGAAACTGCCTTAAGAGGATAAGTGGTATGGAATAATGAGCTAGCCTCTGTTATTCTTGTTTCTTCAGAATCTGGGCCCCTCAGCTTTTGCCTGCCTCTGCAGCTCTGAACTTCAGTGTGCATTGTAGCCTTCCAATACTACGTAAAAGCATGAGGCTTCTTGTATCCTCTTGGTCTGGCTGCTCTCTGCTGCTTACAGATAAGCAAATCTGCTAAGGAGGGAAGTGAGAGTGAGTGTCTGGTGCATCTTAACGAAACTTCCTCTGAGGAAATAAATATTCACTCTTGAGCTTTTCATGAGATTTGCATGAGGCTTTGTGACCTATCCTGGGCTTTGAATCAGAAATAAATGATGCAAAACTGCAGAACACACAAAAGAAATGAGTCATAGCAACAACCAGACTATGGGGCAATATTATGTCAGTCAAGTCTGGAGGCACTGTCACAATTACAGCAGAGATGATAAGTGTCCTTAATATTGGAGCAGCTGAATCTAGTGCTCAGAGGCCTGAGCAGTGATGTGCTCACTGGGCTGATTCTGTGACATGTTTTGCTTGTTGTTCTGATGATGAGTAGCCTTTACTCTCAACATTTCCAGTGGTTTGGTGAGATATCCAGCAAACTACCAATAAAGTATTTTCTGCTGTTTGTGCAGAATGAATTATATTGCATTCAACCAATTTATCCTCTCAACAGCAAGGTCTGAGTAGCTCTTCCCCAGCACTCTATTATTAACTTTTAGACTGTTTCCCATTGGAGAGGTGTAAAACTATAGGTGGTTGTTTGCTTTAATATAAAATACATTTATTTGTTTATTTCATTTATTTATAATTATATTTTTACAATAAAGAAAACATAATAAGGTTAATCTTATAATTGTAATGGAGACAATAAAACTGAATTATTATTATAGAATCTTAAATATATGATCAGTGCATAACATAAAATACAAAACAAAGTTCAAATTCATTAGAAAATGAAGAGAAAATGTTATAGGTAAGAATTGGTATAATATTTAAGATCTACCAAACTGTTAAAGTGTATTAAATAATATCCTCCTATCTAATAATAGACAAACATGGTAATTGACCATACCTTCGCTATGCCTCCCATTGGCTAATCAGTGTGATATGCAAATTAACCGCCAACAAAGATGGCGGCTAATTTGCATACTGAAGGCAGGGTGGGACAGCGCCATCCCGCCTGCCCCGCCGCCATCCGGGGCCTGCTATCTGTGACCCAGGGCGGCAGGCGTCCCGTGTGCGACCCGGCCCGGGGCGGCCGGGCGGTACAGCAGTACCCATGTGCGACCCAATCCGGCGCAACTGGGCGGGGCTACAAAGGCTTGAAGGCGGCTCCGGCCAGAGCAGCGAAAGCTTGAAGGCAGCTCTGGCTGGAGCAGCGAAGGCTTGAAGGCGGCTCTAGCCAGAGCGATGGCCTGGGTCCCGGGTGCCGGGGGAAAACCAGTGCTGGCAGCAAGGGGCAGGGAAAGCCTATTGCACGAATCTTTTCGTGCAACAGGCCTCTAGTATAATTACTAAACACCTATGTTTTCTAAGCAAATTTTTCGTCATATATATTTATAAAATGTTGTATATATGTATATAAATATACTCACATATATACACATACGCCCATATGTATATTTATATGTATTCTGGCAGATCTTTTGAATTGCCAAAATAATAACAAGTCATTTAATCATGCAAATAAAGAAGAATGTTTATAAAAACTCTATAACAAAACAAACAAAAAATAACATAGCCTGAGAGTATTTCTAGTAGATTGGACTTGAAGGGAAATTATCTACTTAACTACAGAAAAAAAATTATACTAAAAATTTGCAGGTAAATAAAAGAGGCCTATACAATCTATGTAGGGATCAAAAGTATAATCAATAACATTCGATTAAGTGGCTCTACATGATGAATTAAATATAAATATGTTCTCTAAAGATATCTCCACTTCCTAAGGAATTACAAATAGATTATATACTTGCTTACATTTTTTATCAGTGCTGTAAAGCCATTTTGAGGTTAATGCAATGTAATTCTTTTTTTAAATATATTTTTTATTGATTTCAGAGAGGAAGAGAGAGGGAGAGAGCTATAGAAACATCAATGATGAAAGATAATCATTGTTTGGCTGCTTTCTGCATGTCCCCTACTGGGGATCAAGCCCCCAGCCCTGGCATGTGCCCTTGACCGGAATCGAACCTAGTACCCTTCAATACGCAAGCCGATGCTCTATCCACTGAGCCAAACTAGCTAGGGCAATGCAATATAATTCTTATATTTCGCCATCTTTATGTTTGTCCATTGTTAAAATTCTGAGTATATCATCCAGAACAAGATCTCAGTCTTCTTTGAACATTTCGAACACTCACACCCAAAGGTTTATATTATGACAATTACCAAAGCTATGTCATGTTCGCAGATTTCTTATTCTTTTGAAAATAGCATCATTCTTATTGGCAAGACCTATGTGTTTCCCTTCTTATCTCCCATGTGTGAAGAATAAAAGTAATCTGCAACCAGCAGCATGTTAACTCCTCAATTCATACATTAAATGCACTTTTACTTTTGGTCAGAACTCTACCAGTTTTTTTGGGGGGGTTAGTTTTTTTTTAATGTCTTTATAGATTTTAGAAAGAGAGGAAGGGAAAGGGATAGAGAGGTAGAAACATCAATGAGAGAGAAATATCAATCGGCTGCCTCCTGTACATCCCCACAAGGGATTCAGCCTGCCACCCGGGCATGTGCCCTGACCGGTAATTGAACTGGTGACCTCTTGGTTCATGGGTCGGTGCTAAACCACTGAGCAATGCTGTCCAGGCTGGGGGTGGGGCAATGTTAGTTTTAATAAAAAGAGAAAGTGTGAGAAAACATGACTTGGGCACATGACTGAACATGGAAGAAAACATGTTTTCTATTTCTCTCAGGAATAATAAGTTCCCGTATTCCTAGGAAAAGACTGATTGTTTTTGACCATCACAGTAAGTAACCACTGGACTCAGTTGGAAGCACATAATATCTGATCAATGACAGCTTTCTTCAGTAGCATACTTCTTCAAATCAGTCAAGCAGCAACAGCCTTTTTTTTTTTTTTTTTTTTTTCACTGCCCAGGCTTCTAAACGTCAATCAGAAAAAAACTCCTCTTGATAATATGCTTTCACAGCTGAAGTTCAACCAGTCCCTAAACACTCTCACTTCTCAAAATCTGCCATTGCTTGAGTGGTTCCACTTCCTTAAAGTCTATAAGATTAGCCAGCTCTTTGCCTTTCCTTTCTCCCTAGGAAAGACTGATTGCCAAAACAAAAGAGCACAGCTTTTCTTTCAAGCAAGGAATGATGGTCTCTCTTCCTGCACCATTCAATGAAACTATAATTCAATACTGTACTTTTTTAGGTTTGAATTTCCTTACGTGAAGAAATTCACTCCTACACCTATATTTTTCCTACATCATTTAGTGTTGTTTATTGTACATTGTGGGCTCTTGGTAAATCAAATCATTGAAAAATATTTAAGTAGCAAGGTATATTAGGTTTAATATAACCAGTGTTGTGCAAACTTTGGATTCTAGCAGCTTTCTTAAAAGAAAATTTCAAAGCAGATCTAACTTGTAACTAGAAAAGCATACTATGTCTGGATGAAGTTCGGGCAGGGGAAGCTAACTCTTTCCACCTGTTCTATTAAGCACTTCATCTTACTTGTGTGCGAAGGTGCTCCTTTATGTCAGTTGAGATTTTGCTAAACAGGGTTTAAACCACTGATGTGTTGTATTCCTCAATTTACACATCAAGACAGTGATGCTCCAATGACTTCCACAGAACTTTGCAGGTACAGCAGGTTTATGGGAACAAGATTATTTCAATTAAACATGTTGAGTTAGAGATCTCAATTAGGCACAAAAGAGGAGATGACAGTTCAACAAACCTCTTGATTTCAGACTAGAGATAAATTCTATAAAAAAAATCAACAGATAAATGGAGTTTTTGATGATATAAATAAACTAGAGGCCGGTGCATGAAATTCTTGCACTGTGGGGGGGTGACCCTCAGCCAGGCCTGCGCTTTCTCGTAGCTTGGGAGCCCTTGGGGGATGTTCCACTAACTCAGAGGCAGGAGAGGCTCCCTTCACCACCACTGCACTCAACAGCCATGAGCCCGGCTCAGGGCTTCTGGCTGAGCAGTGCTCCACCTTTGGGAATGCACTGACCACCAGGGAGAAGCTCCTGCATTGAATATCTGCCCCCTGGTGGTCAGTGCACATCATAATGACCAGTGGTTCTGTTGTTTGGTCAATTTGCATATTAGACTTTTATTATATAGGATGACAAAGTGGCCAACAACTGAGGTCTAGACCCTCCAACTTTACGGTATATGAGAAAATGAAACCTGCAAAGGAGACTGAGAAGGAGCTACCAGGGAGTAAGAAGAAAACCAGGAGAATGGGTTCCAGAAGCCAAGTGAAGGATTTTGCTTTTTTCCCCCCCCATGGACAAAGGAGTGACTTTATCAAATAAGACTGAGGTGTCATAGAGGATTATACTTGAGAAATATCCATGAAATCCAGTAACTTGAAGGCCATTGATAATTTCTCACACAAACAAATCGGATTGTCTCATTGGAGAGAATGGGAATGTAAATGGCTCTGTCAGGGAGTTAAAGTTGATATGTACATAAAGTATTGATTTGTCAAGTGAGTTTGAGCAATGCTGTCTTAAATAATATTGGATATGTCTCTTATGAATGAGCCTAACATACCTTCTAATTAGAAATTTCTCTGGAGTTAATAGGAAAAGAGTTCTGGCCATTCATAACAACAAAGGCCTTTTATTTTCAAAAATACATATACATATATAATTATTGTTCTATACATTTGAAAACATAATCTCATAGTCATTAATGCCTCTGCATTTAAGAGAATCATATTCAAAAAAAGGCTTGGTAGAGCAAAACCATCTTAAACACTTATTGCTTCCTAAATACATTTAGTTGGATATGTATTTATATGTTCTTGAGGTATCTTGCTAAGTAATACTTAGTTCATTGCATGGTGTGGGTTTAATTCCCCTAAATCAATTATATTTGTGTCCTTAAATTCTTGTGTTCAAATACTACCTCTAGGTCTTGCTAAGTAAGTGTATCTAAGAAAAATAGAAACAATTAGATTAAAGGTCATCTCCTTGTTCCTCACTGGGAAGATAGCTCATCAAATGCCTGGCAAAGTGACATTCCAATAATCTCACACTATAATTCCAGCAATCCCTCACAAAATCCCTTAAGATTTAATATCATCCAGGTCACAATTGTTTTCTTCCCTGAATTAAAATATATACCATGTATGCAGTGCTTCTCATTAGCTGTACTAGTTTTGAAATAGCAATTCTATTATTCAAGGCAGGAATTCATAATGGTGTTTCTAATAGCAACAGCAGCCACTTTCTGAGGTTGGCAGCGATCTCTGCTCAGCTCATGTTCCACTCAGTACATGATGGAGCATTTACTGAGCATTCTCCTGGGTACAGAAGTGTCAGCCTGCTTTCAAACCACCTGTCCTCACAGGTGATAATAAAACTATGCTCACGTGGACTGTGGCAGCAATAGTGACCTGTGCTTTCATGGTACAATTATTGCAAAATGAAATAAAGGACATGAATAGAATTTGATATGTAGATAAACTTGTCTTTCAGGTATTTTTAAGGGAGATATTATTCAAATAGGAGGAATTGAAAATTGAGGAAATATATTCAGAAAATTACCATATATTTTGTTATGCCCCAATATCTTCAGTAGAATCAATTTTACCTATTTTAGAAGAATTGAAGGGAAAGCCAGCTTGCATTAAAAAAAGTCTAAATTCATTTTTCATAAATACATGCAGATATTGGTTGCTTAAGTTGTAAGTTTCTGTCACCAAATTTTTCTTTAAAAATTATAACTCTAATTTTGTGCAGTTATGAGAAAATATATGTTTCATGGGTCCCAAGGGAGAGCAAGAGGGTAAATATTAATTATTATAAACCAATCGTAGTCATTCTGTTCTTCTGATCAGGCACTGTGGAAATGACAGATCCTAAACTGATGAGGTAGAAAGAAGATGCTTGGGCTGTTTTTCTTTGCCCCTGTAACTTCACATGAAAAAGGCATGTCCTAGGATTTGCAATTATTTGTGCAAGGATATGATGCTGAGAGCTGCTGTATCCAACTAGCACTCATAAGAGACATATCAAGAGAATTACATAGAAGTTGATCAGACTCTTGCATCATTGAGTCATTGTATTAAATCAGTTTACCTATGAACTTCTGGTTATTTGAGATAATAGTTATTCCAAACATGTCAACAGAAGTTTTTGTGCTTGCCAATATAAACATCTGATGCAGCTAATAAGTGTTGAACAGTAATTTAAAACCATGACTTGTGATTCAAATTAGTAGGTTCTTGCCATGGCAAAATCTGAAATTATTTTAAAATTTAATATTTATATCAACTGAAATTAAGTATTCATTAAAATAGATTTTTTAAATTTTTAGTGCATAGAGCACAATTATATAATTTTGGTGATTAAAAGAGCATACATACCAACAATTCTAGCCACCTCTATTTAACTTTAAAAAACTGATGCCCAGCTCAGCCGGTGTGGTTCAGTGGTTGAGCGTTGACCCATGAACCAGAAGGTCACCTTTTTGATTTCTTGTCAGGGCACATGCCCAGGTTGAGGGCTTGATCCCCAGTAGGGGGTGTGCAGGAGGCAGGTGATCAATGATTCTCATCATTGATGTTTCTATCTCTTTTTTCCTCTCCCTTCCTCTCTGAAATCAATAAAAATATATTAAAAATCAAAAACAAAAAACTGATGCCCACAGCCAGTTGATTGAAAATCTACCTCTTCTGTCCCCTAAGTCATCTAAGTAAGTAAAGCTTGTGTTAAATCCCGAATGTCATGAAAAATAACTATGGCTTATCAGGGGGGAAATATCTCTTCCTCTTTTAGCCTTCTCTCTATTAAGTGCTAAATGAGATAAATAGTACATTATAATGCTTTGATAAACATTAAATGACATTACTCACATAAAATTACTGGCACATATTAGCTGAAAATAAATATTAGATTTTATACATATACCTTTCTATGAAAAGAATTTTTGCAGACAAAATTATAATGTAAAAAAATGCACTTGAAGAATGAGTAGTAAGGGTAAATGTACTTTTACTACACAATGTATTGTAGATCTTTTCTTTAGAATTAAAATATATCAACATATTAAAGGCTCTGAGAGGTTCTGGAGTAAAAAGATCTATGTTTGTTATCTATTGTTGCATTGCAAATTATCTCAAAAATTAGCATCAGAAAGAATAATCATGTAAAATCCCTCACAGGTTTTCTGGATCTGAGATCTGGGAGCAGTTTAGCTAGCTGGTTCTGGCTGAGTCTCTCATGAGGTTGGACTCAGGATGTTGGCTAGGACTCCCTGAAGGCTGGAGTCCTGAAGCTGGAGGATCTGATTTTGAGGTGGCTCATTCACTTGCTTGGCAAATCAGTGCAGAACATAGGCATACAGACTCAGTGACTTGTGACTTGTCATGGGGACCTCTCCACATATCAGCTTAAGTGTCCTCAGTACATGGTACTTGGATTTCCCCCAAGCAAAGAATCTGAGAGAATAAAACAAGGAGGAGGCTTCAATGCCTTTTGTAATTGTGAAAATTAATAATAAGAAACCTCATTTAGAATGGAGTGGGGAAGCTAGAAGAGAGAACTCTCTTGCAAGTATCACTCAACACACACTACTGACTCCATCAGGGAGAGATACTACTTTACTTCATCAGAAGGAAGAAGATTCCTCCTTGCCCTGTAATAGCTCAGCCAATGAGAGATTGGTATCAATTAGCCAATGAAAAAGTCACTAGACTTTGAACCTCCAGTTTCCTACAAAGGATTTTTCCTTTACATCAGCCCTTCCCAAGGCCATAAAATAGTGCTCCTCTCCTCTGTTACTCTGGAGTTACACATGGTTTGCCATTAGACCGCATGCTCCAAATTGTAATTCTTAGTTATTACCAAATGAACCCATTTTATTGGAGAAATATCTGGCTGTCTTTTTGTTAAGGTAAACATAGCCTAGTCTAAAAAGTTAAACACTTCTTAAAGGATCATGAACATACTATTAGCCCACCACAGGATATTTGTAACTTTATTTGATCTAGATTTTTTTCTAAAATAATTTACCTCAGAACTCTGTTTTCAAGTAACATTGTTCTAAGCATTCCCTTTAATACTCTTCACATAACAGAATTCCATATGGCTTAATTTGAATAAATAAATAAATAAATAAGAAAAGGTTGTCTAGAGGAAATAAAGAATTTTAGTATTTCTAAAATATGTAAGCAGCTTGACCACTTAAGTTGTATTTTTAAATACTACCTTAAGTTGTATTTATAATAGTCACTTGCTTTCAATAATTTATAACCATTGTTCATGATTTGATTTGGAAATTAAGATTTCTTTTTGGTTAATCCTCACCTGAGGATATTTTTCCTTTGCTTTTTAGAGAGATTAGAAGGAAGGGAGGAAAGGGAAGAGAGAAAGGAGAGAAACATTGATGTGAGAGAGACACAGTCATTGGTTGCCTCCCACACGCTCCCCCATCAGGGCCAGGGATAAAACCTGCAACCGAGATATAAGCCCTTGACTGAGAATTGAACTCACTACATGACCCTTTGGTGCTCAGGCCAATGCCTTAACCACTAAGCAATAGCAGCCGGGGAAGAAAATATGATTTTTGAACTACACAAATAAACATAAAAAGATATATTTTAGAGAGAATTTCTAACTGCAACTTGCCATATACTATAGTATTTTTAAGTTTTTAATGTTATTATTAATAACTAGTGACCCGGTGCACGGATTTGTGCACATACAAAGGAAATTAATTAGAAGGTGGCTGGTGGGATGGGACTGGGCAAGATGGGTTGGACACGCCCTGAAGCCAACCTCCCATGGTCCCTCTCAAGCGTCTGCAGTGTGAGTGGGATCCCTCCAGCAGGTGGGGTCCCTCGATCTGGCCTGCAGGGATTGGGCTGAAACCAGCTCTCCAACATCCCCCGGGGGGTCCCAGAGTGTCATACAGGGTGTGGAATGCAACTGCAAGTGTGCAGTAAACCAGATTCAGAGCCAACAGTGCCCCAATAACAACATAACCCACTGCCAAAGGTGGAATGGTGTGGCCCTGCGAGGAATCCGGCTCCTTCCTCTCTGGTTTCGGGATGTGTCACCTGAGAACAGCCACTGCCAAGTCATTGCAGCTTGGCAGCTCCTGTGTTGAGTATCTGCCCATGGTGGTCAATGCGTATCATAGTGACCAGTTGGATGTCACCTGAGAACAGCCACTCCCAAGTCACTGCAGCTTGGCAGCTCCTGTGTTGAGTATCTGCCCATGGTGGTCAATGCGTATCATAGTGACCAGTTGGATGGTTGGAGGGACACTTAGCATATTAGCCTTTTATATATATTGATGCTAACTAGAGCTGCTAATCTGGTGTGTGATGCCATTGGGAGGTAGAATGAAATAATTTATCTGTGGAGCAGAAGTGTCTGTTTTCTTATCAGCTATTAGATTAGTAAATGAAACATTTGTTAATAACATATGCTCCTCACTGCAAGGCCAAGTAACATCCAGAGAAATGGAATCCCAAATAGTTCTTTACTCCTGACTGTAATCTAGGATTTGTAAGCAGAGCTACAAAGTTTTCTTGAAGACTTTACATATCTAGCTTAGTTCCATATAGTATGCAAGTACAGGAGAACTTAAACAAATGCCCTAGTCATGAATAATGAGTTTAAAGAAGCTTAAGTACCTCATATATTTCTCTCTAAAATGTAAGTATAAATGAAGACATGGGGGCCCTGGGTCAGTTAGGAGATACTTAATATCTGCTATCATCGGTAAAATGTGACATAATAACTAGAAAACAGCAAGACATAAGTCCTACAAACATAAGCATAACAAACTCAGAATGCACTCATAGAAACATAGAGAAAAATCAAACATAAATCTCCACATCTCTGTTTTGTAGAGAAGACAGGGCATGAGAAAGCCCATTATTAGAATTCTGCTGTCCTTAGATTGAATTGCTTTAGCTACTGTTTTGATCTTTACTCAGGTTTTAGCTATTCTGTGCCCCATGTAGCCCCATCACCAAGAACTGTGCATGTGGGAATGACAATTTTCCACAAGAGCAATTTTTATATCTAAAAGACAAGGGAAATCGGGGAAGGGTGGTTGTTGCTGTTAAAGTATATCCCCAGGATTATAAACTGCATTATGCAGTCATGAACTTCTCTATTAATGTCATTTAACCTTTGGCGATATTAGTTGAGAGAGGATCCTGTGAAGGATGGTACATTAACTTTTAAAAGTGATGGGCTGTGATATTCCTGCTGTGATGCTGAATGGCAGAGGCTGAACTTCAGCACAGCCTTCTGAAGACATATTTTTTTCTCTGCAGGGCAAAGCTTACATACATGAGGGCAGAGCTGTGAATTCAGATAGTTCAATCTGTCCTTTAAATAGTAAAACATAAAGGTGTTATTTTAAAAAGAATCCTATAAAATAGCCCACTTTCCTGGTCATTGACTGCTATATATTTTTAAATCTTTCATCAATGTATTCTTTAAAGAGATACCAGGAGTGCACAGTGTATATACTGAAATATTACTGCTCCAAAATTCTAGACATTTCCAAACTATTTAGAAGAATAAAAAACACTAAACAAATGGTTATAATGAGAGTAAAGCTTTAGTAGCAGGTTGTACAAATTACTGAGAATAGAAAAAGTAATTATCTGGCTGGATCAGGGGTAAAGAAAACCATGGCTCTAGGAAGATTAATGACTAAGCTGAGGAGTGGGGAAAAGAACAAAGCAACAAATATGGGCCTGGAGTCAGATCAAAATTAAATCCTTACCCTTCCACTTTCTGAATGACTTCTGACCTATTACTTATCCTCAGAGGGTTTCAGTAATCTCACATTTCTAACAAATACTCCATTTCTTTATTTTTATTTCCCAGCAGCAACTGAAATGGAGTATGTCCAAATGTTAACCAACCATATTTCCTGTGAGAATGTGTACCTCCTGATGTACTCCATAATCTAATGAAATGTCTCTCCATTCGCCAGTTCCATTAGCCTCTGATTAGACAGAAGGATTCATATTTAGTGGACATTGGATGGGCTCTGAAACCGAACAGGTTCTAGCAATTACCCATTGTGTGTATTCATGGGTAGCTATTAACCTCATTGAGTCTCTGTCCCCTCAACTATAATGTAGTAACAAGATTGGTTTTGGAAGATCATTATGAGAATTGGCTGCTGTGTATGGAACTAAGCTGTCACATGGTCCTTTCTGGGGAAACAACAAATATTATATTTACAAATATTCACTATTTTTCTAGACTCCTCACATATTCCAGAAATGCAATAGAATTCCAAGTCCTGTAAAGTATGTCTCCTAAGTATTTCTCAGCATATCCTCTTTTTGTCTCTGTGGCCTGTGACTCAGTGCAGACTCAAGCATTTCACACGTGAGTTGAAACAGATTTCCGACTGGGCAGTTTGGTAAAAGCTATCCTGCCATGTAAATCATTCAATGACTCAGTTGACTTCTCTGAAAGATCTGTCTGATTATAAACTTCACATAGAAACTGTGAGTGACCAACAGCTGTTCTCATGACGAAGGCAACACTTATTCACATAGCAAATGCAACCACTCCTACTTTAACCCTTCCCAGTTTTTTTTTTAAGATTTATTTTTTACTATGATTTACAGTTTGCTATATACTCATATTATTAACCTTGTTGATTTTTACACTTTTTAATAGCTTTATTGTGATAGAACTGATATAAAAACTGCACATTTAAATGTATACAGTATTGCATTCTTGTGCCTATGGAAGATCCTATTAGAGACCGACAATCTGGTCTTGGCTATATTTTTCTGGCATTAAGAAGAGATATTGGAGGGGGAAATATATTTGAAGAATTTAAAGTGAATGAGGTTGTCCAAAAAAATATTTAATGTAAGGACAAAGTTAAAAGTAGCCCATGGACATAGACAATAGGGTAGTGAAGATCTTGGTGGCGGGGTAGGTAGGCAGGGGCTGCGAGGAGGGGGTGAATGGGAGATATCTGTAATACTATCAATAATAAAAATATATTTAAAATAAAAAATATTTAAAAATGCTTCAAAAAATAGACCTTGGAGAAGTCATAGGAACATAGAGACTAGTAACATTTCCCATTTTTGATAACTGCTGGAATAGTGGTGGGGATGGATCACACACCCGAAAAGGCAAATATAAATAGTGTTCAGGTTGGGGTGGAGGGAGACAAAGCTCAGGACAGATGTCACAGGCTGTAGGAGTATTCTACTTCACTCCCGAGTCCCACTCCACAATTTTAAGTCTCAAAGAACAAAATGTCATAAAATACATACAGTGTGTGGGAGGGCCACTCATCTCTGTCTGCCACCAGAAGCCCTGTCTGCTTTCTCATTGCAATTTCCTAAACACTTGAAATTTTCCATGTAACAACCAGACAATTATGAAGTCACAAGCTTGGGCTTTGTATAGGAATATCTCCAATGCACTTTCTGTGTGATAGTTTGATTTACTGTGTTTATTCCAGATGTTCATGAACTCCATGACATTTTGGTGCTAGAACAACGTACATGATAATGAGATTTGCATACAGTTTCTCTTAAAACAAAACAAAAAACAGTTTGTAAAATGTTACCAATGAATTTTACTCTGTTATTGTGAACTAGAGGCCTGGTGCATAAAATTTGTGGACTGGGAGGGGGTGTCCCTCAGCCCAGCCTGCACCCTTTCCAATCTGAGACCCCTTGAGGGATGTCCAACTGCCCGTTTAGGTCATCCCCAACTGCCCTCCCCTGCCAGTCCAGTTGTCTCCAACTTCCCTCCCCTGCTGGCCTGGTCCCCCCCAACGGCCCTCACCTCTCAGCCTGGTCACCCCCAATTGCCCTCCCCTGCAGGCCTGGTGACTCCCAACTACCCTCCACTGCTGGCCTGATTGCCCACAACTGCCTTCCCCTGCAGGTCATTTTGTGGCCACATGGGGGCAGCCATCTTTGACCACATGGTGGCTGCCATCTTGTTTGTTGGAGTGATGGTCAATTTGCATACTGGTTGTGGCAAATTAGCATATTCGGGCTAATTAGCATATCCCTCTCTTATTATATAGGACTAGAAGGCCCGTGCACAAAAATTTGTGCACTGGCAGGGAAAGGGGGGGTCCCTCAGCCCAACCTGTGCCCTCTCACGGATCATGCTACTGCTCGCCCCACCCACCCCGCCCAGGAAACTGCAGGCCCGGATCCCGTGCTGGGATCATGCTGCCACTCGCCCCACCTGCCCTGCCCACCCTGCCCAAGACACGGCAGGCCAGGATCTCACCTTGGGCGGTGCAGCGGGATCTGCCTGAAGTATGCAAATTAGCTGTCATCTTTGTTGGCAGTTAATTTGCATATCTCGCTGATTAGCCAATGGGAGGCATAGCAGAGGTACGGTTAATTTCAATCTTTGTCTATTATTAGATAGGACTAGAGGCCCGGTGCACAAAAATTTGTGCACTCGGGGGGAAGTGGGGGTCTCTCAGCCTGGCCTGTGCCCTCTCACAGTCTGGGACCCCTCGGAAGATAATGCCCTGCTGGCTTAGGCCTGCTCCCGGGTGGCAGAGGGCAGGCCCAATCCCTAGGTGCAGCCCCTGGTTGGGCTCAGAGCAGGGCCGAATGGGGAGTTGGGGCACCGCCCCCTGTCACGCACAGAGCAGGGCCCATCAGGGGGTTGGGGAGTTCCCCCCTGTCATGCACAGAGCAGGGACCATCAGGGGGTTGGGGAGTTCCCCCCTGTCATGCACAGAGCAGGGCCAATCAGGGGGTTGAGGAGCTCCCCCCTGTCACTCACAGAGTAGGGCCGATAGGGGAGTTGGGGCACCACCCCCTGTCACACACAGAGCAGGGCGGATCAGGGGTTGGGGCGCCGCCCTCTATCACCCACAGAGCAGGGCTGATCTGTGGGAAACTGTTTATTGCCTTCACTATCTGATAAGCATAGACAGGGAATTCCCCGAAACCCCCTGAAGGCTGAGTGCCTTTGAAGCCCTAGCAAAGCTTGGAGCTAGGCACTGCCTCTGTTTGTCCAGACAGTGATAGCTGAAACTACTCCCCCATTTATTTTTATGTAAATCCTTGCTGATGGGCTAGTCTGCTTGTTACTAGGGGGTCACCTGCCTAAGGGCTATGCTATGGGTGCATCCCAGATCAATAAAAGCTTGGTGAGGCCTGAGCACGGAGGAAGTCCTTCGGGACTTGCCGCCTGGTCCCCCAATATTGCAAAATTATCTCGTGTCTTTTTCTCTCATTTGTTGTGCGGCTCCTCTTTCAGATACCGAACCCTACTCCACGCAGAACGTGGAGGGAGTCTTACTTAACATCTGGCGCCCGACGGGTAATCTGGAAGTGCAGGCCTCACTAGAGCGAGAAAAGGAAGTTTTCACCGAAAAGGTGTGGAAAACTCACCGAAAAAAGGTGAGGGGAATTCCACCGCACGCAATGCCCAGGATCAACTACAGAAGCCGGGGTCTGTAAGTACACTGGGAACGTTTTCTTAACCAGGCTAACAAACGGGGAAGGATTTAGCTTTAAAAAAGTAGATTCGGCTTTAAAAAAATGTATATTTGGCTTTTAAAAACTAAGAAACTGTATTATGTGCTTTTGATTTGCATGTTTAAAGTGTTAAAATTTTAGAAGGTAATCTTTTACAGTTTTTGCATGTTATTACAAAACATACCCTTTGCTTTTCTTGAAGAAGGTACATTAGATCTTAAAAGGTGGCCAAAAAAGTTAGTTAGAACTTGAAAAAAAGGTTAGCAGCAATAAAAACCTCATCTCAAAAAACTTTTTCCATGGGGAACATAAGAGCGCATTTGCCAAAGCCTTTTCCAGAGGCTGAGGAGGAGTCTCCTCAACTGGTTCCCTCCGCTCCTCCTAGTAAGGAGTGGGAAGACACGTTAGAGGAATGGCCTTCACGGTCCTCTCCACCTCCGCATGCACGTCCTAATTCTAATATGCTTAATTCGCTGTCATTTGAATCACCTGTGCAAAAATCCATCAGAGAAGGATTGAGGGAAATACTGGCGGAAGAAAGGCTTGCTTTCCCTATCATAGAGGTACCTGATCCACAGCTACCGAATCAGGTAATCAGATAGCTTGTAAAAATTGACTTTAAAATGATAAAGGCCTTACGTGAAAGTGTAGTCCAAAATGGTCCAACAGCTACAAGACCATGTGGATTCCTGTAACAACGGATCACAGAAAGCCAGCCACAAAGACAGAAGAGACAGTTCAGAGATGGAGATGGTGGAAGACGCCTTGCCATGCTGGCAGTCAGCAGCTGTGCGTCGCTGCAGGGTGCCCAGGACCAGACCGGAAAGGACCGGACCTGCATTTTCCACCATCCAGAACCAACATTTCATTGCTGGCATGCATATATGAACTTTTGGACATTGAAATTGGGACTTGATTATTTTTTAAAGAAAAAATAAGGGGGAGATGTGGGAAACTGTTTATTGCCTTCACTATCTGATAAGCATAGACAGAGAACTCCCCAAAACCCCCTGAAGGCTGAGTGCCTTTGAAGCCCTAGCAAAGCTCGGAGCTAGGCGCCACCTCTGTTTGTCCAGACAGTGGTAGCTGAAACTACTCCCCCATTTATTTTTATGTAAATCCTTGCTGATGGGCTAGTCTGCTTGTTACTAGGGATTCACCTGCCTAAGGGCTATGCTATGGGTGCATCCCAGATCAAAAAAAGCTTGGTGAGGCCTGAGCACGGAGGAAGTCCTTGGGGACTTGCCGCCTGGTCCCCCAATATTGCAAAATTATCCCGTGTCTTTTTCTCTCATTTGTTGTGCAGCTCCTCTTTCAGATACCGAACCCTACTCCATGCAGAACGTGGAGAGAGTCTTACTCAACACTGATCAGGGGGTTGGGGCACCGCCACTCTCACACTCAGGGCACGGCCGATGGGGAGGTTATGGCTCTACCCCGTCACACACAGAGCAGGGCCCGTGGGGGGGGGGGGATTGGGGCGCCATACCCTGTCACACACAGAGCAGGGCCGATCAGGGGGTTGGGGCGCCGCACCCTGTCACACACAGAGCCGCAGGGCGATCAGGGGGTTGGGGAGCTCCCCCGTATCTTGCACAGAGCAGGGCTGATCAGGAGGTTGGGGCGCCTTCCCCTGTCAGGAACAGAGCAGGGTGGATAGGGAGGTTGTGGCCCCGCCCCCTATCACACACAGAGCCACAGGGCGATCAGGGGGTTTGGGCGCTGCCCCCTGTCACGCTGATCCCGGTGCAGGGAGGCCTCTCGGCTCCGCTGATCCAGGTGCTGGGAGGCATATTACCCTTTTACAGTATAGGATAGAGGCCTGGTGCATGGGTGGGGCTGGCTGGTTTGCCCTGAAGGGTGTCCTGGATCAGGGTGGGGGTCCCCACTGGGGTGCCTGGCCAGCCTGGTGAAGGGATGATGGCTGTTTGCAGCTGGTCACACACCCTTCAGGGTGGGGGTCCCCACTGGGGTGCATGGCCAGTCTGGATGAGGGGCTGAGGGCTGAAGCTCCCAACTGCTCCTTTTTTTTTTCTTTTTATTCTGTGCCAGCTTTAGCTCTGAGGCTTGGCTCCAGCTCTGAGGCCTCTGCTGCTGAAAGCAGGTATCTGGTTTGTTTAGGTTCTATAATCGAAACAATGTATAACTCCAGCTCTGAGATCTGGGCTCGCTGAAAGCAGGTTTCTGGGGTTTTGTTTAGCTTCTATATTTGTTACAATGTTTCAAACTGCAGGCTCAGAGGCTGGCAAGGCAGGTAGGGAACGTTGGTTTCCTCCGTCACTGAAGCAAGCAAGCCTCATGTTAGTTTCAAGCTGCCTAGCTGCTGGCCGCCATCTTGGCTGGCAGTTAATTTGCATATCGCCCTGATTAGCCAATGGGAAGGGTAGCAGTCATACGCTAATTACCATGTTTCTCTTTTATTAGATAGAATTAGAGATGGGGATTACAGGAAATATGCAATCATAAAATAGATGCTGCTTGTTCTCTTATTTTAGGAAAAGAATAAATTTAACACATTATTTGCAGGTAGTTTTTATCACGCGCTAACAGGTGGCGTGGGTCATATTTGCTAATTTTTTGTGCAAATGGCAATGTTCAGTAAAATTACGATAACTTTATTTTACGTATTTATACGTTACCCGCATTCTACCGCTAGTCTATAAAAAAACGTATTAATACGTGTCCTGCACTCTACTACACTGGTGGAACGTATAAATATGTAAAACGTATAAATATGTTTCCCGCATACAATGTGTTAAGAGATAGTTAACAATTACTGACAGTACAAAATGTGCAAGGAGTTCTAGTGCTCAAAGGCTTAAACAAATATTTATTTATTTATTTATTTATTTATTTATTTATTTTTTAAATATATTTTATTGATTTTTTTACAGAGAGGAAGGGAGAGAGATAGAGAGCCAGAAACATCGATGAGAGAGAAACATCGATCAGCTGCCTCCTGCACATCTCCTACTGGGGATGTGCCCGCAATCCAGGTACATGCCCTTGACCGGAATCGAACCTGGGACCCTTCAGTCCGCAGGCCGACGCTGTATCCACTGAGCCAAACCGGTTTTGGCCTTAAACAAATATTTAAAATAAAGATTATCTTGAGAGGAAATATAGCCTTATATTTCTATGTGTTAAAATGCAATGCTTATGAAGAACTTGAGCCAAAAGTAAAAAAAGAAAAATATAATACACTATCATCCCTAGCAAGTCTGTTACAAAGACAATTTTAAGGCCTCTGAATTTCAGTCAAAAATTTAAAATGCACAAATATCCTTAGAAGTAGGACAAAACATTTTCAAGTTGATTATCCTATATAATAAAAGCCTAGGTGGCGTCACACGTGATGTCATTACAAAATGGCTGCCACAAGATGGCCGGCAGGGGAGGGCAGTTGGGGGCAATCAGGCCCTCAGGAAATGGCAGTTGGGGGTGATCAGGCCAGCAGGGATGCAGTAAGGCATCAATCAGGCTGGCAGGGGAGCAGTTAGGGGGTGATCAGGCTGGCAGGCAGAGTGGTTAGGGGCAATCAGGCAGGCAGGCAGGCAGGCAAGTGGTTAGGAGCCAGCAGTCCCGGATTGTGAGAGGGATGCCCGACTGCCGGTTTAGGCCTGATCCCTGTGGGCCTAAACTGGCAGTTGGACATCGCCCAAGGGGTCCCAGATTGGAGAGGGTACAGGCTGGGCTGAGGAACACCCCCTCCCCCCCGTGCACAAATTTTGTGCACTGTGCCTCTAGTGTAAAATAAAAGTAGAAATATTCCTTATCTGTAGACAGTGTCCAGTCAAGTACAGGAGTGTGATTCCCACCTGCTAGCCTGGGCTGAATTACTTGAGAGAACAGCCATATTAACTAATTAACGTTTAATTGATCACTGTGAACAAAACTGATGTGTAAGCAGCCTAACTTGTGAATGACTGCTTCTAGATCTGAAAGTAGTTGAATCCTGAAACAGACTGGCACACGCCTTCACTGGTTATGTTCCCTGGGAGTCAGGGCTCAGATGTGGTTTCCTAGGTTGGTGTGGGGATGTCCTGCCATCCAGCCTCTTACACTCTGCATAGGATGGAGAGCCAAGGCTTGGTTATGCGTTATAGTCTTTTAAAACAGATACTGTTTGATCCATAACTAATCTTTTCAAACATTTGGAGACCAAGCTTAAAACATTCCGTTTTTAAGCTTTTGTGACCTGCACTTTTTATTAATTTTAAGGTTTAAAACATATATTCCATATATTATTATATATAGCTAGAACATATGAATTTTGAGTTATTTGGACATGCCTTAATAAACAGCCTATTTTCATTGTTGGGAAAATGTCAGCACAAGTTGGCTGAACACAGTACTTCATCATTTCCTGCTTCATCTCAAAATGAACCAAAGGGTACATAGAGCAAAGTTCCTGATATAAGACATGAAATAGTGAAAAACATGATTTATAGAAGTAAAGTTTAATTAAGTTAGAAAGTACCAAAATAAATGGAACAATACTTCGGAAAAAAGAAAAATAAATAAGACAAATAAAAATAAATTAAAATTTTAATTTAAGCATGTTATTTAATAACAATAAAAATTCATTAATTTTCAATGAAACTACACTAATATTTACATTTCATTCTACTTGTGATATGTCAAATATGTATATACACATGTACACAAACAAGATTAACAAAAATTCTTCATGGCTGTGAATTAATTTAGTAATTGGTTTTCTGTTAGAAACAACATAAAAAATGGTTTCCTAAAGTTTAGGTTCTTTACCTTATGAAAATGTTGATTCACTGCTCTCCAATAATTTAAAAACTGAAAAATAATCCTCTAAACCTTAAGGCTATAAGGAGGGTAATAACATCAACTGCAACTAAAACAACAATAACACACACACACACCACAACAACAGAGTATTGGTTTAAGTATATAGTCTATAACAGTGATGGCGAACCTATGACACACATGTCAGAGGCGACACGCGAACTCATTTTTTTGGTTGATTTCTCTTTGTTAAATGGCATTTAAATATATAAAATAAATATCAAAAATATAAATCTTTGTTTTACTATGGTTGAAACTATAAAAAAATTTCTATATGTGACACGGCACCAGAGTTAAGTTAGGGTTTTTCAAAATGCTTACACGCCGAGCTCAAAAGGTTCGCCATCACTGGTCTATAATAAAAAATTATACTATACTATATTATGTAGATCAGAAATTTTTTTGCTATTATTGTAGTCTCTCTTTTTTTAAAAATTAAATTCTTAGTGTTTAAAGTATTACACAGATCTCCTTTTTCCCCTCATGGATCTCTCCCCGGGCGCACCAACCCCCAGCACCTCCACCCCCTGTCTGTGTCCATTGGTTATGCTCATATGTATGCATACAAGTCCTTTGGTTGATCTCTTACTCCCCTCACCCCCTGCCTTCCCTCACAGGCTGGACAGTCTGTTTGATGCTTCTATGACTCTGGTTCTATTTTTTTTAATAGTGTATTGCTTTATTGGGGCAGGGTTGGGAGGGGAGACACCATGGTGAGGAACAAAATCAATGAAAGGAATACATACTCAGGAAGCAATAATGTTAAAACAGTAGTAAACAAAATGGTTAACTGCAATCACTTTCTTAAGGGGACTCCGCTCGTGGAAGAAAAACTTTAATTGCCATTGCAAAAAACATCTGAATGAAGTAGAAATTGTTTTCAATAACATTAGAGAATATGTCCTAGAAATTGGAGGTAACTGGATGTAACATCCTGACAGCAATTTAATATAACAGTTCCGGATGGTTAGGCTGAGGCCAATGCCTAATGAGGATGAAAGCCTTGTCTGTGGGGAATTTTGGAGGATACCTGGAGAAATATTACACTGAGCATAAACCAAATTGAATTTTTGTCAAAGGATTTTAAAGTTTCATATAGTAAAAGTTTTTTTTCTAGATGCACTTCAATTTCACAGCAAGAGTGGCATAGGATGCCTAAACACGAAAGAGAGCATTCATGCAAGATATCTAACTCCTTGATATAATAATGCATTCAATTCAAAATGATTACACTATCATTACATCTAGGGCTTTCTGCAACTACAAGGTGGTGGTTATGGAAAGCATGGTCCCCGGTATCAATATCTAAAAAGCAGCCACCACCTTCTTTTATGTGTTATGTGTGTTTCCTTTTTGCGTTTTTTCTTCATTTTTCTTAATCAACTCTGCTGCTGTTGCTGCTTCTTAGCAAAACTGGTAAAAACAAAGTTGTAATCATTGAACATAGCACTCTGGCAATCAAGACGTTTAAAACCTTCAATCTTCTGGGCAAAGAAAGCACTGTGCGACATTTAGAACTCTGGTTGACAAACAAGGTGGTCACACATTTTCCTGGCTTGAAGACTTCCACAAGTTTCCTGACCAGGTCATCATAGGAGGTCTGACTTAAGTTTGTTTCAAAGCTAACATAAGAAATTCTGGTTCTGGAGTGATGTGAATAGTCCAATAAGTTCCATCCGATTTCATGCCATTCGTCGAATACCCACAAGGATTGAACATTGTGGCATCAATGACAGAACCTGCTATCTGGTCCCAAGTTCCACTCTCACGAGTGACATCCTTTGCAGTAACACCATCTTTCATGTAGAACTGGTCCAGAACTGCTGGGTCAAGCTCACTCATCAGAATTTCCAGGGGTTTGATCTGGCTAACTGATTACCCTACTCTCTGGGAAATCCAAAGTATATAAGTACCAACAGCCAGAATTCATACATCCCAACCAATATGCTGCTCCATTTGGGAAAACTGCATTAAGAAACTCTATTTCTTCCTGGAAATTCCAGTGTGGGTACCCTTGGTGAGAAGGCTTCATGAAATTCTTATGAGAATAAAAGAAGCTTTGAATTGAGTCAAACCCACTGTAATCCCTAGCAAGTTTCAACAGGGAAACCAGTGCTTTGAGCAAGAGGGTGGTATCACATGTCTTCAAAATGAAACGTCTCTTGGAGACAAACATGCTACTCTCACTGAGTACATAAGCTTCCTGCTTGTCAGTTTTTGTCACACTTATGATTGAACATTGCACATCCTTCAAAAGTATGTCCCACTCGGATTTTGGGATGGTGCGAAGATCCCCAGATCCTTGACTTGCGTCGGCTTGATGCTTGGACAACCAAACCTCCAGTAGCTTCTCAGTCCATTCGAAAAAAATGTGCAGCATCCATCACTGTGCGACTAGCGAACAACCAACAACCACAGAAAATCAAATAAATTAAATCTCTTCCCCTGCCGCTGCTGCAGATTTTTCCAGCTGTTTCAGGTTCCTTTATTGATTTTTTTTTTTTTTGCTACAATTTTATATTAACTTTAAAAAAAAAAAAATTTCCCAGCTTTTTTTTTTTTTTTTTTTTTTTTTTTTTTTGGTGTGTATGAGCAAAAAGTTGAACGTGAGTCTGTTGGAAATAGAGGCAGATACAGTTCAGTCTCCTGTAGTCCGCTGTTTCCCCGTTAGAGAGCGAGCTGAGTGAGCACTAGCTAATGTTCCCGGCCATATTGTGGAAGCTTCTGGTTCTATTTTTGATCCTCAGTTTATGTTGTTCATTATGCTCCACAAATGAGTGAGATCATGTGGTATTTTTCTTTCTCTGACTGGCTTATTTCACTTAGCATAACGCTCTCCAGTTCCATCCATGCTGTTGCAAATGGTAAGAATTCCTTCTTTTTTACAGCAGTGTAGTATTCCATTGTGTAGATGTACCACAGTTTTCTAATCCATTCATCTGCTGATGGGCACTCAGGCTGTTTCTAAATCTTAGCTATGGTAAATTGTGCTTCTATGAACATAGGGGTGCATATATACTTTCTGAGTGGTGTTTCTGTTTTCTTGAGATATATATTCCTAGAAGTAGGATTACTGGGTCAAACGGAAGTTCCATTTTTAATTTTTTGAGGAAATGCCATACTGTTTTCCACAATGGCTGCACCAGTCTGAATTCCCACCAGCAATGCAAGAGGGTTCCTTTTTCTCTGCATCCTCTCCAGCACTTGTCGTTTGTTGATTTCTTGATGATAGCTATTCTGACAGGTGTGAGATGGCACCTCATTGTTGGTTAGATTTAGTGACTTTGAGCATGTTTTCATATGTCTCTTGGCCTTCTGTATGTCTTCTTTTGAAAAGTGTCTATTTAGGTCCTTTGCCCATTTTTTGATTGGATTATCTTCCTTTTGTTTAATTGTATGAGTTCCCTATAAATGTTGGAGATTAAACCTCTATCAGAGATAACACTGGCAAATATGTTCTTCCATGCAGTGGGATTTTTTGTTGTTTTGTTGATAGTTTCTTTTGCTGTGGAGGGAAGCTTTTATTTTGATGTAGTCCCATTTGTTTACTTTGTCTTTAGTTTCCATTGCCCTAGGAGCTATATCGTTAAATATATTGCTACAACAAATGTCTGCTATTATGCTGCCTATGGCTTCTTCTAGGATTTTTATGGTTTCCCATCTTATGTTTAAGTCCTTTATCCATTGTGAGTTTATTTTTGTGTATGGTGTAAGTTGGTGGTCTAGTTTCATTTTTTTAATGTATCTGTCCAATTTTCCCAACACCATTTATTAAAGAGACTGTCTTGACTCTATTGTATGCTCTTGCCTCCATTGTCAAATATTAATTGATCATAATGGCTTGGGTCAATTTCTGGGTTTTCTGTTCTGTTCCATTTGTCTATATGTCTGTTCTTGTGTACCAGGCAGTTTTGAGAACAGTGACTTTGATTCTACCAATCCATGAACACGGTATATTCTTCCATTTGTTTATCCATTTGTCTATCTCTTTTTTTCAGCATCCTGTAATTTTCTGAGTACAGATCCTTTTTTAAAAAAATATATATATTTTATTGATTTTTTACAGAGAGGAAGGGAGAGAGATAGAGAGTTAGAAACATCGATGAGAGAGAAACATCGATCAGCTGCCTCCTGCACATCTCCTACTGGGGATGTGCCCGCAACCCAGGTACATGCCCTTGACCGGAATCAAACCTGGGACCTTTCAGTCCGCAAGCCGACGCTCTATCCACCGAGCCAAACCGGTTTCAGCGAGTACAGATCCTTTACCTCCTTTGTTAAATTTATGCCTAGGTATCTTAACGTGCAATGGTAAATGGGATTTTTTTTTTTTTTTTAGTTTCTCTTTTTGTGAGTTCATTATTGGTGTGTAAATAAGCCATAGATTTCTGGGTGTTAATTTTGTATCCTGCTACATTGCCGAATTCATTTATTAGTTCTAGTAGTTATTTGATGGAGTCTTTAGGGTTATCTATGAACAATATCATATCATCTGTGAATAATAACAATTTTACTTCTTCTTTTGTGATTTGGATGCCTTTTATTTCTTCTTGTCTGATCACTATGGCTAACACTTCCAGTACTATGTCGAACAGGAGTGGTGAAAGTGGGTATCCCTGTCTTGTTCCTGTTCTCAGGGGAAATGGTTTTAGTTTTTGCCCATTAAGTATGATGTTGGCTGTAGGTTTGTCATACAGGCCAATATCCCTGATGAACATAGATGCTAAAATCCTCAACAAAATTCTAGCAAATCATATCCAGCATTACATTAGAAAGATCATACACCATGACTTAGTGAGATTTATTCCAAGGATGCAAGGCTGGTATGATATCAACAAATCAATAAACATGATATATCACATAAACAAATTTAGAGACAAAAATCATATAATCATTGCCCTAGGAGCTATATCATTAAATATATTGCATTGATGCAGAAAAGGCATTTGATAAAATCCAACACCTTTTCCTGATAGAAACTCTCAGCAAAGTGGGAATAAAGGATCATACCTCAACATAATAGATCAGAATTTTTGTCTAGATTAAAACCATTGAAGTGATCTGAAAACATTGTGAAGAATATGGGACCATCATAAAAACTAGGGTGAATCCTTGTCCAATGAGACCATATTTTTAATAGTGTAACATTCTCCATAGAGACTTGAATGGTAAAAATCATTTTCTTCATTCACCCTATCCAATCAGTAGTGCCCGAAAGATTCACTATAATCCATCATAAACCTAAAAACACGTAAAACGTTTTTGTTATTGCCACCCAAACCTTAGCCTAGAATAGATATTGTATTTTTTAAAATAATACTAATTATATAGTTATATAATTATTATTTATGACATTGATCAACGATGTACTTCAATCCATACCATTCATCAAACTATATTAAGTACTTTACAAACATGATTTCAATGTCATTAACTCTGTGAGGTAGCCGGTTTTGTTTTCCACCATTAGACAAGTCTTAGTCTAAGATATCTAACCTGATGGTTGGCAGAGCCTAGTTACGGACGATGTTTGTTGACACAGAGAACTCAGAACTCTTCACCAGCTGTATATACTATTTTACAAACATAGTCAGTTGAGAATGTAAGTAGAAATATTAAATCAAAGGTGATGTTAAAGAAGAAAAATACCTTTTCAAAATGTAGCCCCAGCTAAAGACTTAGTTCTTACTTATGTTACTTTTCTAAGTTATTGAACTGAAGTGACCCAGATAAGCCCTGCTGCTTTCACACATCCTCTTTCTCGAAGCACGGATGTAGCAGTGAGTCTGCTGGAGAGCTTTCTCCCAGCTGCCTGATCTTTCGGAATTCTGAACCCCTGGTGCAGAGGCAGCTGCATTTTTATTAGAAATATGGGAAATTGAAGATTGAGTTTTTTTATCAAATGGGATCAAAGGTATTGAGAAGCATGTTATGTTATTATGTCTGCCTGATGAGATTTGAGTCATAGTACTCAGCAGGAAAAAAAATATTCATTCTATAACAAGATATGTTGAGCTATATACCACACAAATCCAAAACAAACTAAGAAAGTAAAGTTTTGATATTTTTTTTTCTATCCACCATTATCAGACTGATACCTTTGTCTTCAGGGAAAGGCACCAATCCATACTTTTTACTCCCGCTGCTTTCTCAGGATATAGGTATGTGTCCAGGTTTTCCTCACAGCTAATTCCTGGCTCAAAATGGCTCTAAAGCAAAACTAGTTACGCGGCCCACTTCAAAAGCATGAGAGTAATGTTACTGGAAGTTTAAAGTAGGCAAGTTTATTACTATCTAATGTTTGTATAAATACGAATATTTAATTTTTCTAAACCACCTAGTCTGGAAGAAATGGACTTTTATCAAGACCTATCCCCAACAAAAATACTAAATAAGAGAACATACTATCCCCAATGCTGTTATCTTACTGAAAACTTAAAAAGCACCCTACTTAAATAAAATGTGATTCTGGAAAACTCAGTTTCCTGAATGAATATATTACATATGTTTTCATGGTCTTCTGTTCATAAATTGCATTCATAGTCTCTGTTTTATTTACTTTCCACAACAGTTTGCAAGTCAGACAAGGCACAAATCAGACGCATTTGATAGTTATTCCTTATAATCAAAGAAGCTAAGGGACCTCCCTAGCACACATATGTTATAAAATGAACACTAGCATCCAGACGCCTGTGTTTCCCACCTCTTTGTGACTAGTCGCCTTTGCTCATCTACTATCTGACGTTACCCTTCTAAAGATCAAGCACTTTGTGCAGTGAACCTTCAATCCTCATCTAATTTGGGGTATCAAAATGCATATTTAAGCCTAAATCATCTCATATCATTTTTCATACAGTCTATACAGTTCAGAGTCAGAAGAATAATTGTTTCAGCTCCTTTTAAATTAAAAAAAAAAATCCATTTAACATCAAAACAAGAGATATCACTGGATAATTTATTCTATAATATGGCTACAAATCATGCTTTTATTTATAAAAATTCTGCTGTCTTATCCTTCACAGAGTAAGAATAATAAATGACTATGTTGAAGACTCAGGTCTATAATACATATTTACATTATTTGCCTAGCTTCTAAAAGTTGATAGTTGCTCAATAAATACTTAATTTTCAATAGACTAAAATACTTTTTAAAAAATATGTTATAAGCTGAATAAATCTAAAGTCTCAAAGTTTAAAATGTTCAATATGGCCTTGGCTAGTGTTGCTAAGTGGTTAGAGCACCACCCCATAAACCTACAGGTCATGAGTTTGATTTCTGGACAAGGGATTGTGCCTTGGTTGCAGGCTCCCTCCCTGGCCCCAGTTGGGGCACATGCAAGAGGCAACAAATCTATGTGCCTCTCTCTTCTCTTTCTCCCCTCTCCCTCCCTCCTTTCCACTCTCTCTGAAAAGCAATGGAAAAAATATCCTCAGGTGAGGATTAACAACAACAAAAATTTCTATGTGAAGGTATCACAAGATATGCATATATTACCCAGTAGCAGCAAATTGTTAAGATAGTTAAATAACTATAACTATACCTAGCTATAACCATAAAATATACATATGATCAAAATGGCATTATGGAGACATATATTTAAATGTCAGCAAAAAAAAAAAAAGTAATTTAAAAAGTAACAGTTGACTTCTATTTTGGGGTAAATGGAGTAATTGTAGCCAGAAAGACCAACTACTAAGAACATTTTAGGAGGGGGCGGTTAAAGGGAGGTGAAGGAGGATATACTGGGGATAAATAGTGATGGACAGAGACTTGGACTTCAGCTGGTAAACACACAATACAGTGTGCAGGTGATGTGTTGTAGAATTGTGCACCCCAAACCTGTATACTTTTGTTAACCAGTGTCACTTTAATATAATCAATAAAAAGGAAAAAAAAAAGTTTAAAAAGTGCATGTGCGTAATGGACAAAATTTCTATAATTTTTAGGTTAACTCCAGAAATGTACTAATTATTCTAAAAACATTCTAAATTGTAAGAGTTTTTTATTCATTTTGGATAGAAGTTCCTTTTCAGATACCAGTATATGATTTGCAAATATATTCTCCCATTCTGTGAGTTGAATTCTCAAAAAACCCCAACAATTTTAGATTTGTATTTTTAAAATATTTTAATTATTTAAAAAACACAGATGAACAACAAAGCCAAAAGAAGATATCTATACTAATAAAAGAGTAATATGGTAATTAGGGTGGATGTCTGGAAGACATCCATCTGGACATCTATCCGGACAAAGCTACAGCGGCTGCGAGGCCCAGGGCTCAGGCAGCCTTGGGCTCAGGCAGCCATGGGCTCAGGCAGCCTTGGGCTCAGGCAGCCATGGGCTCAGGCAGCTGCGAGGCCTGGGGCTCAGGCAGCTGTGAGCCCCAGCAGCTATGAGGCCCGGGGCTCAGGCCTTGTAGCAGACCTGGCTGGCAGTGGCAGTAGCAGCGGGGTAATGGGGGCAGCGCCTTCCCCTGATCAGCCCGGTCACCTCCCGCAGAAGGAGGCCAGACTGCGGCTTATGCCCGCTCCCCATGGGACATGGGACATGTCAGTAGGACATCCCCTGAGGGCTCCCAGACTGTGAGGGGGCAGGCCGGTCTGAGGGACCGCCACACCCAGTGCATGAATTTTTGTTCACCGGGCCTCTAATAATTATATAAATAACAAAACTGCAAAGAATTGATTTATCTTTATCAGAAGTTACTTTACCACAGTGGACATTTGCAGACTAAGAGAAAAGACAAGATTCTGAAATGTTTTGCAAAGAAAGATGGTGGTTGTTGTTGGATAGGAAAGTGAAGCTCTGTGTTTGGTAACTTTATGGACCAGAGAGATAACACTGGAGGTTTCAGCAACCTTAAATTTCACAATTCCCTGTAAGAAAAATAACTTTTTCAGCAGTGCAGAGTGGAAGGCAAAAATACAAAGCTTTTTCTCCAGTTTTACAGGTCCCTGGAGACAAAATTCAGAGTTCAGGACCCATCAGGAGAGGACAGGGCAAATAAAGGGGGCTCATGGCTAAAACTAAATATCTCTGAAGGTAATGCTCTCCAGAAAGGAGGAGTCAGAATAATATTAAAAGCTAATAAGGTATACTTCTTCCAGCCAAGATGGAATAATGACTGAATTGTTCCTTCTCTTCAACACAAATAAAAATGTTGACAAAATTTATGAAACAAAACATCTTCAGACATTGGACATTACAGTGATGCTAATAGAGGGGAAAGAAATGAGTGACATAAACCTCTACTTTTTCTGTTTCTACTACATGTGCGCAATAATCATAAACACAAATGTGTAGCATGCTGTAATTCACTGCAATTTTCAAACAAAAACAAAGCCAAAATCTAAACTTATTTTTTCAGTGACAATTTTTGATAGGCATATTTTTAGGGAAAAAGAAATAAAATCAGAAAAGGTAGAATTATAAACAGGTTATTTTATAAAACTGTCCTAAGAGAATGTTGTAAGACTTGGAAAGACAGTTGCTTATTTTGCTGGGTAATGGACTCACTGAAATATCTGTGGCTTTAAGAAGACACTATGGTCTGTCAGGAGGTGAGTAGTGTCAGTACATTCAACCGAAAGAAGCTTACACTGACAATCCTTAGCACACTTGATTGCTACAACCATACGCACCCTTTAAATATAATATATTAGAGGCCCGGTGCACAAAATTCATGCACAGGTAGGGTCCTAGGTCTGGACAGCGATCAGGGCCAATCGGGGCCTTCTGGCTGCTCGTTGGGGCGTTCCTTTCTTGGCTGCCATCTGCTGGCCCAGGCCTTCCTTTGTTCCGCGCCACCCTCTGGTGGTCACCACACGTCATAGCGAGTGATTGAACTCCCAGTGGAACTCCTGAGGGGATACTTTGCATATTAGACTTTTATATATATTGATAACAAACCCTAAACACAAATGCATATAAGCTACAGTTCAAATCCTGAAAATTAAAAGTATGTTTCAGGAATTTCCTGACTATAAGTATTAAAAACAATGAACAATATAAAAATTTAAATTAATGTGCTCTTAATAAAAATCAAAATGTACATTCTTCACAGGTGAACTAGTAGCTTTTCTAAATATCTTTTTATTATATATAATTATTATATATAATTTAATTAATCGAGCCACAGCAAAATACTACTATAATTTCAAAGCATTGTCTGTAAACTAATACATCTTATGATGTAAAAAATATTGCACATTTCAGTATCCTGAGACCAAGCTCTAAGTCTCTCAAGTGGAATGAACAAACTCTCAGCAGAAAATACAGTATTACAAGAACCAGACACTTTAAAGTATGGCGATTGATTTTAGGGTCACATTCTAGGCATATTATTCAATACTAGAGGCCCAGTAGACAAAATTTGTGCACTCGGGGAGGGGGGGGTCCCTCAGCCCAGCCTGCACCCTTTTGCAGTCTGGGAGCCCTCAGGGGATATCCAACTAACAGCTTAGGCCTGGAAGTCGGACATCCTTAGCTCTGCCATGGAGGCCGGAGAGGCTCCCGCCACCGCCGCTGCGCTCACCAGCTGTCAGCCCAGCTTCTGGCTGAGTGGCACTCCCCCAATGGAAGTGCACTGACCACCAGGGGGCAGCTCCTGCATTGAGCGTCTGCCCCCTGGTGGTCATTGCATGTCATAGCGACCAGTTGTTCTGCCATTCGGTCTATTTGCACATTACCCTTTTATAATATAGGACTAGAGGCCCAGTGCACATAAATTTGTGAACTGGCGGGGGAGGGCGGATGGGGGGTGTCTCTCAGCCCCACTTGTGCCCTCTCACAGTCTAGGACCCCTCGGGAGATAACCACCTGCTGGCTTAGGCCCGCTCCCCAGGTGGCAGATGGCAGGCCTGATCCCTCGGTGCCTGCCCTGCCTCCCCGGGTCACGCACACAGCAGTGCCGATCCGGGTGTTGGGGCATCGCCCTGGGTCGGGTCGGACACAGGACGCCCCGGGCGGGTTGCACACAGAACACCCCGGCGGGCCAGCCGATCGCTGCTGCCCCACCCAGCTGCCCCAGGTCGGGTCACACACGGGATGCCCGGATGGAGGCCGGGCGGGCCAGCCGATCCCTGCTGCACTGCCCGGCTGCCCTGGGTTGGGTTGCACACGGATGCCCGCTGCCCCGGGTCGCAGATAGCAGGCCCGGATAGTGGCAGGGCAGGCAGGATGGCGCTGTCCCGCCTGCCTGCAGTATGCAAATTAGCCGCCATTTTGTTGGCGGTTAATTTGCATATCACGCTGATTAGCCAATGGGAGGCATAGCGAAGGTACGGTCAATTACCATGTTTGTCTATTATTAGATAGGATATGTCACTACCATAACACCTATCTCACATATCATAGTAAACAAATGAAGGGATGCCTGTCGCAACATTTGAAACACAGGGACAAAAGCCACAGAACAGTCAACAGCCTCAGGACTAGAATATATTCACGTTTTTGCTTTTGCAGATAACCAAAAACTAAAGCAAAAATGCTACTTAAGCAGTTGTATAAACGTTTAAGAAATACAGTAGACACTTCATGCTGGAAATTTTTTCAATATATAAACCAAAGTACGGCATCTTGAAACACCTTGCAAAATGTTGTAGTCATTTAAATCTATAAAACGACACTCACGTCCTGGACACTTTAGTACATGCCCATGAGGAAGCCCTTGTTTTCAGTGTAACAGTGTGGTCACCCTGGGGATCATGGCCCTATTGCAGCTGTCATTGTATTTGCCTCTTGATCAGCTAAAACGCATCAACATTTAATAAGCCAAAATGTATGTCTTTTTAATTTTTCTTTTTCTTCTGTATTTTTAAATAAGAATATTAAATTTTGACAGTGCATTTGAAAGTCAGAGTAGGGGGACATGCAAAAACAATCCCCATCCACTCAGATGTCACTTTCTAGATGAACACTGTGTGCTTCTGTATGGAAACGTGTCATGTAAGAGTTTAAGAAAGGAAGACGAGCTCATTTGCACCCCTGCTCCACAGGATCTCAGGTCTCTCAGTGGCCAGTGCACATGCAGGACAACCACCTCAGTTCCTGTTTTTCACTTTTCTCCTGGTCTGCGTGTGAACTGTTGAGTTGGATTCTGTGGGGGGGGGGTTTGTTTGTTTTTAAATCACAGTAGACTTCTTAGACCATTGGTTATTGAGCTTGTCTTGTTAACGATGATTCCCAAGAAGCAGGTCTGCCCTTTGGCCTGTGCCTTCCAGGAGGTCCTGCAGGAAGTAGAGGAGCATACTGCATTGTAGCCAGGCCTGCGGTGGAGCGTGTAGGATTTGTTGAAGGGCACTGTATTGCTATATTTTTGTAGATACTGAAAATTCTTATAAACTGTTCATCACTTTCTTTTTGCTGTAAACAGATGGTTATATCATATTTTCTTGACATTGAATAGTTAAGATATAAATGTTCCTCCTATATTAGTGGTCTTTGACTGCTCAGAGTTTTGTTGTCATTGGAGTTAGCCTAACACACACACACACACACACACACACACACACACACACACATATGCATGCACACACATGCACACACACACCCCCTTTAATACTTCTGAACCCATTCTCTTTTACAGGAATGCCACACATTCACCAGCAGTGAACTTCCCTCCTCAGAATATTCCTTCTCTTCTGTCTGAAAATAGAACTCATTTACTTTATTCATGGTAATATATGTCATAAATGTAATGAAGTGAGCTTTTTTGAAATGTAAAAATCCACTGTGCAATTAATATGTAAGCAATAAAACAAAATCAAAATAAAATAAAAGATAAGACAATGAGGCAAGCCCTGCAATCAGCAGAGCCTACTCACTGAACAGTTTCTAGGATACAGTACAGAAGGGAAAATCCAGGCAGAAGCCTGGTTGAGTTGAGATGATTGAGTTAAGATTTCAGGGAGCCAAAGCAGCTAAAGACCTCAGGGGGGACTCCTGGAGAGGATAAGACTGCCAGGGCAAAGGAAAAATTCGGGGAGGAGCTCCAGATACCTGCAGATGGCTCCCTCGATCCTGCAGCTGAGTACTAAACAGTACATGTGTGTGATGAAACTACTCAATGTCATTGGAATGGAAGAGAGGGACCTATCTCTGGAACTCTACAGCTTTAATCATTTGTGTTCAACCTTGCTTGGTTGCTCAGTTGGTTAGAGCATCACCCTAATATGGCCAAGATTGCAGGTTCAATCCATGGCCAAAGCACACACAAGAATCAACCAATAAATGTATAAATAAGTGAGATAATAAATCTCTCTCTCTCTCTCTCTCTCTCTCTCTCTCTCTCTCTCTCTCTCTCTCTCTCTCTCTCTATCTCTCTCCTTCCCTCTCTCTCTCCCCCCTCTCTTTCTTCCTCCCTCCCTCCCTCCCAACCACTGTCCCTTTCTCTCTCTCAAGTCAATAACTAAAACATTTAAAAAAGAATCACTTGTATTCCTACCATCCAGAACAGAAAAACATGGAATTGATAACATATAATGAAGAAATAGCTTTGTAGAAACTGCTTAGCTAGTCCTAGAATTGAATAAGGGTATTCTCTCTATTCTATATATATATAATATTTCTCATTCTTCATCTTAATGGTTCTGTTACTTCTATGATTGAACCCTGACTGATGTCATAAGAAATCAAACTGAAACCAAATAAGTTAATTGCACTAGAGAATAAGCCTCAAGCATATTCACAGAAATGCAAAAATATCTAGTGCAGAATAAGATTACAATTCACCCCCCTCAGGACCCTACCCGTGCATGAATTCGTGCACTGGGCCTCTAGTTTGACAAAAAAAAATCAGGTATAATTTTGTAAGCACCACCATTTATTGATTGATTGATTGTTGATTGATTGATTTTAGAAAGAGAAGAGGGGAAAGAGAGGAAGAGATAAACACTGACTTTGCTGTTCCACCTACTTATGCATACATTGGTTGATTCTTGTATGTACCCTAATCTGGGATGGAATTGGCAACTTTGACATAATAGGAGAATGCTCTAAACAATGGAATACCCAGCTAGGGCTGAAAGCAGGTATAATTTTGATTCATTCAAACCAGATGCCTACTGTTGTGTTGGCTGTTATCATTTTATTATTTGACAATCTAAAGGAAAAGAGATCAGTACCCCTAACTAAATAGTTAGGCATGAATGTTTTAAAAATTCATATGGCACACAAGTTGAAAATCACTGATCTAGACATGGAAATTAAGTTTAAGATAAAAAATATATATTTTAAACTTAAACCATCTCACAAATGCTTGCATATAGTCTGCACAGTTTAATCTAAATATAAAAGAGCTCCATTTAAATTTGAGAAAAAAATATTTATTATCAGAATGGGAGATATTACTGGCTAATTTATTTCATAACATGACCAAAAATATACTTTTATATATAAACTAGAGGCCCAGTGCACGAATATGTGCACAGGTGGTGTCCAGTTGTCCCGTCCCAATGGGGGCCCATTGGGCGGGGCCAGCCGTGGTGTCTAATGCTGGAAACTATAGCTTTCCCCTAGCTGGATCTAATTATACTTTAAGGGTGGCCAAAAGAAAACCCAAGAGGCATCCAGGTGCTAGATTCTGAAATCTATTATTCACACAAGAACCAGCTTTGCCTCCAAGTTGAACGCCTGAGATTTGTGAGATAAATCCTGGCTTCAGAGAGTTTGTAGTTTGCCATGTTTTTATGCTCTTCTGGTCAGGTAGTAGAAACAAATCTCAAACTGGTTATGACCCAAGTGAAAGTCATCAAAAAACATGCTAGCCTTGGGTGTCACCAGGAAAATTTCAGATTTAAACAGCTATTAAAAATTATTATTCATCACAGTTAACTGTCATATTTATGCAAAAGTCAATGTGTAACATGCAGGCTGCTGCAGGACACCTTAAGTAAACTATCCCATATAAAAATACACATATTTTCAGTTAGGAAAACATTTTTTTCTTATAGATTTTCACCTCTTTTGCTAAATTAAATTCATAAATATAGAGATATCAAAAATTAATCTTAATGATTCTTGATACATATGATACACATAAATATGCTAATTTTGCCATAACTGTACCGGTACTAGCTCTATTTTATTCTATTTCTTTAAAATATATTTTTATTGATTTTAGACAGGAAGGGAGAAGGAGAGGGAGAGAGAGAAACATCAGTGATGAGAGAGAATGATTGATTGGCTGCCTCCTGCCTGTAACACAGGCATGTGCCCTGAGGCATCAAATCATGATCTCCTGGTTCATAGATTGATGCTCAATCACTGAGCCTCACCAGCCAGGCTTATTCTATTTTTTATTTAAAATTGTTTCTTATTACTTATGATATTTAATTTTGTTCACATTTGCTTTACATGGACTATTTAAAGAAACAGTTTCAAAGAAAATAAAAGTTAATCTAAACAATGGCTGCGACATTCTTAAAATAACGTGAATATTGATGAAATGGTGATCCATGTAGGCTCTATTATTTTTGAGTAGTGATGGCCTCTTTGGTTTACTTAACCCATATTCTCACTTCAAAATTATTTGTGACCACTGCCATAGTCATAAATGAATACTGTTTTGTGGTTTTTTTTGCAAAGTCCATAAACTCAAGGCCTTGATCTCATTAGCAGAGTTTTGAGAGTAATACAGCTAAATAATCAAGTGTTTAATGACTTATGTGACACATAAAAATATGTGTGACATTAATGTGATCCTCTTTATAGAATGCTTGCAGATTTTTCTCTTCTACCCGTATCAAAATGTTGTATGATTGCTTTTCAAGAAAACTATAAGATTTGTATCTACTTTCTACTACTAATTTATTATTCCTATTTATTCTATCTTATATAACTCTGCTTTCCCATCTTTATTTTGTTGTTAATCCTCACCTGAGGCTATTTTTAGAAAGAGTGGAAGGGAGCAGAAGAGACAGAGAGAGAGAAACATCCATGTAAGAGAGACACATTGATTGGTTGCCTGTAGCACATGCACTGACCAGGGCTGGGAATCAAGCCTACAAGGTACATGCCCCTGACCAGAGTCAAACCTGGGGCCCTTCAGTCTGGGGACTGACGCTCTATTCACTGATCCAATGAGCCAAATTGGTTAAGGCTGCCTTCCCATCTCCTATACTTCTACCTGTCTCACATATTGAAGAATAGGGAGTTGATAAAAAATTAATCATTTAATTCTGTTTCTATACCCCTAAGTTTGAATTCCTCAAACTATCTTATTTGTCTTCTATAACACTCTTTACAGTGCCAATGGGATGCCAAACAATTGACATCTATTTATTTGAAAAATGAAACTGAATAAATGTATGCATGTATGAACAGAAAAATAAATCTATTCAACTTTAGCAGACTTGATTGAAGAACGCTAGTAAAAGTATAATTTCCCCCAAATCTTATAGACCAGGCTTCTCCTTGAGTGTTCCACAAATCCATTCCCTGCTGTGAGATTGCCACTTTCTCATGGAAGTATCAATATCACTGTGGAAACATGGAAAGAGTTCAAGTGAATTACAGTAGAGAGTAAAATTTTGAAATTTAGGAGCAATTTAGTTTTATAATCCTGATGTCAGGCATAACATTAGAAAAAAAGAACACAGCTTACTCCTACATAATTTTTCCCAATATTTTGTCCATAGAGAGCATTCTGAACTAAATATAGTGCACTAACTAAAGAAGCTGTCGAGTCATATTTCTTCCAAGTAAGTGAAAAAAAGTAGAGAAAAAAAAACTCTGGGCCTACCTGAATGTAGCCGTATCAGAATGTAGCTTTTTAAATACATCAAAATTGAAAAATCTTCAAGGAAAGGAAGCTATTGAGGATACTAATTTAAGATGAATAAGCAATCCTGATCACAATATATTCTATGGCAGTGCAGATGGAGAGATGGAGAAGAGCATCAATAATGTGGTGGGATTAGAACCAGCAGTACTTAATACAAAAATAAAGTATAAGTCACATGGGAGAGGAAATTCCTAATAAATTTCCAAATCTTGCTTTTTGGGGATGGAGTGAGGAGAGAAAAACTATATAGTATTATAGGGAATGAATAACAACAAGAAAGAAGGTATTTAAAACATCTTCTAGTGTTCAATTCTGGGTCAAATTGCAAGACCTGGAAATTTTAATAGGTCTCAGGATTTTTAAATTAACTTTGTATGTTGTCTGTATAAAAGGTATACACTCTTTTAACCATTGGTGGAAGAGATATATATTATGATAAACTTTAAATAAGAGAAAAAGGTTTTAAAAATACTGCCTAAATCTACATTGTTCCTATTTCTAGTAATCACTTAGTGCAAAGTTAATAATGTTAAAAAATACAACAGATATCACTGTTAAAGAAACTCTGCCTGGCTTGTGCTAAAATATAAGTTTGAGGAATATATGATATTGGCATAGAAATAACTTCCATGCAATCTATATTGCACAATACCTAATAATTTTTCATATGGTGCATTTTTTTTAACATCACACCTGGCATATTTGTGCTTTCCTCTGAGAATCCATGCAATATAAACAGACACAAGAGAGACACTAAAATAAGACAGGGAATAATTAACAGTGCTAAACATATGGGATTACAAAAAGCTTTATCAAGGCTAGAAGAAAACAAAAGCTATACCACATGTTGTTTGGTATTTTAAGTTAATCTTCATGCCGAATTATTCTGTAGGAAAGTTATTTTCTTCAGAATCAGTCTCGGCTCCAATGAAACTAGAGAATATATAAAAGGAATTTCAAAAATGACAAGGCTGATGCTTACAAAAGCAACCAATAAATATTTGTCAGTGGCCTATTATGCATGGAAAAATATTCAAGAATATGAAGTCTTAATGTTTAGCAAAATGGAATTATTATCAATTCTCAAGATGCTTGCTTTGTCAAAACAAAGAAATTAAGTACTCATATAGAAAGAAATATCAGAAACTAGAGGCCCGATACACAAATTTCATGCAAGGGCCTTGGCCCCAGCCCCTGGCCGCCGCTGCCATGGCCAGGGGCCTCTGTTGCCTCTGCTGTGGCCCCTGCCCACTGCAGCTTTGTCCAGAAGGAAGGACGTCTGGTCTAATTAGCATACTATACTTTTATTATTATAGATTATTCCTTAAAGGAAACAAAATTGTATGGCAATAAATTTTCTTTCACCTTTTAAAGATAACCAATTAAAAATCTCAGAAGAAGAATTTAAGAGAGAATAAAATGTCCACAGACATCAAGTTGTAATTACTCTGGCACATTGAAGAAGTGATAATAGATGCAGAGGTAGGACAATGCATTAGAGATGAGTGAGCAGAAAAGAGAAAAGAAAAAAAAAAGTAGGAAGAAAAGAAGCTATTCAGAAAAGAAGGTAGAAGAAAAGCATGCAGGACCATGGGGACAAATTTAAATTTTGTGCTAAGCATAACTGGAAATCACTGGATGATGTTTAAAAGGCGAGAGCATGACATCATTTATGCTTTTAAAAGACAAGTCTGGGATTTCCTCTTTCCCCTATTATGTAGAAAGCTGGAAAGTGCAGTGCTCCTGAAATAACAACACCGACAACAAGAGATGAACTACTTAAATCATAGTTTTTGTGGGCCCATCAAAGAAGAAGTCTGAATTCCAAAAAGGATGTTATCTTTTATATTATGTGTCCACTGAGTGCCTAGCTATTTGGCTAACATTTCTGGTTGTGTCTGTGAGTATGAGATCAGCTTTCAAATCTGTAGACCGAGTCAAGCAGATTATGTGGTGGGTATCATCCAAACTGTTGAGTGCTGAATGGAATCAAAAGGCAGAGGAACGGAGAGTTTTTTCTCTGCCTGAGTGGGTGAGCTGGACATTGGTCTTCTCCTTCCCTTGGACAAAGATTTACACCATCAGCTCTCCTGGTTCTCAGGCCTTTGAGCTTGAACTGGAACTACATATCCAACTCTCCCAGGCCTCCAGTTTTTAGACATCAGTTCACAGAACTTCTCAGCTTTTATGATTCATGAGCTAATTCCTTATATATTTAACTATATCCCATTGGTTCTGGTTCTCTGCAGAACCCTGACTAATAGAAAGGAACAGGCTCCGACAAAGAGAGATTAGATGTGTTAACTGCCAGAACTTTGGTAGAGTGTAAAAAGCAAGGGCAGCCACCATAGAACTGGTAAAAGGAAATCAGATAAACTATTAATGAATTGTTGGGGGTCAAGTGTGGCCTGATGTGTCATTTGAAGTAAGCAGAGTGCCCAGAGAATAAATTGTAAAGGGAGCCCCATCATCTTTGAAGAGTTCTGTGATTGCTCTTCTCTGTAGGCTAGGCCTTTTAGTACAGTGGCTTATTATAGAAATGGTTGAACACACAATATCACTTCAACTGCATTGAATAACATGACTATTTAAATAATTGAATAACTATAGAATATAATTGAATAATCATAGAATATATAAAAGTATATACATATACATATACATATATACATATGTACATATAGAAGTGTACAAACCACACTGAGAGATGTTAAGTTTTCTCTGAAGGGGATAGGTAGTTGAAAGAATGAAAAAATCTAACTTTTTAACTTACACAGCTGTAATCTTTTAAACAAGCATGTATCACCCTGGAATTAAAAACAAAATTTCTGAAAGGAGACAGTTAATGGCAATGTTCTTAAGCAGCTAGCTGAGGAATTCTTTAGCTTTTTCCATAGTAATACCCTGGATAAGAAGTAATGACAGCTTAAAACCTAAGGTAGTATTTTTATGACAGATATAAAGAATTAGATACACTTCTTTACTAGATCTATAGAACTTACTCCAGGAAGATTATGGAAGAGGGAAAAATAAAACACAGGGCAGTGCGGAACATTTTTTCAACTTGTTTCTTTGTAATTAATGCTTAGTCAGCCAAGGGTGGGAGCTATGATTTGAGCTGCATCAGCCCTATTGATCACGTAGGTCATGCAGCAACATTAAAAATCAGGGAGAACATTCAAGAGGGCTTTGTTGAATGTTCAGGGTTTTTTTACCCCCTTGTATATAATAGTCGGATTTCACAATAGGATCATAACCAGAGCTTTGTATTAGGCAGAGCTCTGCTTGCTCCCTGAAGGCTTTATATCTTCAGCCACATGCAGCGCTTGATGTCCCCTGCAAAACTTCAGTCTGTCTGTATACTTCTGCAACAAGCATTCCAGATTCAAACTGAGACTGGAATAGGGAGAAAATGAAAAGTACAATTCCTGTGAAAGTAAGAAAGAAATATACCTACACACAGAAGTCAAATAATTATAATAATAGGACAAATTGTGTAGTTTACAATATTCACTCAATATTATTAGAATAGTGGATTCAGAAAATGGTCAGATGAAGTTATATTCTTCAGTGAGTTGCTTTACTATTAGAGTCTGTAAGCATACCACACTTCATTTAAGCTTTCAGCCAACCGAGAACACTTCCCCAGAAAGTATGTTGTCTTCAACTTAGTGTTGTCTGTGTTAAGGTTATTATAGCTAACTAGAGGCCTGATGCACGAAATTCGTGCAAGGGGCTCAGCCCCTGCCACTGCAGCGGCCCCCCCTGCCTTGGCCTCTGCCCATCACGCAGTTGCCTCTGTCTTGGTCCCTGCCCACCACAGTGGCAGCCTCTGCCTTGGCCCCCAGAAGGTCATCCGGTCTAATTAGCATATTATACTTTTATTATTATTATTTTTTTTTAAATATATTTTATTGATTTTATACAGAGAGGAAGGGAGAGGGATAGAGAGTTAGAAACATCAATGAGCATCGATGAGAAGCATCGATCAGCTGGAGCCAAGCCTCAGAGCTAAAGCTGGCACAGAATAAAAAAATAAAAGACAAAAAAATAAAAGCCTCTGCTGCTGAAAGTAGGTATCTGGTTTGTTTAGGTTCTATAATTGAAACTCTGTATCAACTCCAGCTCTGAGATTCTGGCTCGCTGAAAGCTGGTTTCTGGGGTTTTGTTTAGCTTCTATATTTGTTACAATGTTTCTTAAACATTGAGGGCCCATCAGGGGGTTGAGAAGCTCCCCCCTGTCACTCACAGAGTAGGGCCGATAGGGAAGTTGGGGCACTGCCCCCTGTCACACACAGAGCAGGGCAGATCAGGGGGTTGGGGCGCCACCCTCTATCACCCACAGAGCAGGGCCGATCAGGGGGTTGGGGCACCGCCACTGTCACACTCAGGGCAGGGCCGATGGGGAGGTTATGGCTCTACCCTGTCACACACAGAGCAGGGACCGTGGGGGGGGGGGGGTTTGGGGCGCCGCACCCTGTCACACACAGAGCAGCAGGGCGATCAGGGGGTTGGGGCGCCGCACCCTGTCACACACAGAGCCGCAGGGCAATAACGGGGTTGGGAAGCTCCCCCGTATCAGGCACAGAGCAGGGCTGATCAGGAGGTTGGGGTGCCTTCCCCTGTCATGAACAGAGCAGGGCAGACAGGGAGGTTGTGGCCCCGCCCCCTGTCACACACACAGCCGCAGGGCAATCAGGGGGTTTGGGCACTGCCCCCTGTCACGCTGATCCCGGTGCTGGGAGGCCTCGCGGATCCGCTGATCCTGGTGCTGGGAGGCATATTACCCTTTTACTTTATAGGATAGAGGCCTGGTGCATGGGTGGGGCCGGGTGGTTTGCCCTGAAGGGTGTCCTGGATCAGGGTGGGGGTCCCCACTGGGGTGCCTGGCCAGGCTGGGTGAGGGGATGATGGCTGTTTGCAGCTGGTCACACACCCTTCAGGGTGGGGGTCCCCACGGGGGTGCCTGGCCAGTCTGGGGGAGAGGCTGAGGGCTGAAGCTCCCAAATGCTCCTTTTTGTCTTTTTTTTTTTTTTTTTTATTCTGTGCCAGCTTTAGCTCTGAGGCTTGGCTCCAGCTCTGAGGCCTCTGCTGCTGAAAGTAGGTATCTGGTTTTTTTAGGTTCTATAATTGAAACTCTGTATCAACTCCAGCTCTGAGATTCCGGCTCGCTGAAAGCAGGTTTCTGGGGTTTTGTTTAGCTTCTATATTTGTTACAATGTTACTTAAACTGCAAGCTCAGAGGCCGGCAAGGCAGCCGGGGAACGTTGGTTTCCTCCGTCACTGAAACAAGCAAGCCTCATGTTCAGTTTAAGCTGCCTGGCTGCCGGCCGCCATCTTGGCTGACAGTTAATTTGCATATTGTCCTGATTAGCCAATGGGAAGGGTAGCGGTCGTACACCAATTACCATGTTTCTCTTTTATTAGATAGGATTACAATTAGCTTAGTGATTTCAGATATTTTACAATGTATGTGTTTAATATTATAAATTTCTAAGAATTATTTTATGTGTGTGGTTTTTATCTGCATCTCAAATATTTAATTGCTTTTCATTTAAGTAAAATGTTTTTTAACTTCACTTGAGACTTCATTGACCCATGGGTAATTTATAAGTGTGCTGTATAATTTCCAAATATTTGGAGATTTTTTCCAGCTACCTTTCAGGTATTAATAGCTTAATTACATTATTTTCTGAGAACATACATTGTATGATTTCTATTTTTTAATTTATTAAGGTGTGTTTTGTGGCCCAATATATGGGTCTCTCTTGTTGAATGAATGTTCCATGGGAGCTTGAGATGAATGTATATTCCTTTGTTATTGAATGGAAGATTTCACATTGATTGATATTGCTGTTTTGGTCAACTATATACTGGTTGATTTTCTGCCTGCTTAATCTATCAATTACTGATAGGAAACAGGTTCAATGTCTCAACTATGATTGAAGATCTATTTCTCTATGTTGTATTAGTTTCTGCTTCACATACTTGGATGCTCTGTTAAGTGTGGTTGCATTTTAAGCTTACAATGTCTTCGTAGAGAACTGACCCCTTTATCATTATGAGGTTCTCCTCTTTATCTCAATAGTGTCCCTGTTATGAATACTAAGTCTGAAATTATTATACCTATTTTATTTTTGCTTAGAAGTTTTTAGATGGTATATTTTTTCATTCTTTTAATTTCTCAGAATCTTGATATTTAGAGTGAATTTGTTGTTAGTATATAGTTGGATCTTGAACTTTATATTTTATTTATTTTTTTCCAATTTTTATTAAATTTATTAGGGGGGCATTGGTTAATAAAATTTTATACATTTGAAGTGTACAGTTTTATGATACGTCATCTGCATACTGCATTGTGTGTTTACCACCCAAAGTCAAATCTTTTTCTGTTATCATATATAAAGAATAATAATAATACTAAAAAAATAGCTCAGGCTATTTTGTGGAATAACAATTGTTCTGGGTTAAGAGGAGGTAAAGGAAAACTACTTGAGAGTGCTGGAATAACAACTAAGATGAGAGTTGAACTAAAGTTGTAGTAGTAAAAAAAGTAAAGGAGACAAATTGGGAGTTTTAGAGATAGAAAGACTTTTTGATATAATTGATTGGGAAGGATAGGTAGTGGGGGAAGTGAACTCATGAACATTATTAGAGGAAAGACTATAAAGAGCTCCTAGATTAATTAATTCATCCCCACATTAATCAATCAAACACAAAGATCCAAAAAGATTATAAAAATTGCCCAAAGATGCAAAGCCAAGATGATCACAACTCAAAATTAGATAATTTTCTTATTAGTTAGACACTTTAGTCATCATAACAATTTACTTCATTCTCATATTTCTAAATATTTTTTATTTATGCATAAAAGTAATGTATTTCTACTCTGGCCAGTTTTGCTCAGTGGTAATTTGATTCCCGGTCAAGGGCAGGTACCTCAGTTGCAGGCTTGATTCCCAGCCCTAGTTAGGGTGCCTATGGGAAGGCAACCAATGCCTGCCTCTCTCTCTCTCTCTCTCTCTCTCTCTCTCTCTCTCTCTCTCTCTCCCCCTCCCTCCCTCCCTGCCTCCCGTTCACTCTCTCTGAAAAGAAAAATCAATGGAAAAAATTATCCTTGGGTAAGGATTAAAAAATAAAGTTTTTTAAAAATGTATTTCTACCACAAGCTTCTCTATATATGGCATTCCCTTTTCACTTTTTAAAACAGAAATGAAAGATAGACTCTAGTTTCTTTTTAAAATTGCAAGTGTTAGATAATCCTTTCATAACACACTTATGAGCATTTTTCTAAAATTAAACTGAAAATAAGACAAAAGCTCACCAGATAAATTATTTACTGTGACATTGCAATAATGGCCCACAAGAAAGAAAAATTCTGCACTATAGCACCAGGTAACTATCTTAAAAATACATCATAATGAATCTAGCCAATTAGTTCATAAAACAAAGAACATATCTATAGTCCAGTATACAAGTAAATTCAAAAGTATCTAGGTGTTCTAATTGAACTAATTGTATATGCAAAAGTGAAGGTTTAAGATATATAAATGTAATTTGCAATGCTTTCGAAAAGCATGCATTTTTAACTTGCTCTAAATTTTGATATTTTGAGCCCTATGTTATAGTGTTTTAGGTAATAAAGTGCTAGCATAATTTTGTCAATGAAAAAATTTATAGAAATAGTCATTAGTTTTATAGAGAAAGAATCAGTCTATAGGAATGCTGGAAGATTATTGACTGGTATATAACAAGTGAACTTTATCTTAACCTTGAACATAATTAAGACACTTCAAAAATGTAAGGATTGATAGTTAAGTTATAAAAATAGTTATGAATTGTATTGCCAGGCACTCTCTTAAGTATTTTATGTGAATTATTTAGTTTAAATATAAACTATGAGTGGATTTCTTTTACCCTCACTTTATAAATTAAGAATATGAGACAATAACAGATTATGTTACTGACATAAGGTCACACTGCCAGTAATTATTGGAGCTAGGAGTGAAACCTAGAAACTTTGTCCTGGAATCTGTGCTCTCAATGACAGCTATACTGCCTTCTTGTTAAACCATTTTATTATGTTCTGCACTGGATATTCCCACTTCATTAACTATACAAAGAAATTGAAAGAAGGTACTAATTTTAGATACAATCTTTAAATGAAATAAGAACAGAAAATATATACTTTAACTTATTATTCACCTGTTGCTTTATTCACCTATCATTTACCAAAATTTCTTGAGCAGCTCTTACGCATTATCCATATATATAAAACCCTAATATCCAAATAGACTGAATGGCAGAACAACCGAACAACCCATCGCAATGATGTGCGCTGACCACCAGGGGGCATGTGTGGAACATTGCAGGCGTTGGCTACAGTGGGATGGTGGGTAGGTGAGCTGGGGCTGGTCTCTGTCATTAGGGTGAGCCTCTGGTGGTTACTGAAATTTCTTTGACCCGCACGCTGTGGTCCCACCTTACACTTGCACCTGCTGCCAGTGCCCAGCACTGGTCCCTATCACTCGGTGCTGGCAGCGTGTGCAAGCAGTGGCTGCCAGACCTGATTGCCTCTGAGGGCTTCTCCACCTCCCCCTGCTCCTAAGGGGTGATCAGGGCAGCGCCATCAATAGGTGCGAGCAGGGCCGCCATCAGTGCATGGGAGCAGTGGCAGCAGGAACAGGGCTGCCGACAGACAGGAGACTGGGGGCTGCGGCAGGAGGGGCCAGGTGGGGGGCGTGGAAGATGGGCTGAGACCCGCCCCTGTGCCCACTGCAGGCTTGCAGCCCACAGTCCCTTTTAAGGTGCACGAATTTGTGCACTGGGCCCCTAGTGGTAAGATATGAGAGCACTCAGTGTAAAGACAAAGTCACTGTCCTCAAGTGTTTTGAAGCACATGAGAAATTCTCAAATTTGCATAAACTCTACATTGTTTAAAGATGGTTAAGGAACCAGAAATTTAGACAGATGCTATAAATTATTGAGATATAGAATGTTGGATACATAGTATAGTGAATTTTACTTCTACATGACTAGAGAAATGATAAAAAATTAGCACCATTTCTTTATTTTCATGTGAGGGACATTTCAGCATATTGTAATCCTTAGGCAAGCAGCATCAGTATCACTTGGGAATTTATATTAGACATGCACAATCTTGGCCTCCACCCCATATCTGCTGAATCAAAACTTGCATTTTAACAAGAGCCCAAGTAATATGTTTGCATACTGAAGCTTGAGAAGCCGTGCCTTAAAGACATCTACCCTGAATGTCTATGTTTTCATAGCCCCACTGGCATATATTGCATATAGAAGCTCCCAGTCACTAATATCTCTTTGGAAACCCACTGTGAATGTAGTTCCCTCAGAATGGGTCTCACTCATAGTGAGGGGATATCTGAATGGCTTGAGTGCAGAGAATTAGAGCCAGGATGATTCTGGCCAAGCATCTGGTCTGCTTATATTTGGCTTTAGTTATTATAATTTTCTATTATGCAAGATAAGAAATTTTTAAAAAGTGGCTGTGTGGGAGAAATATCTACTTCTAAATGAGAAGGCATTTGGATTGTTTGGAAAGCCAACAGAAGACAACATTATATTAACAGCAGGACCCAGAAAATTATACCCAACATATAATAAGTTAGCATAATGATGACAGATACAAAATTAATATGCAGACTCCAGCACCCCAGGAAATTTATCCTTCCATCCAAAATAATATGTGATGATTTAGCATGTGTGAAATCATATAATGATCCATTCCAATTACTAGATCTAGATCTGATCATTATGGAATGTAGGTGCTATGTGATGAAAAACACTGAGATTGAGAGGATTTTAATGTTGATTACATATATTTTGGCAAAAGTTCATTATTAATACTATGAGCTATCCTTGGGCTGACTTGTTACAAACAGTCATGCTCTTTGTTGGGTCAATCCAATGAAGCCAATTTTCTAAACCAGTCTGGCCTTTGCCTCCACTGAATGCTTTTATAATCTTTAAACTAGGACAAAAGTTTGAAAACTAAAAACAAACTGTTCGAGATATTCACTTGGGAATGAAACTTTAGAAATATGAACAAACTAAAGTCACTTTTATCACTCCCAGTCCCAAAATCAGCTTACACTAGTCTCAAGCATTTCCATAGGAGACATTATTCTCCAGTTATACAAAATTCCCAAAGAAATATTGCAGATCTATTATAGTTAAAAGGTCAGAAGCTAAGAGAGAAAAGGAATGATACATAGCCATGGAAATATAGTTAGAGAATTTTCACATTGTGCGGAGCAGACCCTGACACAAAGTGAAGTTAACAAGTAGCCACTGTTTTGCGTGAAATTTAAGTAAAAAAAAATTAAGTCTCACTGCCCCGCTAAAATAAATATCAGGTTATCTCTGCTGAGGATTAACAACTTAAAAATTTTAGTATGTAAATAATATATTTACTTAGCATGTGTCATATCTCAGAGAATTTTTTAATTTAATTTATTGGGGTGACATTGGTTAATAGATTACATAGGTTTCAAGTGTACATTTCTATGATTCATGATTTGCATATTGCATACATTTATTAATTGGAAGAATATGGCATTAGTTTGTTATGTTATATTGGAAATGTAGCTCAACTTTGGAAGTTGATCATAAATTAGAAAGCCAAAGTTTTTATTGTCAGACCTGGAAGTTAAATCCTTATTCTGTCATTTTCAGGGTGTGAGATATTATTAACTTTTCTCACTTTCCTCATCTATAGTCTGAGGATAATATCTACTTTTTTTAGAGCAGTTATTCAAAATGTAAAACAATTCAAAAGGGTTAAGAGACCAAACGAGACCATGTATGAAATGTCTTTCCCAACTGCTATTTCTTATCTGTTAATATGTTCATTCAATATTTTGACAATAATCTGATTTTTCCCACCAGTTATAATAGAACCCATCAGTTGCTTTTCCTGCTCTACTATGGTGTGCATGTCTTGTGACCTTAGTCTCTCTTTTTGTTTCTCCCAAGATGACAACCACTTTTCTTCATTACATAAGTGGCATTCACACTAGGACCAAGAAAATAATGCCCACAAGAGCAATATTTGGTCTGAGTAGCACTTTCAAAAAACCCAAGGCATAGCTATCTGTCTGCCACTTGAGAAAGGGGATTACTACAAAAATTCTTCCCACTATAAGAGTAGTGTTAGACCAAGCTCTTGATTTATGATCAACGGAAATAACTTATGCTGATAGCACCTGGAAACCCAATTTCATCATCCTGAAATAAACCTTTTTAAAAAAGTGCAATTGATGCAGACCTCACAAATTATAAAGTGTAATACATACTAGTACATGCTAATTTGAGTATATGCTCTTTGTCCTTAATGCTTTCATTTTCATTAGTACCATGATCATTACTGTGGCAATATCTTTATTAAAAACACTTTTTTGTTATGTTCTATGTCATGGATAAAATAGAGTGACAAGAAGAACTTTTAGTTTAGCTTGAAAATGTATTTACATACACATATTTATACATGCATATACCCATATGTGTACACACATATGCAGACATAACATATCCATATACCGACATAAATTATATATATAAAACAAAAGTGCATTCATATGTTACTTGTCTAATTGATTTATATTTTATAAAATTAGAAGCATGAAAATATAAAGCAAACATTTTTTTTTGTTTTTTCTCCACAAAAATAAGAGCTCAACTTCTTTTTTGTTGCCCTGTATGAAGAATAAGATCCTTTAATTTTCAGAACTGGCTCAGAATGACTGAATTAGCAAGAGCGTTGCTGAAGAGAATAATTTCAGTTGTGTTAGTTATTGAGTATATAAAGTATATAAAGCACATGTCCAATCCTTTGGCACTTTCTTTAATAAGAGAAGTATTACTGATGGCAGGCTTAATGTAGTCATTTTGCTTATCTCTCTCGTAAGAACTATTTACAGTCACATTCTCTATTAAATAAATCACACATTCTCTGTTAAAGTCACTAATAACAGGAATAATCTTGCACATATGTGTGATAATTTACCTTATTTACTACTAAAAAGATCTTCTTCACTGCCTGAAATTCCAACAAATATCAATTAATTTGGGTAATAAACATACTTAAAAATATGTTAGAAATGTCATAGTTCTAGGGAGGCTACCTAATGAATATTAACTGACTACCAAATGCATACTGAAGCAAGGACATACAAATATCTGAGAGAGAAGATGACTGGTGAGAAGTGTCACATACTCTTATATTTCAGATATTTTCATAATATAGAGGTTGCAGGAGCTATTTTGATAGAAATGACTTGGGAAAATTGTTATAGAAAATGAGTATCATGTGATGCATTAATTCAGGTAAAATATTACTAGATAAAGCAGGAAGTTGAGATTCCATTTTATAGATGCAAAAGCTTACATAATGGTATAATGTTGGTCAATATATGTATGCAATCTCAAAATCTAATATTCTGTAAATCTATGTATTCTATGTTTTCTATAAAGGTAAAAATCACAGAAGAGAAAAAAGAATGATTAGACAACAGGGAGAACCAATAAATGACAACAACTTTATTGCTTGCTTAGGAAGTCTAGCATAATGAATGTAACAGAGAATCTCAAATGAAATAGAATTAGCTATATCTATATATGGTTACTATTAGTCCCATCATATTCAGAGAGATAGAGATAGAGATAGATAGATAGAGATAGAGATAGAGATAGAGATAGAGATAGAGATAGAGATAGAGATAGAGGTAGAGATAGAGATAGAGACAGATAGAGATAGAGAGAGATAGATTACTGGCCTCATGCCTTCCACTGAATCTGCTTTGTCAATAGTCTCCTCTTTCAGAATTATATGCCCTTTCTTTTTATTTTTAAATTATAAATTGAGAAAGAGAAAATGGGCATACCTCTCAAATTTTATAGATAGCATTATAGAGTAGGTTTAGATAACTGTACAAAAAAAGCTCATGGTCTGGGCTGAGAATAAGAACAAAGAAAATGCTACAGATGCCCTGCCCCAGAAGGTTTCATCAGGGAGGGAGGGCCCTGCCTGTCTGACTGTGTGCATGTATGTTTGTACATGCATGTAGGGAAGATGAGTGCATAGGTGATTTAAGAAAAAAAGACATAAGGAGAGACATTGAATTATGCTTCAAAGTCTTGAGCCAAAATAGCTTGAATGTGGATATATGTGCATCATTTAAAGATCTGGTATGAAAGAAGCAAAAACAATAAAAACGTTTAATTGTTACTAATGGAACTAAATCACATTAATTTAAGCGGTATTGAAGAAAACTCAGTGTGGAAACAGAGGGGAATTTACAATATGACTTTATATTGTAGGTCACCTGATGTTGATATAAATTTTATGTTTTTAGTGTAATTATAGTTCATGATGGTCTGTCTCTGGGTACTAAAACAAAGAGTTAATAATTCTACGGACTTATTAAAGGACAGAAAAAATTCTAAGATTTTGTTTATACCAACCAATATAATCCTTTACCACAATCCTACAGAATGTAAACTCAGAGTTCAAGTGCCTAAAGCAACAAGAGATTAGTATGTAGCCTAAGTTGAACAACTGCATAGTGGCAGGAGCAGCAGTTCAACACAGGCAGGGTGTTTTGGGTTCCATGCGCTTAATTACCACACTTTACTGTAATGGCCAGCACTGTTTCTGTTTCCTCACCAGCTGCTGATAAAATATTGGATTCACATATTTTGTCAAAGATTTCTCTTAGTGCTCAAAGCTAAATATCATAAAGACACAAAAATTAGAGAAACTAAGATGGCGGCATAGATAAACACCGGGAAATTGCTGCTTCCCACAACAATCGATAAATGCATCAAAAACACAAGGTGGACATCATCCAGAACTACAGGAGGGCTGGCTGAGTGTAAATTCTACAACTAGAAGGAAAGAAAAGCACACTGCGAGTGGGAGGAGCTGCGGAGGTGGAGTGCAGAGGTACGGGGGCTCGCGCGGAAAGGGTCTGGCACCTGAGGACGCGGCTGTCTTTTTGAATCCAGAGGGAGACACAAGCTCCCGACGGCTCTGAAATCCGGTTCCGGGAAGTCTCTGGGGACCCAGGACTCATACAGGGAGATACTGGACTGTCTGGCAGCGGGCGAGCTTGAGAGCGGCTTTCCCTCAGAGGTGCTTGCAGCCATTGCCGGGACACTGGGACTCGCGACTCCTTAGGGCAGGGCTGAGGCTCCGCTGCCGGGAGCCGGTCCATGCTTGCTGTTTCAAGGGACCTGGCATATATGGCATATTGTTCTTAATATGTTTGCTCACCTTCTTGGCACTATGTGTTTTAACCAAGCTCTCCTCTCTGAGAAAGGTTGTTTCCCCAGGTAGGGATTTTCCCCTGAAGTTAGGGAGGGAATAAAACCTCTTAACTAAGTGCCAGGCGGGTAATTAATCACTTTAACTACAAACAATCGTGCTTAAGCTACATAATCTTTACTCCCTGGAATGAAGATAAGAATCGCCCTAACCTTTGTAATAGAGATTGATAGGATTGAATCAACTGGTATAAATACAGATGCAACAAGACAGCAAGACACAGAACTTAGAACACAGAACTTAGAATACAGAGCTTAGAACACAGAACTAAGAAGACAGAACCTACACAGAACCTACAGACAGAAGAACTTCGCTGGAGAGAACATGGCAAAAGATCCTGGACTGAACCTGACTACAGAAATTGGCAAGAGAACCTGACTAGAACCTGGTGACTGAACCTGGCTGGAGAACCTGGACAGAACCTGGCTGGAGAACCTAGCGAGGGAACATGGCTACAGAACCTGGCTGGAGAACCTGGAGAACCTAGCAAGAGAACATGGACACAGAACCTGGCTGGAGATCCTAGCCAGAACTTCGCTGGAGATCCAGACCAGAACTTGGCTGGAGATCCTGGCTAGAGATCCTGGCTAGGCTGCTGATCAACTGAACGCTGTCTCCGTGTCATTCCTTACTCGCCGACTCCGTCCACACCTTTGGGGACCCCTGGACCTGCTGGGGCAGGACCCCAGCACTCCGCCATAGCTGCTTTCTCTGCCCTTTGATTTCTTGAGACCCCGCCCCGCCTGCCGCAGAGGCTTTTTCATATGAATGCCCCGGCCATTTGCAACCTGTAATTACCTAACCCTAACCGCAGCAGGGCCAGATAGACCCAGAGCTTCCAAGAGAAGGCCCAAGGCCCCACAGCGGCTTGCATTGCTACACAGCTGAGCATCATCAGGGCACTTCCAAACTCCAAAAAAAAGGAAGGGGAATCTGCAGTTCTCTTCGTAGTTCCTGCTGTGTAACCTCAGGCAGAGGCTAAATTAGCACCTCCTTAGATCCAAGAGCCACTGTACCCAGTGGTCAGAGGGGAACCATCCAGATCACAACTCCTCAGATCCATAAGGGACACACTCAGGGTGCAGTCTCAGTGAGCACCAAAGCCCCACTGAAGCAAGTCTTGCCCCAGAAGGGTGTCTCCAGCACAGAAGTTCTCCCACTGCAGACACAGCTGATTCTCGCTGCCAATTGCCCTGGAGGTCAATTCCTCCCATTGATCCTACAACAACAAAGGCATAGCTACAACAAGACTGTGCACAAAGCCCACGAGGGGGTGCACCAAGAGTGTCCACCTCAGGTAACTGGGGAGGCTGAGCCACTGGGACCTACAGGACACCTAGCACACAAAGCCACTCTATCAACACAGGGAAGCAGCCAAAATGCGGAGACAAAGAAACAGGTCACAAATGGCAGAAATGGAGGAAAGCAAACGACTGGATATAGAGTTCAAGGCCACGTTTATAAGGTTTTTCAAGAATTTTATGGAAACCGCCGATAAATTTAATGAGTCCCTCAATAAGTTTAGTGAGACCATGGAGGACATGAAAAAGGACCAACTAGAAATTAAGCATACAATGACTGAAATAAAGAATAATCTACGGAGATCCAACAGCAGACAAAAGGATCCCAAAAATCAAGTCAAAGATTTGAAATACAAAGAAACAAAAAATACCCAACTGAAAAAGAAAAAAGAAAAGAGATTCCAAAAATATGAAGATAGTGTAAGGAGCCTCTGGGACAACTTCAAGCGTACCAACATCAGAATTATAGGGGTACCAGAAGAAGAGAGAGGGCAAGATATTGAAAACCTATTTGAAGAAATAATGACAGAAAACTTCCCCCACCTGGTGAAAGAAATAGACTTCCAAGTCCAGGAAGCGCAGAGAACCCCAAACAAAAGGAATCCAAAGAGGACCACACCAAGACACATCATAATTAAAATGCCAAGAGCAAAAGACAAAGAGAGAATCTTAAAAGCAGCAAGAGAAAGACAGTCAGTTACCTACAAGGGAGTACCCAAACGACTGTCAGCTGATTTCTCAACAAAAACCATGCAGGCCAGAAGGGAGTGGCAAGAAATATTCAAAGTGATGAATAGCATGAACCTGCAACCAAGATTACTTTATCCAGCAAAGCTATCATTCAGAATAGAAGGTCAGAGAAAGAGCTTCACGGATAAGAAAAAGCTAAAGGAGTTCATCACCACCAAACCAGCATTATATGAAATGCTGAAAAGTATTCTTTAAGAAGAGGAAGAAGAAAAAGGAACTCTTACCATTTGCCACAGCATGGATGGAACTGGAGAGCGGATAAATACCACATGATCTCACTCATTTGTGGAATATAATGAACAACATAAACTGATGAACAAGGACTGATCCAGAGATGGAGAGGCATTGATTGGACTGTCGGGCTTTGGAGGGAGGGTAGGGGAGGGTGGGGGTAAGGGGGAAAGATCAACCAAAGGACTTACATGCAGGCATATAGGCCTAACCAATGGACACGGACAACGGGGGGGGGGGGGGTGAGGGCATGAGCGGGGGGGGGGTAGAGGGTAACGTGGGGACAAGGACACATATGTAATATTTTAATCAATAAAAATATATTAAAAAAAGACACAAAAATTACAAGATAAACCTTGAAGAGAAAGCTTTCTGTCAATTATCTACACTAATAAAAGACAAACATGCAAACTGACCGTACCTTCGCTATGCCTTAAGCCACACCCACCAGCCAATCAGAGCGACTATATGCAAATTAACCCAACCAAGATGGCGGCCAGCAGCCACAGAGCTAGAGCAAGCAGGAGGCTTGGTTGCCCCAATGATGGAAGAAGCCAAGCTTCCCACTTGCTGCATCGGGCTCTGAGCTACACTCAAAGCAACAAAGTTTCAATTCTAGAAGGTGAATAAACCCCAAATATCTGCTTTCAGCCGGCTGTGGCCACGGAGCTGAAGCAAGCAGGAGGCTTCCCTCCTGCCCTCCCTGGCTGGCTCTGAGCTCCTCTCAAGGCTACAAAGTTTCAATTATAGAAGGTAAATAAATCCCAGAATAATAAAAAAAGGAGAGGCTGGGAGCTTCTGTTGCCAGGGGGCTTGGCCAGCCTGAAAACAGCCCTCAGCCCCTCACCCAGACTGGCCAGGAACCCCAGCAGGACCCCCACCTGACCCAGGACACCCTTCAGGGCAAACCAGCCGGCCCCCACCCATGTACCAGGACTCTATCCTATATAAAAAAGGATAATATGCAAACTGACCCAAACAGCAGAAAGACTGGGAATGACTGGTCACTCTGACACACACTAACCACCAGGGGGCAGACGCTCAATGCAGGAGCTGCCCTCTGGTGGTCAGTGCACTCTCACATGGGGGAGCGCTGCTCAGCCACAAGCCAGGCTGATGGCTGCCAGCACAGCCGTGGTGGCGGGAGCCTCTCCCGCCTGCTCAGCAGCACTAAGGATGTCCGACTGCAGCTTAGGCCAGCTCCCCCCTGGCAAGTGGACATCCCCCGAGGGCTGTCCGGGCTACCAGATGGATGTCTGACTGCCACCTTGGGCCCAATCCCCCAGGGAGCGGGCCTAAGTCAGAAGGTGGACATCCTCCAAGGGGTCCCAGCCTGTGAGAGGGCACAGGCCGGGCTGACGGACCCCCCTGAGTGCACAAGTTTTTGTGCACCAGGCCTCTAGTCTATACTAATAAAAGGGCAATATGATAATTAGACCGGGAGACCTTACAGATGACCTTCTGGACCTCCTTCTAGACCAGGGGTGGACAAACTTTTTGACTCGAGGGCCACAATGGGTTCTTAAACTGGACCGGAGGGCCGGAACAAAAGCATGGATGGAGTGTTTGTGTGAACTAATATAAATTCAAAGTAAACATCGTTACATAAAAGGGTATGGTCTTTTTTTTTCAATAGTTTTATTTCAAATGGGCCTGATCCGGCCCGCAGGCTGTAGTTTGCCCACGGCTGTTCTAGACAAAATTGTGGCTGGGAGGGCAGAGGCAAGCCTCCAAGGCTGGGAGGGCCACTGCAGAGCCCCAATAGGGTGGGCAGGGCCTCCCTCTTGGCAGCATTGATCACAGAGCCCTGGCAGGGTAGGCAGGGTGAGCAGGGCCTCCCTGTGGGCTAAAATTGATCCCAGAGCCTAGGCCTGGTGGGCAGGGCCTCCTTGTGGGCTGGGATTAATGACAGAGCCCAGGCCAGGTGGGAAATGCCTACCTCTGCTCTGCCATTGATCTCAGAGCCCCAGCAGGGTGGCCAGCGCCTCCATCTGTGCATCATTGATCACAGTACGCTGGCAGGGTGGGCATGCAGGCAGGGGGGGAGTTGGAGGTGAGCAGGCCAGCAGGATGGGGGCAGTTGGGGGTGATTAGGCTGGCAGGGGGCAGTTGGGGGCGAGCAGGCCAGCTGGGGGAGCAGTTGGGGTGAGCAGGCCGGCAGGGTGGGGGCAGTTGGGGGCGAGCAGGCTGTTGGGGGGGGGCAGTTGGGGGCGAGCCCGCTGTTGGGGGGGGGAGTTGGGGGCAATCAGGCTGGCAGGCAGAGTGGTTAGGGGAAATTAGGCAGGCAGGCAGGTGAGCCGTTAGGAGCCAGCAGTCCCAGATTGCGAGAGGGATGTCCGACTGCTGGTTTAGGCCCAAACCCTGACCAGCAGTCGGACATACCCCGAGGGGTTCCAGATTGGAGAGGGTGCAGGCTGGGCTGAGGAAACCCCCCCTCCCCTGTGCACAAATTTCGTGCACGGACCACTAGTCATTAAGTATATTACCTTCAAGTTTTTCATAAAATCCTTATGAAAGTTAGCTTTAACAAAGTTAGCTTAAATAATTATACAATAGTGTGGTGAAGGCCTGGGGTGGGGGCAGGTAAGGGCTAGAAGGGGTCAATGGGAAGAAACTTTCAACAATAAAGATAATTTTTAAAAAAATCATTATACAGCACACATACACACTCACATACACATACCATTTTAAATAAGATAAAATTCAATTAATATAAAATTCATCATTTTTACCATTTTAAAGTTGTATAAATCAGCAGTTTTTAGTACATTCCCAATGTTTGCAACCATCATCACTATCTATTTAGGCCCCCTAAAAGGAAACTACACACCCATTTAAGAAGTCACTCCATCTTCCCTCCTCCCTCCATTCCCTGACAGCCACTAATCTTCTTTCTGCCTCTATGTATTTGCCTATTTTGATTGTTCATGTAGATTGATACCATAAGTGATCTTTTGTGTCACGCTCCTTTCACTTAGCATAATGGTTTCAAGGTTCATACACATTTTAAGATGTATCAGTACTCACGCCTTTTTATCATTGACTAATATTTTATCGCATGGGTATACCACTTTTGTTTATCAATTTACCATTGGATAGGCATTCGGTTGTTCTCCTTTGGGCTATTATAAATAGTGCTACTATAAATATTTGTGTTCCAAGTTTTGAATGAACATATGTTTTTAATTGTTTGGAGTATATAACTAGGAGTGATATTGTAGAACAGTATGGTAATTCTATGTTTAGCCTTCTGAAAAATTGCCCATTTTCTACAGTGACCTTATCATTTTACATCCCTACTAACAATATGTAAGGGTACTGGCTTTTTCACATATTCACAAACACTTGTTACTTTTCCAGTTTTTTATTATATTCATCCTAAAGGGAAGGAACTGTTATCACATTGTGGTATTGACTTTCATTTCACTAATGACTAATGGCATTGAGTATCTTTTCATGTGCTTGTTGGTCATGTATATCCTTTTTGAAGAAACATATTTTTAAGTCCCTTATCTTTTTTTAATTGTTTAGTTTTGTCATTGTTGAGTTGTAAAAGTTCTATACATATTCTAGACTCTTATCCTATATACATTGCAAATATTTTATCTCATTCTGTAGATTGTATTTTTACTTTTTTGATCATGCCCTTTAATACTATGTTTTAAAATTTTTGTGAAGTCCAATTTATCTATTTTTTCTTTTGTTGTTTGTGCTTTTGATGTCAAATCAAGTAATTCATTGCAAGACCCAAGGCAAGACTATGCTGTTTTTCCCCTAAGCATTTCAGAGTTTTAGCTTTTCTATTAAAGTCTTTATTTATTTTTGATTTATTTTTTTTTCTTTATTGATTAAGGTATTATGTGTCCTTATCCCCTCATTGCTCCCCCTACCCCCCCCCCCACACTTATGCCCTCACTCCCCTGGTGTCTGTGTCCATTGGTTAGGCTTATATGCATGCACACATGTCCTTTGGTTGATCTCTCCCTTTCCCCTACCCGCCCCTGCCTTCCCTCTGAGGTTTGATGGTATGATCAATGTTTTTCTGTCTCTGGATCTGCTTATGTTCATCAGTTTATGTTGTTCATTACATTCCACAAATGAGTGTGATCACGTGATATTTATCTTTTGCTGACTGGCTTATTTCGCTTAGCACAATGCTCTCCAGTTCCACCCATACTGTTGCAAATGGTAAGAATTCCTTCTTTTTTACAGCAGCGTAGTATTCCATTGTGTAGATGTACCACATATTTTTTAATCGACTCATCTGCTGATGGGCACTTAGGCTGTTTCCCAATCTTAGCTATTGTAAATTGTGCCACTATGAACATAGGGGTGCATATATCCTTTCTGATTGTTGTTTCTGATTTCTTGGGATATATTCCTAGAAGTGGGATTACTGGGCCAAATAAAAGTTCCATTTTTAGTTTTTGAGGAAAGTCCATACTGTTCTCCACAGTGGCTGCACCAGTCTGCATTCCCACCAGCAGTGCACAAGAGTTTCTTTTTCTCTGCATCTTCGTCAGCACTTGTCGTTTGTTGATTTGTTGATGATAGCCATTCTGACAGGTGTGAGACATTACCTCATTGTGGTTTTGATTTGCATCTGTCAGATGATTAGTGGCTTTGAGCATGTTTTCATATGTCTCTTGGCCTTCCTTATGACCTCCTTTGAAAAGTATCTATTTAGGTCTGATGACCACTTTTTGAATTGGTTGTTTTATCTTCCTTTTGTTAAAATTGTATGAGTTCCCTGTAAATGTTGGAGATTAAACTTTTATTGATGACAATATTGGCAAATATGTTCTCCCACGCAGTGGGCTATCTTGTTTTGTTGATGGTTTCTTTTGCTGTAGAGAAGCTTTCTATTTTGATGTAGTCCCATTTGTTTATTTTCTCTTTAGCTTCCATTGCCCTAGGAGCTGTATTGGTGAAGATACTGCTTCAGCATATGTATGAGATTTTTCTGCCTGTGGATTCCTCTAATATTTTTTATGGTTTCCCATCTTATGTTTAAGTCCTTTATCCATTTTGAGTTTGTTTTTGTGTATAGCGTAAGTTGGTGGTCTAGTTTCATTTTTTTTTAATGTATCTGTCCAATTTTCCCAGTACCATTTATTGAAGAGACTGTCTTGACTCTATTGTATGTTCTTGCCTCCTTTTTATTTATTTTTAATCTTCACCTGAGGACATGTTGTTATTGATTTTGAAAGAGAGAGAGGAAGAAAGGGAGGGGAGAGTTGGAGGAAAGGAGGAAGAGAGAGAGAGAGAAACATCAATATGAGAGACAAACATCTATCAGTTGCCTCCCAGATACGCCCAGATCAGGGATGGAACCTACAACCTTGATATGTGCTCTGATCAGGAATTGAACCCATCACCTTTTGGTTCATGGGAGGATGCTTCAACCAATGGAGGCACACCGTCCAGAGCAAGTCTTTGATCTATTATGAAATATTCTTTAAAATATTTTGTGTGTTGTAGAAGCCCAACTTCTTTCTTTTACATGAGGATATTCCGGTGTCCAGCCCAACTAGTTGAAGAGACTATTCTTTCCCTATTGAATGGTCTTGGTGTCTTGTCCAACATTAATTAGCCATAGATGTATGGGTTCATTTCTGGATTGTCAATTACATTTCTTTAGTCTATATGTCTACTTTTTTTTTTTTAAATATATTTTATTGATTTTTTACAGAGAGGAAGAGAGAGAGATAGAGAGTTAGAAACATCGATGAGAGAGAAACATCGATCAGCTGCCTCCTGCACATCCCCCACTGGGGATATGCCCACAACCCAGTTATATGCCCTTGACCGGAATCGAACCCGGGACCTTTCAGTCCATAGGCCGACGCTCTATCCACTGAGCCAAACCGGTTTCGGCATATATGTCTACTTTTATGCAATACTGCACTCTTTCAATTTCTATAGGTTGGTAGCAATTTTTGAAATAAACAAATGTGAGTTCTCCAATTCTGTTGTTCAAGATTATTTTAGCTATTCAGGGTCCCTTGCATTTTCTTATGAATTTTAGGATCAGCATTTCAATTTCTGCAAAGAAGTATTACAATAAATCTATAAGTACCTTGGGGAGCACTACCATATTAACAGTATTATTTTCCAATCTGTTAATCAGAATATCTTTCAATTTATTTAGATGCTCTCTAATTTCTTTCAACAATGTTTTATAGTTTTAGATGTACATTTCCTAAACTTCTTCACTTAAATTGATTCCTAATTATTTTTTGTTATTACATGATATTGTTTTTAAATTTCTTATTTAGATTGTTTATTGCAAATGTATAGAAATACAGCTGATTTTGCACATGATCTGGTATCCTGCAACATTGAAACATTCATTTAATAGCAGTATAGTTGTATATGAGTTTGTGTGTGCTCTGCAAATTGAGATAGTTTTACCTCTTCCTTTCCAATGTCAATGCATCTTAATTCTTTTTATTGCCTCATTGCTCTGGCTGGAACTTTTATTACAGTGTTAAATAGAGTAGTAAAAGCAGGCATCCTCATTTTGTTCCTGATGTTTTGGGGGGAAGCTTTCAGTCACTTAAATTAAGTATATTACCTTTAGGTTTTTCATAAAATACTTTATCATGTGACAAAGTTACCTTCAATTCTTATCATATACGGTATTTCTGTCATCCAAATGTGCTGAATTTTGTCACACACTTTTCCTGCATCCACTGAAATGATCATGTTTCTTTTTATTATTTAATTAATGTGGTGTATTACAAGAGAGTGAGCTGCCTTCTCCCAGGCCTCTGCCATGCTTGGGAGTGCGGGATGATAACAAGGTAAACTAAAACACCATAACGTTTTTATCAAAATTTTGAAGTTATCTTTTTCATTAAGCACTCTCCTCATTGTTGTTGTTTTTTGTTTTTTTTGTTAACAGATGCCGTAGTTCAGAAAACTTTGATTCTGGCAGTTTGTGGCAACTTACACATTGTGTAGAAAAAAATTGCGCAAAGTTCCTTACTCTGCTAATTTGCTGATATCTCTCAAGTACATATGATTGATTAAACATGGTCTTTAAAACTACACATTCTATATGTGGGCCTGTGGTTTTGGGGAAATAATACTGGTGAACATATATGCAGACCCTTCATTTTGAATCTCTTAGTGTTAACTGAACCTCTCTAAAGCAAATACCCTATATTTGCATATGTGTGCTATTCTTTTCACTATTACTGGTTTCTTTTTTAAAAATATGTTTTTATTTACTTTAGTGAGGAAGGGAGAGGGAGAGAGAGATAAAAACATCAATGAGGAAAGAGAATAATTGATGGCTGCTTCCTGCATGACCCCACTGGGGATCAAGCCTGCAACCCAGTCATGTGCCCTTGACTGCAATCAAACCCAGGACCCTTCAATCCACAGACCAACACTCTAGCCCAGCTGTGGGCAAACTACAGCCCGCGGGCCGGATCCGGCCCGTTTGAAATGAATAAAACTAAAAAAAAAAAAAGACCGTACCCTTTTATGTAATGATGTTTACTTTGAATTTATATTAGTTCACACAAACACTCCATCCATGCTTTTGTTCTGGCCCTCCGGTCCAGTTTAAGAACCCATTGTGGCCCTCGAGTCAAAAAGTTTGCCCACCCCTGCTCTAGCCACTGAGCCAAGCTGGCTATGGCTATTACTGGTTTCTATTCTAATTACTTTATGTTATTTAATTGTTTATGTACCTAAAATAATCTAGATAATCCATAAATCTTTATAAATAGCTCTAGGATATAAACATTAATATACATATGAAAAATCATATAATTAAGTTCAACTCATTCATGAGAGTGGTAAATGCATGCTGATGACCTTGAATAAGGTAGCTCCTCAATTCTACTCAGACTATTCATCAAGTCAAATGAATTAAAAGCAAAATAAACCAAAAACAATTTCTGAGATATTTTAAACTAAAAATCATTATTTAAATCTCTATTTTGGAGGGCACAAGGGTTACGTACACTATTAATAATATTTGTAGCTACCTTTGAGTTATATATTGATGCACATAATCCTTTTCCAAATTTTTGTGCTGTTTATCAAATAAGGCTACATCCATTCCGTCAAAGAGTGCTGAAGTTTAAAAAAGTCCAAAGTATTTATACAAGAGGTAAAAATATTTCATAATTCATAAATAAGTTTCTTCAACTGTGTGCTTGTTAGTCACAGTGGGTATCTAGAATGATTACACTAGCACCGCATATCCTCTGGGTTTATCTAACACTAATTACACAAGTGACCTTCTAGCTCACAAAGTCAAAATGCCACATTAACACTGGTATTTCCTTTGATATGCTTGCCAGATTTGGAAATGCACAGTGCTATAAATCATACGTATGTGCTGTGCACATACCATTTTCCAGTGGCAGAGTAAGAACAATTTTATAACATATTTGTAAAGTTAACTAATAAAAGCATTAACTTTGGTTGGCTGGCGTGGCTCAGTGGTAAAGTGTTAACCTATGAACCAGGAGGTCACAGTTCGATTCTGGGTCAGGGTACATGCCTTGGTTGTAGGCTCGATCCCCCATGTGGGGCATGCAGGACACAGCCAATCAATGATTCTCTCGCCTCATTGATGTTTCTATCTCTCTCTCTCCCTCTCCCTTCCTCTCTGAAATCAATAAAAATATATTTTTAAAAAAGCATAACCTCAATGTTAAAAAGGTAAGACAAAGCCTACTGAAAGAAAATCAAAACATTTGAAAACATCTCTCCTTCCAAAAAAACAGCTTTTTAGAGTTTACACCAGAAATAAACTTAAATAGTAGTACTCTAAACATGAAAATTGTTAACTCCTAAATATGCAGAACCTAATAAGAGAACTAACCCTACCATGAAGGCATTGACTTCTGTACAGAAACTGAGACTATAAGTTGTTGGGAAACTCCTTTTCTTGGCAATCGCAGCTCTAAGCTTGTGCCAATTTTAGTGCCAACAGACAGCTGACATGGGACATTTTGCTGAAAGAACAAAAGATATATTCTTTGCTTGGAATGAGTCTTCTATTTTGCTCTAATTGTAAGGTAATGATTAAATATATCTAACCCATTTAAGTCAGAATAGCTGAAGAAAGTCACAGGAAATTGCATTTCAAAGCATATATGGAGGATGGGGATGGTAAGGTGGGTGAGGATTTTAGTCATTGTGACATTCAAAAAGAGACAACAGCTCCCAATGGAATTCTAAGATGTGATGGTTCAAACATTAATGCAAGTCATTTTGAAGTTAAAGTCTTCATTAAAACCTTGGAGTTTATAATCTGAACTTTGTGCTTCTTATTGCCCTATTAACCAAAAAAGTGCCAGCCGACAGATTTTTTTTAAAAAGTGTATATATTGATTTGAGAGAGAGAGAGAGAGAGAGAGAGAGAGAAAGAGAGAGAGAGAAACATTGATTTGTTGTTCCAGTTATTTATGCATTCATTGTTCATTGTTTGATTCTTTTATGTGCTCTGACCTAGAACTGAACCTGCAAATTTGGCATATCTGGATGATGTTATAACCAACTGAGCTTCCTGGCCAGGGCCCAGACAGAATTTTGTTTTAATTAAAATTTTTAAAGCTATAAACTGGACACCCCAAATGTTACTGTTAGGTAGGAAGTTAGACATGAGCAGCTGGGGTGGGCTTGCTCTATGTCCTGAACAGGGGTGGGACCAACATTGCCTCCAGAGTGCCTTGCTTTGGGCAGCCCAGCAGTCGGCAGATCGCCAGTGGGCAAGTTTGGAGTCAGTAGGTTCTTGTTGGTGCCAACTCAGAGGAAAAGGACATGACCTCAAAGCCAATGGGACCTCACTAGGGCTCTGGACTAATTATAATAACATTTGCGTTTCGGTTTTGACCCCACCCCTTGTGGGTTTTTCTGTATGCATTATGTGTAAGAGCATGCCCAGAAGAATGACAGTGTTTGTCAGTCATCCCTGAATGCAAATGAAAGGCTTCACCCAGAAAATCCTTCTTTTAATCCCAGGAGTTGGGGGACCATGCTCTCTCTCACACATGCTCTACCTACAAGGAGCACACCCATGCCATTCCCTTTGACTTTCTCTGCCCTCACAGGCACATATCCCCCAAACTCTAAGGGACTCCCTGAGACTTGCAACCACGGAAGAAATGGGCAGCTGCAGTTTGTCCCAGGCTCAGCCCCTGAACCTGTCTCCAAGGTCTCCTTTCCTCTAACTTCCCAGTGAGCTAAAGCAGCATGACCATTGTCTTTCAACTGTTCCATTCCTCCTTTGGAGTGTATCTTCAATAAACCCCATTTTGCTTTACTTTTATTTTCATTGACCTTAAAATCTTTTCTATGTTGATGAAAAGAACCGAGGTCCCAGGCAGAAACCACAATTGTTAATATTACCATCAAGTATGTGCAATTACATCATATAGATATGCTCCAAATATTAAGACAGACCCCCCCCCCTTTTTTTTACTACAATAGAACTAACTCTATTACCATCATCAATTAGGGAATCACTCCATTACAGTTTATAAAAGAAAACTGAAAGGGTAGGGATGTGAAAGAGAATCAAAGTGGGGGGATTCATGTTGAAAGCATTTTTAAATGGAATCTCCAGGCCTAACATTTTGCACTAAGAGGAAAGATCAGAGTAGAATGAAATAGTTCTGGGGTTAGAATAGTATATACCTTCTGTAGCTTGGAAAAATATATGAGCATGGAGACTGACACCTGCTTTTTGTGTCAAGATTTATACCAACTGAAGACCAAGCAAGCACAGCACCTGCCAGTAAAACAGACATCGAGCACAGCATAGAGACTGTAAAGGTGGAAAGAATCTGAAAGTGGGAAAGAAAGATGGTGGACTGGCTAGGAATGTTAGGATTTGAAGAATAACACTGGTGAGTTCTTTTCTTTGTGTGTGTGTGTGTTAATCCTCACCTGAGGATATTTTTTCCATTGCTTTTCAGAAAGAATGGAAGGAAGGGAGGGAGGGATTGGAAAGAGAGAGAGAGAGAGAGAGAGAGAGAGAGAGAGAGAGAGAGAGAGAGAGAGAGAGATGAGATAGACACATCAGTTTACTGGTTGCCTCCTATATGGGCCCAGACTTTAGGCATGGAACGAACCTGCAACCCAGGTACATGGCCTTGACCAGGGGTTGAATTCTTGATCCTTTGGTACTTGGGCTGATGCTCTGACCACTGAAAAACAATGGCCAGGGCTCTCTTCTTAAAAAATTTACCATATAGATCAAACTGAGTGACTGCAAACATGAATGTCCAATAGGCATAGGCAGAAAAAAAGGAGAGAGGAAGGAAGGGATGGAGGGAGGAACAAAGAAATGAAGAAGCAAAAAAGGAATGCAAAAAGGAAGGAAGTATGCCGAAACCGGTTTGGCTCAGTGGATAGAGCGTCGGCCTGCGGACTGAAAGGTCCCAGGTTCGATTCCGGTCAAGGGCATGTACCTTGCTTGGGGGCACACCCCCAGTGGGTGGTGTGCAGGAGGCAGCTGATCGATGTTTCTCTCTCATCGATGTTTCTAACTCTCTATCTCTCTCCCTTCCTCTCTGTAAAAAATCAATAAAATATATTTAAAAAAAAAAAAAAAGGGAGGGAGGGAGGGAGGGAGGGAGGGAGGGAGGGAGGGAAGAAGGGCCAAAATAATAGGAAAGAGGAATTGAGGAAGTGCCTAATGGGCAGACCTAAACTTATGTCAGCATTGTCTTGAATCTGCCTGAAGAACAGGGCCGACCTTTGCCCCAAGATGTCCCTTCATCAACAGTGTAACTGGAACCATATCCAACTCACATCTCACATCCATGGGCAGAAGAAAAGTTTTCTTACAGTACTGAAGATGACTTTCTGCCCAGTAGCTCATGGCCGTCCACCCAGTAGCAGAAGGCAACCTCAGACCAATGTCACCCAAGCACAGTAACTCCTATCTTCTATCCAGCAGCAAATAATGACTCAGGCCAGGCACTGCCAATTCTCCAGTCAATGGCAGAAGGTAATTCTTTCTCGCATTTTCTGAACCTCCACCCAGTAACAGAATACCACTCAACCTCACAGCTCCTGGTCCTCTAAAAAGTGTCAGAAGCTGCCCATGTAGGTGCTTCCTTCTTCAGTACTACTGGGAAAGATGGACAGGAAAGACCATTGCCACTGGGTGGCCAGGGTAAAGGTCAGGGAAAACACTCTCTGTCATGCAATTCTGGCATGTATCACCATTCACCTAAGGAGACTGAGAACAAGGAAAGTGCCTTCTTTCCCACTGGCTAAACCAGCAGAAATCTCACCTGAACTCAAGTGAAATCTATACTAATAAAAGGGTAATATGCTAATTAGACCAGATAGACTGGATGTCTTCCAGATGTCCTTCCGGACAAAGCCATGGTGGCAGGGGCCGAGGCAGAGGCAGTTAGGGGCAATCAGGCAGGCAGGCAGGTGAGTGGTTAGACAGGGGTGGGCAAACTTTTTGACTCGAGGGCCACAATGGGTTCTTAAACTGGACCGGAGGGCCGGAACAAAAGCATGGATGGAGTGTTTGTATGAACTAATACATGTTAACACTGCTGCTGGTGAAGGAGCGGAGGGGAGAGCAAGAGAACCCTCTGCTCTTTCGGCTCCGTGGGCTGGATAGAACAGCTGAACGGGCCGGATCCGGCCCGTGGGTCGTAGTTTGCCCACGGCTGGGTTAGGAACTAGTGGTCCCAGATTGTGAGAGGGATGTCCAACTGTCGGCAATCGGACATCCCCCAAGGGGTCCCGGATTGGAGCGGGTGCAGGCCAGTCTGAGGGACTCCCCTCCCCCATGCATGAATTTCATGCACTGGGCCTCTAGTGGGATATTAGCAGCATTATAGGGCTCAGTAAACTAAATTGTCATTGGAACTATAGTCCACAAAATAGGCCAAAACTAATACATTAAACTTAAACAGAGTAATTGTCTGCTAAAAATCAAACATTTAAAAAGAACCAAGAGTCTCTGCATAATAGGTAAAATGTCTAGAATACTTGAAAAATCACTTATCATACCAAGAATCAGGAAAATCACATTAATGACAAATTACAATCAAGTAATGACAACATTAAGATGAATTTGATATTGGAATTATCTAACTCAGACTTTAAAATGACTATCACACCTGCATATAAATTCCATGACTCTGATTTTAACAAAACAACACACGTACATGGTTAGAAAACGCCATGTTTAAAAGGTATCCAGTGGAAGGGCTGTGCCTAACCACTGCTGTCAATATTGTCCCAGCAGAAGCTGCTGTTAATGTTTCCAAAACCATGTATATTTTACCAGTTAAAAAAATAAAATTAAAATAAAATGTTGATCACAAGTGTGATTTAGAAATCAATCATATATTCTTCTGAAACAAATGGAAAAAAACCACAAAACACAAAACCCAGAAACTCTCAACAAAGAAATAGTTTCTTCTTTTAAAAGAATAAATAGATAATTACAAAATTTAAAAATACTGAATAATACAATCACCAAAATAAAAATCTGGTTGGATGGGTTCTATTGCAGAGTAAAGAATCACTGAACTTTATAACAGGTCAATATAAATTACTTAATCTGAGCAATAGAAAGAAAATATAATGCCAATACAATAAACAGAGCCTTGGGTCCTGTGGAACATAAGAACTAACAGTTAGATATCGGGATTCCAGAAGGAGATGAGACAAAATGTGAGACTGAAGAAAGTATTTGAAGAAATAATAGCTTTAAAAACTCCCAAGTTTGAGGAAGACATAAAGCTACAGATTTAGAAATATGATATTAAATAGAAAATTCCAGAAATAAAGGGTTATTTTTTTACTGATTTTGATGGTTGTATTAAGATTCATATTTTTATTATGCTATTTCATTTTATTTTTATAACAATAAAATTGATACAGCTCCTGGTAAAATTCAATGTCCCATAGAGTGCTTGTTTTCATTTTTTAAATTAAATTTATTGGGGTGACATTGGTTAATAAAATTATATAGGTTTCAAGTATACAATTATATGATACATCATCTGTATATTGCATTGTGTGTCCAACACCCAAAGTAAAGTTTTCTTCTGTCACCATATATCTGATCCCCTTTACCCTTTACTGCTCCCCCATCCCTTTCCCTCTGGGTCAACCATACTGCTATCTTTGTCTATGGGCTTTAGTTTATCTGCTTTTCTTGTTTGTTCATTTGTTTCAGTTTTATTTTTCACATATGAGTGAAATCATGTGGTTCTTGCCTTTTTCTGTCTGACTTACTCCGCTTGGCATGATATTCTGAATATTCATTCATTATTTTTTACAAATAGCAGTATTTCAACTTTTTTATGGCTGAGTAGTATTACATTAAACATTGTTTTAAATTGTGCACTGTTTGGAGTACTGTGACAAAATCTTGTGACTAACACTATGTCACAAAGCCACCTAATTCACCTCACCTCATTTCATCCTGTAAGCATTGTATCATCCTAAGAAGGGTCATTACAGTACAATAATATTTCATTATAAGCACACATTTTAATGTAATATTAAAAATTAGAAAAATAAGCACAATTTTATGTCTTTTCTCAGAAAGGAAATCAAACATGCAGCTTATAACTATGTGCTAAACTGTTTATTCATTTCCTTTTCGTAGACTCTATGGAGAAGCGCTATTGAATGTTTTGAAATTGTTGCTATGGACTGATGTTTAAATTGAAATTATGTTTGATATTGTAGAACAAGTATAACTCCTTGTAGAATGTTTTAGAATATTCCCTACTAAAATAATTTTGAAGAACTAGTAAATGTTCCTGAAAATGTTTGAAGTTTTATGCATTTTAGCAAAAACTTTCAAATTGAGTGTATCTACAGCTGGAAAGATATTATATAAGAGAAGAGAGCTTTGAACAGAAAGCCAATCTCTACCATTTTAATCAGATGTTCTTTTTTTTAAAAAATTTAAATTTACCGAGGTGACATTGGCTAATAAAATTATATAGGTTTCAAGTGTGCAATTATATGATACATCATCTGTATATTGCATTATATGCACACCACTCGAAGTCAAATCATACAATAGTATGATGGTTACCAGAAGAAAGGAGGGAGGGATAGTAAATGGTAAAGGGGGACAAACATAGAGTGATAGATTAGTTAGATATTCTCTCTCTTCAACCTGGAATATAAGATGTTTTAAGTTTCCTTTTCTTCATCACCTAATGCGTTTATAATCATTTCTTCCTTTGAAAGATGTGTTCTCTTCCCCCATTCTACCCCTCCATCAAGATCACAGTCTTTGGTTTTCTTACTTTATCTTTGGATGGGAATATATATATACTAATTATTCTTTATAATTTCTGTCTTGTCCTACACCCTAGTCATATAAGCAGCCAACCAATCTTAAAATGCCTGTCATTCCTCCATTCTCTTTGATAACAGATCACATCCATATAATTCCATGATGCACTTTCTCCATTCTTTGCTTTTCTTCTCCTCTCAATAACACCTCCAGTATCATTCCTTATCCACTACGCCTTCCTATCACAAATCAGAACTAACATTCACATTATCTTTTCTGTTGTCTCTTACATTTTTTAAAATTGATTTTAGAGAGAGGAAGAGAGAGACTGACAGATATGTATAGAGAAACATGTATTTATTGTTCCAAGTATATATGTGTATTCATTGGTTCATTCTTGCATATGCCCTGACAGCCAGGAACAAACCTGTGACATATCGGGATGATGCTTTAAAAACTGAGATATCCAGTCAGGGCCAAGTTTTCTATTGTCTCTTTAATCAACAAAATTATACGTCATCTATGAGGTAGTAGCTGGCATAAAGCTTTCACTTTGTCTTTCTGTTTCAAATATTATTCTCTTCATTATATCTTCCTGATAATAAAACATAATAATTATGGTTTGGCAAATAATTTTATTATCTTAGCATTTTAAGTTCTTTATTTGCATACTATTTGTTCTATGTTAATGCCCAATTAAAAAAACTATCTAAATTTGTAAGCTTGATGTTTCTATTAAAAATCTCTCCCTTTGGACATGACAGTATACATTTTAAAGGAATTCACACTGTCCTACACTATACCATTTACTTCTTTTAACTCCTAACTGATAGATTATATATCCAGATTTAACCTATTTTTAAGTTGCAAAGCAAAGTCACATTAAATTAAATAATAAGAAAAAATAAATTTGAAAGTGATGGACCTATTTTGCTTCTCCTAATTTGATAATTTGCTGGTACATAAAGTACAAAATACTAAACCATTTATTTCAGGTAAAAGAGGTTTTATAGAATCTCAGTTTATAATTAAGCAACACTTTGTTTTAAATCAGTAATAGTAATGTTATTTTAAAAACCTAGTGGTTATAATATTTTATATTTTATACATTTTAGATTTATATTTTATACATTTTGCATTGATTTTATCTAAACTAATTTTTCTAATAAATGATTCATCTTAATTTTATATAAATATCATTTGGTAATGCAAAATGTTTGCAATATTCTCATGTCTAAAAATACTTTTATATCTGTTAAAATGCATTTGTTTGGCTTTTTTTGCTGTATAGAAAGTAAATAAACAGACATGTAGTTTTATATAACAAATATTTTTAAACACAATAATATATGTCATGCATATTCCATTTAGCAGACCATTTCCAAGCTCATTTTGTTTTATGGTTTTTTATTAGAACATTAAAAGTTTGCTTAGATCAAAAGCAGCATTAAAGCTCTGAACCATTTTTATGTTCATGCAAAAATTAATGAGCATTTCCTATTTATAGGGGTTGCCATTTGATTAGAATCTAACAATTCTATGATCTGATCCAAGCCAGAAATAAAGTAAAATAGTAGATGTTCCCACAGTTAAAGAAAATTGTGAGAATTGTGTCAGTGCAATTTCTTTTTCTAATTCTGAAAAAAAATGTTTTTGGAAGATTCATATCACAATATGAGTGTGATTAAAATAGGTTTTATGAATTCAGTTTTAGAAATGTACTTGCTTTGTATACATACATATGCAAATAAGTTTTGCCTTTAAAAATTCCATCCCATTACCTTGGCTTCCTATTCTATAAAACTAGCTAACTAAGTTCATTTTTAAGGTTCTTTGTGATTCCATGATTTTATGATTATATACTTTCATTAATTTACAAGGAAAACATATTGAACAGATTTGAGGAGCGTTGAGATAGACATGTTGCAGCCTGTGAACTTATTCTACAAATGGAGATCCATACACATGCAGATTTTTAAAATTATAATGAAGTTGAAAATTTTTGTTTTATCTGTTTCTCAGATTATCTTACTATTGCTCCATTTCTCTCATACTACTCGCCTTCTCAGAAACTTCTGGTCTACAAATGTGGACTATTCCATATCTGTGTGCCTTGATTCTCTTGACACAAAATTATGTGGTGATGCATTTGAGTAATCTTAAATTCTACACCCCACACACATTATATTTACAATCTTACATTTCACTAATGCTGTAACAATGCAGCCTTGCAGTCCCGAAAAATGCCTCTTTTTCAAATATCAACTTAACTGGGAGTACAGGTGTATAATTTAAATCAAAGGGATCAATTGAGAATGGATTAAAAGTCAAAATCATCTAAGGAGTCCATGGCCATGAATATGTTGTTAGAGCTGGTTATGCTCTTGCATCTAAAGAACAAAATGGTACTTATAATACTGGTAAGTGGGGGATGCTATTCTGAAGTAGGAGGAAGACTGAAGAATCTCTCATGATGCCTGTAATAGGAAATAAGCCCTAGCTGGGTTGCTCAATTGGTTGGAGCATCTGCTGATACACCAGAAGGTTGTAGGTTCAATTCATGGTCAGGGCACATACCTAGGTTGCTGGTTCAATCCCAGTCGGGGCTAATATGGGAGGCAACTGATCGATGTATTTCTCTCTTTCCCTCTATCCTCCCTCCCTTCCTTCCTCTCCATCTAATAACCAATAAGAACATATCTTTAGGTGAGGATTTAAAAAAAGAAATCAGTACATAGTCATTAAAAGCATTTCCAAGACAATATTTCCAATTTCTTCAAAATCAATAAGAGTTACAAGTATTGAGTTTGTGAAAATGATTGTTTCACATATGTAGGTTTAGAAGTTACAGTAAAAATATATGCATCAGAAAATATGTAATCAGAATCTAGCAGTAAATTAAAGAACTGTAAGAGAGAAATAAAACACTTTATTTGAAAATACTAATTCTAATTCTATTGTTTTAATCATAGAAAGTATGTGAATAAAAGGAAAATATCATTATTAAGAAAATGAATACAATTAGTTTCAAATATCTCTTCAAATCTTTTAGGTCTATATTTTTGCCTGTCCTCTGGGATACAAAGTATATATCAGTGTGGTATAATTCCTAAAAATTTTAAAGTCTTGATAACACTCATGAGATAGGTGCTATCATAATTCCTATTGACATCACATTTTCTAACCCTTTTCTGTCTGAGCCAGATCTGATATCCGCCCCCTCCTCCCTGGCCCCTTTTTACAGCTTTATTGAGAGATAATTCACAAACCATATAACTGATTAGATTAAAGTGTAAAATTCAATGTTTTTCAGTATGTTCAGAGTTGTGAAACTATTACCAGAATCTAATTTTAGAAATTTTTCATCAACCTCCAAAGAAAACCTGTACCCATTGGCAGTTACTCCTCATTTCCCTGTCTGCCTCCCAACCCTAGGATTACACAAGCATGTGACATCCCCAAGGACCTTTGTGATCAACAGTCTCCTTCTCTTCCCAAGGCCTTCCCCTTGTTCACGCCTTAAAAAGACGCTGGTGGAGCTCACCGGCTCATTTGGGTTTGAAATTACCAATCCAGACTTAGCCCAGGGCCCCCAAAGCACTTCACCCCTAGACTCTAATAAAGAGATATGCCCAGGTGCCGGGAGAGCCGGTCCATGCTTGCTGTTTCAAGGGACCTGGCATATATGGCATACTGTTCTTAATATGTTTGCTCACCTTCTTGGCACTATGTGTTTTAACCAAGGTCTCTGAGAAGGGTAGTTTCCCCAGGTAGGGATTTTCCCCTGAAGTTAGGGAGGGAATAAAACCCCTCAAATAAGTGCCAGGTGGGTAATTAATCACTTTAACTACGAACAATCGTGCTTAAGCTACATAATCTTTACTCCCTGGAATGAAGATAAGAAACGCCCTAACCTTTGTAATAGAGATTGATAGGATTGAATCAACTGGTATAAATACAGATGCAACAAGACAGCAAGACAGAGAACTTAGAACACAGAACTTAGAACACAGAACTTAGATTGAGAGAACATGGCAAAAGATCCTGGACTGAACCTGACTACAGAAATTGGCAAGAGAACCTGACCTGGCTGGAGAACCTGGGCAGAACCTGGCTAGAGAACCTAGCGAGGGAACATGGCTACAGAACCTGGCTGGAGAACCTGGACAGAACCTGGCTGGAGAACCTAGCGAGGGAACATGGCTACTGAACCTGCCTGGAGAACCTAGCAAGGGAACATGGCTACAGAACTTGGCTGGAGAACCTGGACCTGCTGGGGTTGGACCCCGGCACCCAGGTTCTTCCTCTCTCTCTCTCTCTCTCTCTCTCTCTCTCTCTCTCTCTCTCTCTCTCTCTCTCTGTCTGCTTTTACCCTGCCTTGAGGTCCCCATGTGTCTATTAAGGCATATTTCATATTTTCTCCAGGACTTGTGTGTAATAAACTCTTATTTCAATTTCCCTTGTGGACTTCTGTTGAAACACAGTTCTACATTTGGCACCCTGTGCCTCACTTAACAAATGTTATCAAGTCATAACAACTTGTGTTATGGTTTTTAACCCATCTATGTTTATGTGTTCATTCCATTTCCAAGGAAAAGCATGTCACCATTCTTCCAGTATTTCTATCCTAAAGAAGGTGTTTCTCTAAGGATAATTTCAAGTTTTTATGACTTTTTCTGGCCAAGTTTCATTTTACTTCTTCTTTTCTGACTTTTCTTTATGGTCACTGTTATACTGGCAGACACTCAAATAAATGTCTCCTTCATGATTCTGGCCTTGGGCTTTCTGCTACTTCCTAAAAAATTTTACAAATTTATTTTCCATTGGCATGACCTTGACTAACACTTATTCCTTTGGGTATCCTAAATATTTGCACAGTCCAAACCTTTACTCAATGCATCATTCTTATACATCCTAATAATTATTAGGCATCTTTATTTGTATGCTCCACAGTCTCTTCAAACTTAACAGTCATTTAATATCATATTTTTCACACATTAGCTATTGATTCTGTTGTTTCATAAATAATAAGCTAAGCTCACTAGTCTTTGTTGATGGCACAGATTTTTTTTGTATTTCTTTAATAATACCCTCCTATTTGATTTCCCTCTCTGATTTTTTTCTTCTCCTCCATTAATATTCCATGATGCCATCAGGGTTATTGTTCTAAAATAAAAATTCAAAGATTTAACTCTCTAGCTTTAATGGCTCTAAGTTGCCTGCAGAATAAAGTTACAATTTATTTGCACACTACACATGATTTGTCATTATCTTGGCTTTTCCTGTATGTTCAAATTCATTTTATGGTTTGCCTCTTTCCTAAATTCTCCTGGGTTGTAGTAATAACAAACGGAAGTTCTCTAGGTTTTAGCAATGAAAAATTGAGTTAGCTGTTGTTTCTTATGCTTCCTTGCTTCATACAACTCCCCCCACACACATATCTCTGCCTTTAATATTTCGGCATTCTTGATGTTTCTTTAAGAAATTAGCTACATTACATGAGCAGCGGCTACATATCATAGTAAAGAGAACAGGTGCTAAGTTAAGATTGTGCAGGTCATCTGCATTTACTAGTATTAGTTGTAAAACACGAGGTAAGTCACTTCAGTTCTCTAGCACAGAGGGAGTAACTAGCCCACAGCAGGCCTGTGACGCCCCAGTCCCTTTGAAGCTGCATGTGGGAGTGGCTGAGCTCCACTGGACTTCCTTGAAAATCTTTCTCCTTAACCTTGCGTACCGCATAGAAATCTCTAAGACATACGCCAGGGACCGCACGTTTTTGGGCAAACTGCATGTTATTTAAATCATCATAACTACAATCATAATGCACTTTAGGTGTTGTTTTTCAATAATTATAACATTTTTATTTACAAAAACAAAGTTCCTAGTACTTTCTTAACGTATGGTACTGCGGAAAACATTTTCCTCTATGAAGAGGGACTAAACAAAATTTACATAAGTATCTAGATTTGCTCCTTTTTCCATGGGCGGCACAAACTCTGCAGGCTCTCGTAGGAAATGTTTTCTTTCCACTCGCTGGAATACACGTAGGTTCATGCTGCTTCATATCACCTGACAACCTTTTGGGTGGATCTTTACGAGGTGCTCTCCTTGCACCCCCAGGGGAAGGGCTGGACAGATGTGTCTCTGGTTCCGGAGAGCCTTCATTATTGTCATCCGTTATCCAGTCTCTCGCCACCGATAGCAGAAACTGTTTATACTTCATTTTTGCTTGTGGATTGAGGACGTTGTACACTCTAAATGAATTGAAAAGTCCACAGTTTATGAGGTTTAGCACTACTTTTTTTGTCCATTTTATCGTTTTCCTTAGAATGGAACAACACGAAAGGAATTGATCCGCACGGTCAACGCCTTTCATGTGGGCATTGTATTCCTTGATGCAGGTAGGTTTTACAAGATTCTCTCCCGTTTTTCTATTTTTTTTTCCTGTTGTCGAGACAGAAGTGTCATGGATCGTTGATATCATTTGGACAACCCGCTTGTCTTTCCATGCTAGGAGAATATCGCCTTTTCTGGAAAATATTATGTCACCTTTCTTCATTCTTAATGTTTTCATTTTCAAATTTGGTGGTAAGCCTCTACTCTCCCTAATAGTACCACAGACTCTAGTTTTGTTCTGTAGCAGCAATTCAGCAGTAGATGTAGCATTGTAATAATTATCCTGGTAAATATGGTGCCATATGCCAAGATAGGGTCCAAGGACTGAAAGAAGAGTTTCTTGCAATTTCCTTCCTTCAGCAGTGTATATCTCCATATTGCAGATATAGCCGGTGTCACTCTCGCACACCATCCGAACAAGTAAACCATATTTTGTTATATTTGCTGGGTTGTACGTGTGAAATTTGAAACGTCGTCTCCATGGAATCATTCCCTCGTCCAAAGACAACTATTGCTTTGGTTTGTATATTGTTTGCAATTTATGCAGGAAATAATCCAGTACAGGTTGGATCTTGAAAAGTCTCCCCGAGCGACTGTCCATTTTGGCGCTATTATTGAAATGCCAGAATGTCCATATTTGCTCAAATCATTGTCTGTGGAAATATAGGGGTTCATAACAAAGGATCTGTTGACCAATAGTCTTTCAAGCTATTGTTTCTTGTTTGACCCATCAGAATAATTATGCCAAGGAATTTCTTGAAGTCCTTCTGTGTAACCAGAGACCACTTTAGTGTTCTAGATGGTGTTTTGCGTTTCATTGCAGTTTGATCGTGATAGTTGGACAGCTCTTTGCACAACATCTCAAACAATTCATCGCCAAAAAAGAGATTGGTCACAGAGGGTACGGAGTCACACTGAGACGGAAATGTAGTGACCCCAGCATGACCTTCAAACATTTGTAAGCGTGGTGGTGTGTCAATTTCAGACCAACAATTATCAGTGGCTTCGTCAGTGTCGGAATCACTTGAAAGCACCCCCACCTTGCGCATCCTTACAGGTCTAATATTTTCACTGTCAGTAGAATTAGTAGAATTGTCTCCGGAATCGTCAAAACAGTCATCCGCATCTTTGATCTCACTAGGAATATCTGATAAATTATCGTTAAATACTTCCGGAAGTGTATCAGTTTCTTTGGTTTCCTTCCTTTTTCTGAGAGAGGGCATTTCTAAAAGCGCCAGGAACTTGAAGATGAAGACTATTCGAATGACCAAAATACAATGTAACTGCAATGCTTTATGGGTTCGTGCAATTATATAGTTTATCGTAGATTGACCTGCATGGTTTCCACCAATGAGATCGCTTTATTCGATGTGGACTGTGCCGCACCAGCACGGCCAAGGGTGTCTCTGAGTGGAGGGGGGGCGGGGGTGAAAGGATTAAGGAAAGACAGACAAGAGAATAATAGCTGGGTCTCGGTGGGACGCTGCTCCCTGAAGAGGAGACAACGCCAGCGCCCACAAGCCCTGTCTTTATTTTATAGCAGATGCCACAAGGCAAAGTAGGGGCGTGATCACGTTGTTTACAGCATTCTTGTAAGTTTCAACCTCACTCAACTACATGCACCCGAACTCTATCACAAGGCACGTGGGGCTACGTATTAGGACCATAGGTTCAAGCTTACAACCACAGCCGTTGGCTATGATTGTGCTGGGAGGGCCCTGCCCTCCAGCTGGACTTGCACGTGGCAGTGAGAGGACCCTGTCCTTTCATTAGTCTGAGGCTTGAACCTGGCCAAAACACTGTAATCGCGCTTCGCAGTGGACAAGACAGTGTGTTGACATCTAAGGTCCACAATAGATGGCGCATGAAAAAACGAGAAAACTCGTGAGCGGTCCTTAACAGATGGCGCAAGAAACACGCGAAAACTCCTGAGCGGTACTTATGGTGCTACAAACATGCCAATGCTATTTCCTATATGACAAGTCTTTAGGGAAAATTTAATAGCATATTTCTGGTCAATCTTGAGTGAGTTTTGACAATTTATGGATTTATGTGGCATAGCTGACGAGAGTAAAACTTATTCATGAAGAACTTTTATATCTATGTGACAAATATATAACTAAGACTCAAAACTAATAAAACAAAACAAAAACTTGTTTTGAGAAAAATGCTCCAGAAGCACAGTGAAATTCTTATGTGTGTGTTTCATAGTTACACCTAAACCAAAAGAGTCCTAGGGTAGGAAAAAGGGGCAGATAGGGAACTGCATCTTTAGACTTGGCACCTTCAGAAAGGAATGCTTCATGTGTCTGCTTCTTGCTTGTAGCCTTTGAATCACTAGTAAGGTTTGTTTTGGGGCAAGGTATAAGACCCTATGATTACACTGACAATCCAACACAGGTGTGCACACAGATTGGTGACAACACTGGGTGTGTTTTGTTAAGCCTCATGTCACAATTGATAACTCATACTTCAGCAAGAAAAGGGAGGATGAGGAAGAAGAGGAGAATTTGTTACAGGTTGTTTTACCTACCGATGGGATGTGGAGGAAATCAACTTAGTCTCTGGAGAACTGACTAAATGGATAAACAGAAAACACAAAGCAGACAGAAAATTAGCAAAAAATACCATTTCCTGGATATAATTATCTCAGTTAATGTCCTCTAAAGGAGAAAACTGGGACTTAGGAGGGTAGAAGTAAAACTGTTTTCTTCTGATTACTAGAAACCCTTTCCATGTTTCCTTGGCCACAGAGGAGACTTTATATTCGGGAGCTCAGTAATTCTCTCATGGCCTTGATTTCTGCAGTGTCTGCTTATGACTATTCAAGTAGCTGGAGGTGGCTGCAAGGTAACAAGGCATCAAGCTTGGCGCTTCACAGAGAAAGGTGAGGAGAGGACTGATTAATCCCAGCTAGCATTCTCTGAATAAACAGTCGGGTGGCATAGCCTTATCCCAGAATCTTCTGGATGAAAAATGACATGGGTTGATGGCCAATCTTCAAGTGAATTCAAACTTCGATGAGCAGACTCCCTGGACATTAAGACTGCTAACTTGTTGTAATTAGTGTGAGTCAGAGTTGGGCAGACTATTTCCTTAAAGTCCTGTTTTCTGTTCCAGGAGTTGTTTTTGTACATATCTGGGCTATGTTTCTTATAATTTTTGGGAATGAAATGTGCACTTCCTTGCTGGCTGTATCCTAAGAAACATGTTCAGTTTTTACACCCACTGACACTCCCTGATGCCTTGCTCCTTTCCTCCATCTGCAAAAAAGCAGCCTTGGAAGCCAGGACTAAGCTATCCTCTTATCTCATATCTCTGACTTTCCTTCCACTTTTATGTCATGTCATTAGATTGGGCTCACCTGGAAAATCCAGTACACTTATCCCATTTCAAGGTTAGTTCATTGGCAATTTTATTTTATCTGCAACCTTAATTCACTTTTCAAATGTAATGTACTATATCTACAGATTAGAACTTGATCATCTTTGGTGGGAAAATCATCAGAGGTGGTCTAGATGTCAGAGGTGATTTCTGTGCTCCCAGTTCTTGCTTTGCTTGTAGAAATGAATTCAAACAAGAGATAACAACAAATAGCAGCAAAAGCAGGTGAGAGTTTATTTGCAGAAAATGAATACACTCAGATATAGCTTAAGCAGGCAGCTCAGCCTGCCGAAGCCGAACCAAGTGCACCACTTATTTGGGAGTTCTAAAATGTATACCTCTAGGCAGGAATGTTCCTAGGTAAGAAATAAATCACCCCCTCCCTCACGTCTCAAAAAAAGAAAAAATCTCCTTAAAGCTTCAAGGCCACCCTACCTGAATACTGTGCTGTGCTATCAGTTAGACCACATCCTGGAGGATGTTTTAAGTCTCCCCCTCCCTCATTCTTGGGTCTGCTGTTCTTGTTAGTTTTGGCTTGTCACATCTCTCACGTATCCCCTCCAGGCCCAAACTACCTATTCCAGCTCATGTCTATCAAGCTACCTACTTTAACAGAATTATTTTTTCCTACCTCCTTAGGTTTAATGGTAGAGATAAGACTGAATCCTTTACATATTAGAAGGATTGGAGCAGCTGAACTCTGTGTCTAAAGGAGTAGTTGAAGGTTTCTTTGGTGAACTGAGTAGTAATGCATCTCTTACTCAACAGTCCAAATTATTCTTAGTGTCTGACACTGTATCTTGTGTATGAGTAATACCAGAACTAATGTAAATATTTTCTAAAAAAAATACATAAGTGAAAACTTCCAAAATATTCATATTTACATTTATAACATGGATTTTCTACCCTATGTTAGGATATTATGAAATTTATTGCTTTATTATTGCATATCAATAAGCAATAAAACAGATATATTTCCAAGATAATTAAACAACAAAGCACCTGTATATAATTTTGTGTAGCTTTGTTACTTTCTTATAATGTGGGTATTAAAAAATGCTAAGTAAATTATTAAGCTGGAAATAATTAGAATGTAATGCATTAGTATACCAAAGGTATTCTAGGTGAACATTTTAATATTTTTTATATTCCTATTCCTCTGGTTAACATGTATTGATTCAGAAAAATAAAGGGCTATAGATTACTGAGCGCCATTTTATGTATGCCAAAGAACTACTGACATTTCCCATAAATTATTTTTTTATGATTTTAAACTCTAATTTATGTGACATGAATTATTTTCTGCTTTTACAGATGAAGAAACTAAAACTCACCCAAGCATTTTGGTTCTAAACAAATCCAATCAGGTTGAGACCCAGGTCTAATTACAAAGTCTGTGCTCAGTCTACTTTATGACATGGTTTCCAGTCTCTAAAGCAGCGGTTCTCAACCTGTGGGTCGCAACCCCTTTGGGGGTTGAACGACCCTTTCACAGGAGTCGCCTAAGACCATTGGAAAACACAAATATAATTACATATTATTTTTGTGATTAATCATTATGCTTTAAATATGTCCAATTTGTAACAATGAAATTGGGGGTCACCACAACATGAGGAACTATTAAAGGGTCGTGGCATTAGGAAGGTTGAGAACCACTGCTCTAAAGAATCTCTGTTACTATTGAAACATTTCTGTATATGAAATAAAGCATGTGAGCATGCTTGTCTTTAGAATGTGAAATGAACCTAGAGTGATTTTTGTTGTTGAAGATATTTAATGCAATGGAGAGTAGGGGTAATTCAGTGATCCATCAATACCTTACCACTCTCTTAACTATCATTTTTTGTGAAAGTTTTGAAAAATAGTAGCCTCAGAGTAGAAAAACTAACCAAAAATATATACGTAAATGTGTGTTTTATTCCAAATATAGATATGTAAATATTGGAATGCCTTGCAAAAGTGTTATTCCAGACTTGTAGTGTTACATGTTGTAGTTCCTGTTAGTTTTGATTTGTCACATCTCTCACATATCCCCTTCAGGCCTCAACTACCTCTCCTAGCTCATGTCTATCAAGCTGCCTACATAGGTTTTACTGGAGACAGTGAAGCAGAAAAGCAGCAGGACACATGCTCACCCACAAACTCTTATTACTGCATATTATAACATCGGCATAGATGTTCCATATGGATGTCCAAGGTTCTAGGAGGTGGGGGCCTCCCACTTGAGACTGAAGAGCACACCAAGAGAAGAAAGGGCCTCACTCAAACACTATGTTTTAGGTAGAGGTTAGCCTAAGAGGGAACTAACACCAAGATTCTATGTGATTCAAAAAATGTGTATCAAGTGCTTTTAGTAACTAAATAGGGAGTTTTATATATTGAGGGTTTAGTTTTATAAACGGAGGATGCTGGGATCCACCTTGCATGTCTGGAATGCTATCATGGTTCTAAAGCTTTGCTGTCTCTCAGCAGGCTGGTTTAACCATACCCAACTGGGATTTCCTTGCTAATACAGAAAAGAAAATGAACCCCTGGACAAATAAGATTTATAAATCTTCAAAAAAAAAGTTTGTTGTAAATATGCATATTTATAATTTACATATGTAAAGTTAAAATATGCATATTTGCATTAATGTCTGTCAGTAAAAAGTACTTCTTAATTATCTAAATTGTTTCTTCTTTTTACATTATAATAATCCTCAGTAAGCAATAAATTAGAATAGGAATTCCAGATGGAAAAGAATTAAACTAAAAAAGCAAAGAAATTGTGTATGTGCGTGCGTGTGTGTGTGTGTGTGTGTGTGTGCGTGTGTGTTGGCATTTTAGACTTAAAAAATGTTTGCACACAAAAGTGGTAGATTCATTGAATATGGTGCATCAGCAAGCAATACACATTTCTATTGTTTTTTATTAACTGAAACTAGAGGCCCGGTGCACAAAAATTTGTGCACTCGGGGGGGTGGGGGGATTTCCTCAGCCTGGCCTGTGCCCTCTTGCAGTCTGGGACCCCTTGGGGGATGACCACTTGCTGGCTTAGGCCCGCTCCCTGAGGGATTGAGCCAAAGATGGCAATCAGACATCCCTCTGGCAGCCCAACAGCCCTCAGGGGATGTCCACTTGCCAGCGGGGAGCAGGCCTAAGCTGCAGTCAGACATCCTTAGCGCTGCTGAGGAGGCAGGAGAGACTCCCACCACCACCGCTGTACTGGCAGCCATCAGCCTGGCTTGTGGCTGAGCAGAGTTCCCCCATGTGAGAGTGCACTGACCACCAGGGGACAGCTCCTGCATTGAGCATCTGCCCCCTGGTGGTCAGTATGTGTCACAGTGACCAGTCATACCCAGTCTTTCTGCTGTTAGGGTCAGTTTGCATATTACCCTTTTATTATATAGGATAGAGGCCTGGGGTGCCTGGCCAGTCTGGGTGAGGGGCTGAGGGCCGTTTTCAGGCTGGCCTGCAACTGAAGCTCCCAACCTCTCCTTTTTTTCTTTTTTTTTTTATTCTGGGATTTATTTACCTTCTATAATTGAAACATTGTTGCCATCACTGGCGCTCCCAGCTCTGAGGCGCGGCCAGCTGAAAGCAGGTATCTGGGGTTTCTTTAGCTTCTATAATTGAAACATGGTTGCTTTCGGGCTCAGAGCTGGGCCGCGGCAGGCGGGGAACCTTGGCTTCCTCCATCACTGCAGCAAGCAAGCCTCCTGCTCACTTCAGCTCCGTGGCTGCCGGCCGCCATCTTTGTTGGCAGTGAATTTGCATATCGCCCTGAGTAGCCAATGGGAAGTGTAGCGGAGGTATGGTTAATTACCCTTTTTGTCTTTTATTAGATAGGACTGTTCTTATTTCTTTTCAAATGAATATCCTTTATTAAATACTAGTATCTCTGCACACGAATCCATGTGCCAGTAGCTCTCTGCAGGGTCTGGCCGCTCCATGCCCACTGCCCAGAAGCTCTCTGTGGCCCAGAGGCCCATCCGTAGCCAGGTGCAGAATACTTGCCTCATTGCCAGGGCGACAACGCAAGCATTCCCCCCCTTTGACACCACCCTCCCGTCTGCTGCCCAGAGGCCCTCCGTGGCTGGGGTGAAACATTGGCCTCATCACCACTGCAACGAAGCAAGCATTCCGCCAGGCTGCTCACACTGCCCACTCTCAGCAGCCACCCCCCTGGGACTGGGGACTATGGTGGGGCTGAGGGGACTGGGCATCGCCATCTTTGTGATGGAGTGATGGTTAATTTGCATATTACCCTTTTATTAGATTATTAGATAGGATTTGTAGCTTTTTAAATTCCAAGAGATTTTTGATTCAATTTACTGGGGTGAAATTTGCTATTAACATTATGTAGATTTCAAGTGTGCATGATCTATATATTACATTTCTGCCCACCAACCAGTCAAATCATCATCCATCACCATATATTTGCTTCCCTTTACTCTTTAGTAGCCCCCAATCCCTTCCCTCTGGTAACTATCATACTATTGTCTATATCTAGAAGTTTCAGTTTTACATCTGACATGAGTGAAATCATATGGTTCTTAGATTTTTCTGACTGACTTATTTTGCTTAGCATTATATTCTCAAGGTCTATCCATGTTGTCACAAATGGAAGTATTTCATCCTTTCTTATGGCTGAGTAGTATTCCGTCATACATGTATGTGTACCTCATCTTCTTTATCCAGTCACCTAGCAATTGAAACTTCAGTTATTTCCATCTGTTGGCCAAAAATGAATGATGTTGCAATGAACATAGAGATGTATATATCTTTGTGGATAAACAATTTTCAGGTAGATATCCAAAAGAGAGACTGCTGGGTCATATGGTCACTTTATTCTTAATATTTTTAAGGAACTTCCATACTGTTTTCCATAGTGGCTGTACCAGTTTACATTCCCACGAGCAGTGAAATAGGGTTTCTTTTCTTCACAACTCCTCCAACACTTGTTATTACCTGTCTTGTTCATAATAGCCATTTTAAAAGGTGTGAGTAGTATCTTACTGTACTTTTGATTTGCATTTCCCTAATAGCTAGTGAAGTTGAGCATCTTTACATATATCTATTGGCCATTTGTATGTCTTCTTGGGAGAAGTGTCTGGGTCCTCTTCCCATTTTTAATTGGATTGTTTGTTTGGTGCTCTGTTATATGAGCTATTTATATTAAATTCTTGTTGGGACTATTGTTTGCAAATAAGTTGGTTGCCTTTTAGTTTTGTTGGAGGTTCCTTTTTCTGTGCAGAAGAATCCTAGTATAATATACTCATATTTATTGTTATTTTTGCCTTATTCCCTGGTTTGGGGATCAAATTCATAAAATCCTCTTTAAGGCCAAGGTTTATAATGTTATACCTAAGTTTTCTTCTATGACATGTATTGTTTCAGGTTTATGTTTACATCATTGATCCATTTTGAATTAATTTTTGCAATTGGTGACAATCTATAGTCTAGTTTAATTTTTGCATGTGGCTTTCCAATTTGCAATTGCAACAAAATAATAAAATACATAGGAATAAACTTAATAAAGGTTGTGAAGGACCTATATACTGAAAATGACAAAGCATCATTAAGAGAGATTAAAAAGAACACAATGAAATGGAAAGATATTCCGTGTTCTTGGGTTAGAAAAATCAATATAGTTAAAATAGCCATATTACCCAAAGCAATATACAGATTTAATGCAATCCTCATCAAAATCCCAATGACACTTTTTAAAGAAATAGAACAAAAACATCATCAGATTTGTATGGAATTACAAAAGACCCGTAATAGCCAAAGCAATCCTGAAAAAAAAGTCATACTACCTAATTTCAAATTATACTATAGAGCAACACTCATAGATTTTGATTTACATTTTACTCTTTCAGAATTATTATTATCACTAATATTTGTTTATCTCTTTATCACCTTATTAAAACTGTCTTGTGCTTAATGCCATGAATAAAAAACATTGCAATTTTAATAAATAACCTTTCCAAAAGCAATCTATACATTTAATGCAACCCTCGTCAACATACCATTAGGTATTCAGTGGACACTGCCAAGCTGATTCTAAAAGCCATATGAAAACAAACAGTCCAAAATCAGTTAAAGCAATATTGAATTTGAATAAATCCAGGAAATTTAGGTTTTTCTATATCAAGATTTACCATAATGGTATCATAATTAATAAAGTGATATTTTTATAGGAGAAACAACATAGAACAAATAAATAAAATAGGGAATTTATTTCATTTATGGCAAAAATAATGGAACTCTATTGCCAGTGAGTAAATGTCTTTTCCAAATAAAAAACATGAATTTTGACCTCTATCTTACTTCATATACTACAATTCCAAATTGATAGGATGTACCACCTCATACCTGTCAGAATGGCTATAATCAACAAATCAACAAATAATAAGTGCTGGTGAGGATGTTGTGAAAAGGGAACCCTAGTACACTGCTGGTGGGAATGCAGACTGGTGTAATCACTATGGAAAGCAGTACGAAGTTTCCTCAAAAAATGAAATATGGAACTACTATTTGATCCAGTGATCCTACTTCTAGGAATATATCCTAAGAATCCCAAAACATCAATCAAAAAGAATATATGCACCCCTATGTTCATAATGGTACAATGAACAATAGCTAAGATGTGGAAACAGCACAAGTGCCCATCAGAGATAAGTGGATAAAAAGCTGTGATACATTTATACCATGAAATACCATGCATCAGTAAAAAAGAAGGATCACTTACCCTTTGAGACAGCATGGAGGGACCTGAAGAGTATTATGATAAGGAAAATAAGCCAGAGAAACACAGGTATCACATGATCTCATTCATATGTGGAATCAAACAAACGAAATAAATTGATGAATAAAACAGACCCAGAGACATAGAAGCATGTAACAGACTGATAAATCTCAGATGGAAGAGATCAACCAAAGAACTTGTGCTCATATAAGCATAACTCATGGATGCAGACAATAGGGTGGCGAGGGCCTGGGGTGGAGGGTGGGGACAGGCTAGAATGGGTCAACTTGGTGGGGGGGGGATGGGGAAATATGTAATACTTTCAACATTAAAGATTCTTTTAAAGTAAAATTAAAAATACATTTGAATAAATTAATAAAGGAATAAAAATTATAACAAAAGAGATTCCCTTTATATCTAAAAATACAAAAAATTATTAGATATTGATTTTTTTATAAACAAACATTTCTCCCAGTGCTGCTTAGATACAGACATAAAAGAAATGCTCTTATGCAGGGTGCAACTATTAATAAATTCACTAATTACGAGTAATTTTTTTTTGTTGTTGTTGTTGTTGTTGTTTTGAGGTGTCCATTAACTTATGGGGAGCAGGGCGGGGTTCTTCCCACCTTTCTCACCCACTCCTGGTCTTGGCACTTACCAGCCCCCAGGCGCAGCCCTGATTTCTCTGGTAGGCTGGCTCAAAAGGCAGCTTGAGAGACTGGTTTTGAACTGAGTATTAATATAGATTAACTTTGGATGTTTTCTTTCTGCTGTGCAGAATAATTTTTAAAAACCTTTCCCTTAGAGATTGAGCTATGTTTGTGTCTTATTTTTGTGTCTTATTTGGTGCCTGCATCGCTGTTGAAGGCAATGAAGGTTTGTATAAAGTGGTTTTTGAACTAGAAAGAAACTCCAAGGCTCTGGGGCTGCCTTGCGCTTTCGCCCCTAGGAAAACTGCTCTGTACAACTTATTACTCAGGCCAGGAGGCTGGCCTAGGAGTAATTGTTAAAAGTAAAATTTTTATAACAATTTGCTTCTTCACACTGATGGCTACTGAGCTTACGGCTGATACCCTTTCAAAAATAATGCAATTTTATTTCTCATTTATACTTTTTGTTTTTTAATCTGCAATCAATATTTTAAAATAATTTTAGTTCAATGAATCAGGGGTTTCGGTTATAAATTTATTTCATTTTGGTAAGAACACTTAACCTTTACCTAAGATCTACCCTCTTAACAGAGTTTTAAGTACACAATAATTTATGGTTGGTTACAGGTACCATATTGTACAACAGATCTCTAGAGCTTACTTAAGTAAAATGTTCTAGCCACTATGGAAAACTGTATTGAATATCCTCAAAACTTAAAAATAGAACTACCAAGTGATGCAGCAACCCTACTTCTAGTTATTTATCCTAAAGCATTGAGATTAGGATCTCAAAGAGATATAAGCACTACCATGGGCATGGCAGCACTATTCACAATAGCTAAGATGAGAAAGCAGCCTAAATGTCTGTGGATATGTACATGGATAAAGACAATGTATACCCATACAATGAAATACTTTGAAGCCTTAAAAAAGAAGGGAATATGCCATACATGGATGAACCCTGAGGACAGTGAAATATGCCTGTCACAGAAACCATACTTTTGTGGGGGTTTTTATCAATGTACTTTATCTTATTTATAACTAGAGGCCTGATGCATGAAATGCAAGCAAGAATAGGCCTTCCTTCCCACAGCTGCCGACACCGGCTTCCCTTTGGCACCTGGAACCTGGGCTTCGCTCCAGCAGGCACCCGAGGCCCGGGCTTCCCTAGCAGCCCCAGCTTTATCTGGAATGATGTCAGTCTAATTAGCATATTAGGCTTTTATTATTATAGATTAGTACAAGAATGAATCAATTTTTCCTACTATCTTTCTAAAAACAATCTAATTGTCTCATTATTTTATTAGTAAATGAAAAAATTAAATAAAATTCTAGTTGCTATCCTATCTATGCTTGTGTTATTTTTATGATAAATGTATCAATGTCATTAATTTTAACATGTTCACTTTGGCATTAAAAAGGGATAATATAAACTTAGAGACTACCACTCTTGAAATGAATATTAGCAAATGATCCTTCACATAACCACTAACTGCCGGGAGCCAATTCCAGCATGTCAGCAGGGCTGAATCATCTGGAATAGGAAGGGCATTTCCCCAAACCTGAAAAGGATGCATTAAAATGATTGCTTGCTGCCAGACAGCTCAGGGCATCTTCATCTACATGTTATTGCCTCCTACTGGCCAAACACCTGGACAGCCATAGTTGATTCCCCCAAATCTGACAATGGACTCTGTAAATGAAACCTGACCCTTTGAGTGTATATCTCTGCCTCACCTCAGGACAATTAGTGTTGATAAAAAGCATGGGGTCCTGAGATGAGGAGATCTTAGTTTCCTTTAAACTAGGCTCGTCTGACACTCATATGCCTTTCAAAATTATATTTCGTCTCTGAACTCTTACTTTAAGTTACACACAGCCCCTTCTCCAAATTGCTGAACCCTTCTTAATGCCGGAACAAGAACCCCAGCAACTAACATCTTTATGCGAATCTAATTTTTCCTAGGAAAACTGCTCTCTACAACTTGTCATAGTTTTACACGTATATGGGACAATTACACCATTCTTTCTAATTTAAAGGAAATTGTAAAAATGCAGAATGAGTTATAATCAACTAAGATGTAGCTCATTATAAAAAACAACTATTTATTTTTCTTTCCTTAAGGCCAAATGTAAATACTAAGAATCACTGTAAAAGCAAATGACAAAAAATATATTAAATATATGAGAACAGGATATATTATGGCAGTGGATAGTTTGGGTGTGTGTTTTTTGTTTTGTTTTTGGTAGATACTTTGCTTCCTTTTGTTTTAATTCTGTTTTAATGACTCTTCTTAGATTTTAGAAATGATTTCCAATTGCAGGAAATCTTTAGTAGAAACCTTCCCAGTATATACTGACATGAAATGTTCTCTCATTTTGTGGTAGCTTGTTAGTTAGAGATATGAATTTTGTTCACATTTCCTTCAATCCACATCTGGCAGATGATAAAAGCAGTGAGCAAAAGATTTTTGAGTGACTCTTATGACCTACACTGATGGGTAATTATATAATTCAACTATACCCATGCTAACTAAAAAACATCTGATAACACAGATTACCTATTACTATGTTTAATTAAGTATTTTTTCATAAAAGATCATGGAACAAAATCAATTTCAGAGGTATGTCTTTCTATGTTACACTTTCAGCACATATAGTTCTTTATACATATAGAAAATGTGGATAAGAGAGTCCTGAGTAACTATGCACAATATGTGAAAACATAATTATACTAGTAGCCCGGTGCACAAAATTCGTGCATTGGGGTAGGGAGGAAAGGGGCCCCTCAGGCTGGCCTTCACCCTCTCCAATCTGAGACCCCTCAGGGAATGTCCAACTGCCTGTTTGTGCCCACACTTTTAACAGATAACAGCTCCATTGTTTCTTTCTTATGCTTAAAACCATTGGAATTAGTAGGTATTCAAAGTGTGTATACATTTTGGGGGGACACCCTGTATATCTCTAGTCAGCGGTAAAAGAAACCAACAGCATATCTGGAACCCCCAGACAGGGAACCTCTCTCACTCCCCACATGTCTCCCCACTTCACTTTCCACCTTCGTGGGCAGCAGGAGAATCAACGTTTTCTCTCATTAATTCGGAAAAGCACATCCTGTCACCCGCTGCCCGGCAGGAGTGAGCTAGGCCCCAAGCAAGCGAGGCTCAGTCAGGGCAGCCTTCGCTCATGGGTGCTGGCACCCAAAGTGCACATTCCTCCTCTACAGTCGCCCCGACTATCCCACTGTTTCACTGAGAGAATGGAATTCCTCTCCGCCTCTGGTTTCTTGATCTTGAACGCTGACCAAAGGCACCTCAGAGAGGGCCACCTGTGCCCACCAGGTGTGTCTGTCTGCATCTGCTCCCACCTCAGCACCTGCATTAACCCCCCAGAGGTGATCTCGTGGCTGTACTGGCCTCCGTGGGAACAGGGCATCACCAATCCGCCCTCTCACTGGTCATCTCACAGGCGCCCACCCTCAGCACCCAGAACACCCAGACACTCTCCAAAGGACGTGAGTGCATCAGAGGGGATGTGTGCACATCCTGTGGGGGTGTTAGGCATGCTGGGTTGATGGAAGTGCGGTGAAGAGGCGGAGAGAACTTGTGCATGCCTTGGTTTGCAACTGTTGCAGGCGCGGGAGGGTGACAGTGTGCTGGGGGATGTTCACACGCCAGGGGGGGATGTGCACACTGGAGGCCTCTGGCTTTGCAGATCCGCAAACCCCCGTGGTGCGGCCAGGAGGACAGGACGTCAGTCTGGCCCGCCATGGTGGCTGTCCCTGCGATCCTGCACCTTCTGGGACAGGAGGCAGATCTTGCGCAGCCACTCCTGGGCGCTGATGGCCTGCAGGCTCCACTTGGCACGCTCACAGCTGTCACCACCGCCATGTGGGGAGTACAGGCTGCCCTCTGCCGGCCTGCCTCCCCTGTCCAGAGGCTCTCTGAGCTGCTAACCTGCCCAGAGTGACTGGGGCTGGGCGGAAGCCAAGTGTCCTGCCCTGCCAAACCCCGGCCGATCCGCCCCTGTGCGAGCTGCCGCCCCGCCGGGAAGGGTCACAGATCCGGGTCCCAGAGATCCAGTCCCAGACCGCAGACAGCCTCAAGCACTGCCCCCCACCCAGCAGGGTCACAGATCCAGTCCCAGACCGCTGACAGCCTTGCCCGCTGCTGCCCGTCTTCAGTATGCAAATTAGCCGCCATCTTGTTGCTTCAGGGTGGGGGTCCCCACTGGGGTGCCTGGCCAGCCTGGATGAGGGGATGATGGCTGTTTTTAGGCTGCCCACACCCCCTTCAGGGTTGGCATCCCCACTGGGGTGCCAGGCCAGTCTGGGTGAGGGGCTGAGGGCCGTTTTAAGGCTGGCGGGCAACTGAAGCTCCCAACCTCTCCTTTTTTTCTTTTTTCTTTTTTTATTATGGGATTCATTTACCTTCTATGGCTGTCACTGGAGCTGAGAGCCGGCTTTAGCTCTGAGGCCTGGCTGCAGCTCTGAGACCTTGGCTGCTGAAAGCAGGTATCTGCTGTTTGTTCTATAATTGAAACAATGTTGCGGTCCTGCTGGCTGAAGCCCAGCCGGCTGAAAGCAGGTTTCTGGAAATTGTTTAGGTTCTATAATTGCAACATAGTTCCTTAGAATGCAAGCTCAGAGGCCGGCAGCGGCAGGTGGGGAATCTTGGCTTCCTCCATCACTGGAGCAAGCAAACCTCCTGTTCGCTTCAGCTGTCTGGCTGCCAGCTGCCATCTTGGTTGGCAGTTAATTTGCATATCGCCCTGATTAACCAATGGGAAGCATGTCAGAGGTACGGTTAATTACCATGTTTGTCTATTATTAGATAGGATACTAAAAATGCATTTTCTTCCAGCTTTTAAATTATTTCTAATGTTAAATTATTGGGATGCATGCCAAATAATATAGATCCATTTGTAGAGCTTCTCGATGTCATGCAAAATAAGTATTAAATTAGATCCAAGCTGAACAAGGACAGGCTACTGGAGTGGAGTGAGCATTTTGATGACAATGGACAGAGAAAGACTTCCCGTAATAATAAAAGGAGCAATGAACCTGAGCAAAGAATGACTGTATGAGAATCCTGTGTACATGGCTCCTATTTCCTCTTAGGCTCTGTCTAAACATATTAGAAAAGTAATTGCAACTGTCTGTTCAAATATTGGAAAACAGCAATTTCCTTGTTTTGCCCCTTTCCTTCCTATTTCATTCACAGGAAATATCTTCACTATATTCCCTTATGATAAGGGAAAAACATGCAAACCTTGAGTCCCTTGTAACCACTGGGCTATTCACTGCTAGAATGAAATATGGTATATTATATTTATAGATTTATTTTTTTAAGGCACTCCAATTCTTGGTGAGAGTCAGTGTATATTAATGTTAAAACTGCTGGAAGTGGAATGCTTTTCTATCTGAGAAGACAAGTTAATGCAAGCCATTTTGAAATAGTATTCAGATTCACATACGTAATCCTTTAATATGCTTCACTGCAAGAATTACCGCCGTGTGATGCAGGCCTGAGAAGTGCTAAACCAAACCACTGAGGAGTCTGGAGAGGCAATCTCCATTTCCACTGCTCAGATCTACTTTTTCAGACACATTCAGAGAATGGCACCTATAGCATTATAGTAGGCTTTGCTTCCTGAGGGAAACTCAGAAGGTTGGTAAGAAAAACCACAGCCCTCATCACTGAAGCTAGTCTTGAGGTGTCAATGTACACTGATCATTTCCCTATCCTACTATCCATTCTGGGTTCCTCTTACTACCAGCTAAACTTCTGTTGGTATTTGTGGCCCAACTGATGGCCCAACTTAGACTCTACAACCTGAGAGTCCGTGCTCCTGGCAATGTCTATTGAAGGGCAGTATTGCTACACATGCTCATCATACTGAAAACTGGGCATTACAATACCAAGTGGATCACCTGGATGCCACACATACATAGTTATACCTGCTGCTACTAAGAGCAGCTGAACCTCAACCTGATGATCTGAGTGATGCCAGCCAGACTAGTGAAGTATCTGCTTTTCCACTGTACTCTGGACATAAGAAGCCTGGAGTAATTATAAAGCAGACATAGATTACAGTTTAAGGAGACCCTGTTTCCCTGGAGAAAATGTCTGCTATGGGGCCCAAAGAACCCTTCAGAAGCCAGATTTATGTGTATGGGAAACACAAAATACTCTAGTGGGTCATTGGGAGGGATGATAAGGGAAAGTAGGGACTTCTTCCACTGTTTGTACTCCTTGGTTTCTAAAGTCACACATTCTTTCTACTGAGGACAATATGTATACTGAACCTTAGAAGATAGTGTGCCAGCCTGTAGTATATTACTCCTGAGCAGGTACTTCATCTGTACCTTCACAGACCATTCCAACCACAGACCACCAGGCTGGCGGCTTTGAGTCATAGTATGTGATATGACCAGAGGAACCCAGTGACCCACCAGTTTCAGGATTTATTAGTCTCTATCAGCCTATCTAAAGGAATCCCCCATATGATCAGAGGAATGAATGAAGGTCCAAGGGTGGATAACCTAAGAATCTGAGTTCCATGCTCATGCAGCTTGCAAGAAGAAAATATCTGATCATGCTTGTGTTCAATCTTGAATGTACTCCTTCTAACTTAAAGTGGATTGTCCCTGAGCTTGCTGAAACTCATGGCTTAATTGGTCTGACAGAATTGGCTTATTATAGGCAAGTCTGTGTGCATAGTTATTTGTGCCCCCATGGTCTCTATCAGGGGCTCAACAGTAAACCAAGGACACTTTAAAAAATATATCTATATGCAGGATAGCATTTTTCTGGACTCCCAGAGGCCTGTCCGGTGATTCTATGACTGTGCTTGCCATGAAATCCACATGGCCTCTTTTCTCACCACTAGTATTGAACTGGGTCTGCCTAGTTGTAGGGTCTATGCAGCAGCGATGCTTGAACCACAGCCTGAATGTGCTGTGGAGCCCTTTTGTGATATGAGCCCCACTCAAGTGGTATTTTTTCATGTTATCCAATATGTAAATTGAATTAGCATTTAAGTGTAGGGGAAATTCTGTCTCCAGAATCTGAAAAGGCTTATTAGGTATTGTGCTTCTGCCTTCATGGTAGAAGATTCAAGGGATAGTCATATTTTGGAAGGATATATGTTATCACTGGACTCTTCACAAAGGTTTGCCAATGTAGCAGAATACTGAATCTTCATAGGTTTATTTTTCATTTCTGAAATATCCTCTATGGTGCTAGCTACTTCTTGTTCATCTAGCCTAATAAGCGTAATATCATCAAGGAGGTTTGTCACATAATATTCTGTGGGATGTTCAGACAGTCCAGATCTCTTCAGACTACATTAAGACATATAGCTGGATAAATAACATACCTTGTGGCAGAACTGAATATTTCTGTCCATTCCATGCGATTGCAAAGTTTTAAATTTTTTTCTGATGTAAACATAAAAGAATACATTTGACAAATTAATGGCCATGCATCATGTGTTTGAGGCATTTTAAATCTACTCTAATTAAGATATGCATCAAGCAGTGTGGCTTCAACTATAACGGAGCTGTGCTGAATGTTTATTTGGTTGAGTTTTGCTTAACTATCCTACTCTAGTATTCTGATTTTGAATGGGCCAAAGTAGTTAATAAAATGGAGACATGATGAAGACCACCACAATGTGTCATTTAGATCTTTAAAGGTGACCCTCATATTCTCCATCTCCTAAAGATACAATATTATTTTATTAACTATAGTGACAGAGGTAGTTAGGCTTTCACATGTTTTCTCCTACCAAAATAGCTTTTATCCTGCAGGATAAGAACGCAGTGGGTAGGTTCTTCCAAGTAGCAAGTACTGCATGTACATCCCAGTTGTACTTTGGAAATGGATAATCATCAAGTGGATATGAAGATCTAACAGGCCCACTGAAAGCCAGACCTTGCTATTAGCCAGTTCTAATTTGTCCCTACTTTGACAGAATCAATAAATATCACTGGCAACTCAGATCTTATGTTTCATAATCTTCAACATATTTTGGGCACATTGTATCACTAGTGTATAGTAAATGGTTTTAGATTTCTTTTTTTTTAAATATATTTTATTATTGATTTTTTACAGAGAGGAAGGGAGAGGGATAGAGAGTTAGAAACATCGATCAGATGCCTCCTGCACATGTCCTACTGGAGATGTGCCTGCAACCAAGGTACATGCCCTTGACCGGAATCGAACCTGGGACCTTTCAGTCAGCAGGCTGATGCTCTATCCACTGAGCCAAACCGGTGCTGGCGAGTTTTAGATTTCTTAAAAAAAAAGCCTGGGAGATAATTACAGTGTATACATGCTATCTATATATATAAAAGCCAAGCAACCAAATGGCGGAACGACCAGAACACCAGAACAACCCGTGGCTATGATGCACACTGCAGCGGCCAACCAGCCAGATCGGGGGTGGGGCCAACTAGCCAACCACTCATGGCCCCTCCCCGCTGCTGGCCCCTGCCCCAATTGCCCTCCCCACCTCCATCACTGAAGTGTGACTTTCAGTGATTCTAAGTAAGTAAATGCTCTCCAGCCTTCATAGACCAGGAACCTGAATGATGAGTGATCAGGAGGAAAACTGCTCACAGCCCGGACCGTCAGTCTGGTGTCCAGGAGAGGTGCCCAGCACAACCACCATCTTCTTGCATTCTCTCTCCACTACTTCCTACCAAAGAGGGCAGCACATCACACCGAGGCCTCTCTTTAGAGGGCTTGTCAGCAGGGAACTAAACTGCATTACCTGTCTAGGGAGAGGCTCAGAAACAGAAGCTGTAAGTGTCCCTGACACTAAAGCACCTCTGAAGCTTCAACTCATCCAAAAGCCAAAAGCAAATGTGTATACACCCTGCAAAGATCTTTGACACTAATAACTCCCCCCCAGCCCCACCCCTGATCGCCCCCCCCCAACCCATTTGGGAGCGGGTGGCCGGACCCCACCCATGCACAAATTCTTGCACCAGGTCTCTAGTGATATTATAAAGTCCTTCTTCCTGGACTAAACTTATTTTTGGCCAAAAGGTTTTGGGATTGAAAATTGGCTCAGCCCTAGCCAGTTTGGCTCAGTAGATAGAGCATCGGCCTCCAGACAGAAGGGTCCTGGGTTCAATTATAGTCAAGTGCGTGCACCTCAGTTGCAGGATCCTCCCTTGCCTGGACACTGGTCGGGGCGTGTGCAGGAGGCAACCAATCAATGTGTTTCTCTCACATCAATATTTCTATCTTTCACTCTCTTACACTCTCTCTAAGAAATCAATAGAAAAATATCCTCGGAAAGGATTAAAAAAGAAAACTGGCTCAGAACTAGAAACTGAGCAATGGAGCATCACTTCTTACTGGTGTGACTGCTCTGTTATGAATTCTCAATTTCCTCTGATGACAATTTCTTTACTCACACTGTAAAACATTGTATCTATAGTAAGCCATCATATATTTTGCATTTTAAAACATTTAATAGGGTATATCCATGTTAATTGTTCTTTCCAAAATATGATAATAAAAAATAAATTTAATATGAAAAAATGTTAAATACAAAAAGTGAATACAAAAATAGTAAGTGTGAAAGGGAGGTACATGAATATAAAACACCAAATCAGAATCATATTGTTGTTCCCCTACAAATGAATGAATGTAGAAGATGTGATATTTTATATATATATATTATTCAACCATAAGAAAATGGAAATCCTGCCATTTACAACAACATGGGTGGACATTGAGCACATTATGCTAATTGAATAAGTCAGACAGGGAAAAACAAATACTGCCATTTCTTACTTAAATGAGTAATTTTTAAAAGGCTGAACTCATGGAGTCAGAAAGTAGAATATGAGTTGCCAAGGGTTGCAGGTGGGGAAAATAGAGAGATGTGGGTCAAAGGATACAAACTTTGAGTTATAAGACAAATAAATTCTGGGAATCTAATGTACAGCATGGTGATTATAGTTAACAATACTGTATTAATTATATCCTTTCAGGTTGCTAAAAGAGATCTTAAAAGTTATCACACACACAAAAAGAAATGGTAATTATAGCATGTTATGGAAATATTAACAAGTGCTACTCTCATAATCATTTCAGAATATCAAATTGACATACTGTACACCTTAAAATTATACAAAGTTATATGTGAATTATGTCTCAATAAACCTAAAAATATCAATGCTATACCGATATGTCAATGATGCAAATAACAGCTGATAACTAGAGACAATTTCATTGCAGTACTATCCCTTCAAATATGATATTGTGATCTGATGGTATTTTTAATGTAAAATTTGCATATTGCCATACTGAGGGCACTTGAATATTGGGAGTGCACACCCTGTACCTACTGATTTATTGCCTTCACTCTATTTTTTTAGTTCCTATTTCTCCATTCCAATTTGCCACAGTCCTATAGTCACTTCAAATCCTAGGAAGCATGGAAGATGACAAATAAAGTGAGCATGAATATATATAGAAGCACAGGAAATTTTGCAACAAAGTTGTCATGTACACATCTAATTATCTCCTTCAGTGAATATTCATGTCAGATTTTTTTTTAAAGAATCAAAATTTCAGGATCAAAAGATGCCCTTGGCTGAGGTTCACACAGAAGGGTAAAAACAGCAATGGGTCCAGATGCCTGCTGAAAGATTTGTTATTTTATTCTGCTGAAACATAAACAATCTTCCCATTAATAATTGCACAGGCAAGCTATAAACCTTTCTTCTTCAGTCTTTTTTTTAAAGCAGGACTTTGGCGAGTTGATTTACACTTACATTGTACCTATCACTATGTCAACACAGCTTATTGGGAATCTCCATTAATGACTAGTTATTTTACCACCAAACTGAATAAGTTATTTCACATATGCATTATAAAAGTGCCTGTTCAAGAATCAAAGCCTCTAATATTGTTTACTATTTTACCATTGTGATTTTTTACATAAAATAATATAAACCATTATCTTATTTAAATGTACTTATAACCGCTATACTGGAAGATGAAAATGTTATTCTCCTTGTGTTATTTGATTAAAATAAAGCCTCCTGTATCTGCTACGTTACACTTCAGAATTGCAAAGGTAGTTTAGTAGTCTATTATGTACATCCGCTGTCCCTGATCTTCTGACATTCCTATATAGCATATTTATTCATATGTTTTTCTCTGTTACTCACAAATTTCTTTATGCTTTACAATTCTACATCATGACTCTCCATTGGCTTTGGACAAGCTTGGATGAGTCATTCATTGTATTGGCACCATCAAAAAGATAAGTATTTTCTACATTCAGGGTGGATGATTCTATCAAAACAATGACCTGCCAGTGTTCTGAAATGGAGAAAGAGGCATGATGACAAAATCTGAGCAGGAGCTGCTATGTTAATCCATGTGAATGCTACTGTGGGAGAAATAGCGGTGACATGTTCATGTATTTTTCTTTCTTTATAGTCACATTTTAGCTTTATAACTTGTTAGCTATGTTCTTCTTCAAATTAATCAATCTCTGAATTTCTCAGTTCTCAATGATAATCATCTATCACACCTTTTATCTCATCTTGTATGACCAAAAATAAATTTTAAAAAAATTAAATAGGAAAAAGAAATTTTGGAAAAGCCTAAATACCTTGTTTTTCTGTCCTCTAACTAGGGCAGTTTTATACTGATGGATAAAATCCCATGTCAGAATAGATGAGTAGAAGTTAAATATTCATGATCATTAATCTAACTGCCTATAAATTCTACTATGTTTTTTGTAGTTTCTAAATTACAGAAGGCAATTATACTGTTATTCACTCTCTTTAACCTTCATGTATCATTCCAATCCCCACCCCATATGTCCCTGTTAGTGGCATTGGATTATACAACACTATATTTTATACAGATATCTAGACATGTCATATATAAACTCCCTCAACCACCAAACATACAAGTATACCTACATTTTCACTCAAATGATCCTATTGTTTAAGCAAAGAAGAAAAGTCTATTGGTTCTCCAGGTACATTCTGTCTGATTAGTACCTCTGTGAATATAGATTCACAAGTGAGAAACCAAGGATGAGAGCAAAGCCTCACATGTGACATTTCATTTAACTAAGCACCCACCCATCAATGTCACTTGTCAGTAATTCATACATATTTTTGAATTGTTAAAAATTATCTATATATATGTAAGAGCCTAAGTGACCAGACAACCACCCGGTAGCTATGATGCTCAATGACCACCAGGGGGCAGATGTTCAACACACAGGCATGGAAACATGGAATAGACTGATGAATCATAGATTGGGGGGGTGGGGGAAGAGGGTGGGAAGAGATTAACCAAAGATCTTATATGCATACTAGAGGCCTCGACCTAGCCTGCGGGAACCAGGCCGAAACCAGCTCTCCGACATCCCACGAGGGTTCCCGGATTGTGAGAAGGTGCAGGCCAGGCTGAGGGACCCCAATGGTGCATGAATCAGTGCACCAGACCTCTAGTAACAAATATGCAGAAAAGTGTGTATTATAAGTATATGCCTGGGTTAATTTTCCCAAATTGACCAAACTGCTTTAAATTTTGTCAAATGTTTCTGTCTATATCTATTGAGTCATAAATTGTTTTCCTTTGTCTGTTTATATAATGAAAAATAATTGTTGGTTGAATATTAAATGTATCTTGAATTCCTAAACTAAATTCTACTTGATTATATATCTTTTTCATAAATTTCTAGATTTTATTAACACTTTGTTGAGGATATTTACATTAATCCTAATGAGAGACAGTGGTCTGAAGCTTTGTTTACTCCTAATATTTTTGCCCAATTTTTGTATCAATATGAAGCTGATAACATTGTAAGTAGCTAGTTATTAACAATAGGAAGGAGCAAAGGGAAGGACAGACATTATAGGCATGTCATTTGGGCAGCTGCATCAGGAAGCTGTGGCTTTGCACCCCCCTATTCTCTGCAAAATGATGAGGGGAAGGGGACTGGACAAAGGATAGACTCATTCCCAATAAAGTTGGGGTGACACAGGTAAGGTATTTGCTCATCAACCACACACCTGAGAACAGAGATGATTGGCCAGAATGGGTGTGCCCATGGCAAATGCATGAAAATTTGGGAATACATAATCCCATAAACAAAGAAGCTCTCTCTGTTTCTCTTATGCATTGGCTCATAAATCTTGGGACTCTTGGCTTTGTGCATTGGCCCAAGTGGCCCATGGCTATGAGGACCCCCACATGCAATGGACTAATGGACTGTAGCAGGGAAGCACAAGCTAACCTAGCCTGAAGCTGGACTGGACCCAGCTCCAAAGTGGAAAGGAAACACCAGACAATGGCTCTGATTTTAGCATACTGAAGCCCCTCATACTTCTTCTATGACTGGACTAAGGGAATGGAACTTTGGTAACCCAGGGAAGTAATTACTACCATATCTCATCCTCTTATGGGGGCCTCTGGAAATTCTTATTCTAGCAGTACCCAAAGAACCCCAGTTTCACAAGCAACTAGGAGAAATGAACCCTTCTCCTATTCTGTAACAAAGCTAACAAAATGATTCAAGGAAGTGCTCTTTCACTTTCTCATTTCTGGAAGTTTTTATGTACAATTGTGTGGGCTTTTTACTCTCAAGTGTTTGTTAGAATTCAACAATGAAGTAATCTAGGCAGTGCCTTTCTTTGTGAGAAGACTTGTAATTATAAATTTAACTTTTAAAATATATAAAGGGATATTAAGGTTATCAAATTTTTTCTTCAGTGAAATTTTGTTGCATTTTTCTAGGAATTTAAATTATCAAAGTTATTGTCATAAGGTAATTCATATTGTTATTATTTTTTATATCTCCAGAATCAATAATTGTAGGTCATCCTTCCTTTCTGTTATGGAAAACTATTTTTTCCTTTCTTTTCTTTAATAGCTTGTAGTTTTTAATCAACAAATTATAACCTGCTCCAAGATTATAAAATTTCTCGATAAACTTCTCATGTTTTCATCAGTTTGTTGTTTACTTTTTGTTATTGTTCTGATATTTAATTGATTTGAAATTATATCTGTAAATGGAATGAGATGGGAACTGTGAGTTATTTCCTTACCCTCCCCTAATAAAGTAGATAACCAATTGCTACAATGTATTTTTTCATAACCCATCTTTTCTTCTTTGAATTTCTACATTCTTTATACACTAAATGTGCACATATCCATGTGTCTATTACAGAATGTATGAAGCTAGTTCATTGATCTAAGGTCCATTTTTTATTTCATTACGATATGATTTTTAAAATTTTTACATTTAAATAAATATTTAATTTTATTTAATCTTTATTATTCAGATTATTAAAGATGTCCCTCTTTTTTCCCCCCACTCTCCTCCTGCACCTGGTTCCCACCCTGCCCCAGGCCTTTGCCACCTACTGTCTATGTCCATAGGTAATGCATATCTATAATAATAAAACCATAATATGCTAATTAATTAGACCAGATATCCTTCCCAGTGTCCTTCCGGATGACCTTCTGGATGAAGCCAGAACTGTGAAGGCTGAGGCAAGCCACTGTGGCTGCTAGGGCCAAGTTCCTTGCACAATTTCCTGCATCGGGACTCTAGTATGCATATAAGATCTTTGTTTAATCTCTTCCCGCCCTCCCAACCCCCTTCCCTCCGAGAATCGATAGTCTGTTCCATTTCCAAGCTTCTGATTCTATTTTATGCACCAGTTTATTCTGTTCATTAGATTTCTTATTAGTTTGTTTTAAGATTCAGTTGTTGATAGATATGTATTTATCGTTCATACTAGTGGCCCGGTGCACAAAATTCATGCACATTAAAAGGGAATTAGAGGAAACATTTTAATATTGCTATTTGCCCTTTCTTTATAACAGAAGTGTCAGAGATGAAAGAAAATTAGTAAAATGTATATGAAAATCTCCCTCTTGTCAGAGACTGGGACATGCCACGGGACCTAGAGTCAAGGCCCCGCCCACCACTCTCACACACTTTGAAAATGCAGGAGACCCAGACCCGGCAGGTCCCACTCCCATTGGGTGATACCCAGACCCGGCCAGCCCCACCCCTGTCAAACCCCTGCCAGGCAGGGGGCGCAACCTGAGGTCCCCGGCGTGGGGGTGGGGGGCATGGCCTGAGGTCTCCTGGCCCAGTGCTGGGATGGAGGGCGCGGCCTGAGGTCCCCTGTCAACTCCCGCTGGGGGCCATGGCTTAAGGTTCCCTGTCAAGCCCTGCCAGGTGGGGGCAATGGCCTGAAGTCTCCTGGCCTGGTGCAGGGGCAGGGAGCAAGGCCTGAAGTCCCTGTCAAGCCCTGCTGGACAGGGGGCCGGGGGTGTGGCCTGAGGTCCCTCAGCCTGAGGTATCCCTGCCCAGCGCTAGGGCGGGGGGCATGGCCTGAGATCCCCGTCAAGCCCCGCCATACAGGGGTGATGGCCTGAGGTCTCCCAGCCCAATGCCAGGGCGGGGGGCGAGGCCTGAATTCCCTCGCCGCCAGCCAGGTGCCAGGCAGCCTCAGGTCCATGCTGTTCAGTCATGACAGTACAGCGCTCTGGCTAATTTGCATATTCCTCTATTATTAGATAAATTTTTTATCTTTTTCTTTTTCTTCTTCTTAAAGAATACCCTTCAGCATTTAATGTAATACTGGTTTGGTGGTGATGAACCCCTTTAGCTTTTTCTTGTCTGTGACGCTCTTTTTCTGACCTTTGAAAGAATACCTGGGTCTCCCGCAGTGTCCTTGTATCTGAGCCCCAATCTCTGCTGGGTTTTATAGTCTATAGTTATGAGGACTTTTTTTCCCAGCTCTGGGACCCTGGGCTGGGGGTCTGGTGTGGGGCTGGGACCACTTGCTCCTCATAGGGGGCCTCCAAAGAGACGATATCCCTCCCAATTAAAAAAGTGGTGCATATGGATGCCAGTCCAGTCCATTCCTCACCTCTGTCCCTGCTGCCAATCTCAATGTGCTTTCTTCTTTATTTCTCTAGTTGTAGGATTTCCATTCAGACAGCTTTCAGGCAGTTCTGGATGATGGTTTTCTGTATTTTAGTTGTAATTTTGATGTGGTTGTGGGAGGTGGTGGGTACAGGCATTTACCTATGCTGCCACCTTGGTTCTCCATTACCATATGATTTTAATCATTATATTTATAATAATAAAAGCATAATATGCTAATTAGACTGGACAGTCGAACAGCCTTCTGGACGTCCTTCCGGATGACCTTCCTGAGGAAGCTGGGGCTGTGAGGGCCGAGCCTTTTGCATGAATTTTGTGCATTGGGCCTCTAATCTTAATATATTTATCTTTGGATTATTCCTCTTTTCCTTCTTCATACAATTTGTTTTTGCATTTCTTTGGTTTTGGTTTTAAATCCTAAATTAATCTTAGAAATAGACTGTCAATTTCATTCAGAGAAAAAATCCTGTTATGATTCCAGCTAGGTGTGAATTAAAGTAAAATTAATTAGAAATTATTGACTTTACTTTAATAACTTTTACTTCATTTACTTGAATGTTTTTAAGGAATAGTTTTTTTTATATATTATGGGCATTTTTTCTCTCTCATAAAATATAACAGTTCATATTTCTTTGTATTCACTAGTCCTAATGCACATACTAGGAATATATCAGTGCATTATTTAGTAGTAGCAGTTATATTTGTTATAATTTTACTTAATACTTAGAATTTGGATTTGGTCATAGAAAGTTTGATTCTTGATTCCATGCTTTTACCAATATTGCTGGGGCTGACCTGCAGACTCTGAGTGACAAGTGAATGATTACTCTGACACAGGATTGCTGTGAAAGAGAGGGCTAAGAAACTGCCTGGCTAAAGGAACCAGGCGCCACGATTGCCTGCCTCGTTAGGCTTTTAGTAACAGCAGTTTGAGATAAAGTTTATCTTTTGGATACAATCAGTAGGGTAAGTAACCTTGCGGGGACACATGTGTCCGCAGTGTCCTTTAAGCAAGGACACCTAAAGATTAAGCATAAGGATTCCAGTAAACACCGGAGGGTCTGCACATGCACAGACTTGTTTGGAAAGGTCAAGGAATAATTAGGTGTGCTGCCTTAGGCACTCCCCTAAGTTGGAATTTTGATAAACAGGTGGGCCACCTTCAGCCCACGCATTTTTTTCGAATGTCCTCCTTACAAACTTTCCAACCAAGTCCCGTGCTTCCCCACACAATATTAGTGTCATATACAAAACTGAAAGGGAAAATTGAATGTTGTTAAATAACCAAGTATTCTTAGAAGAAACAAATTGTATTCTCTAAGTCTGGCATGTCCAATATAGTCGTAGCCAGTAACAATATTTGTTTTATTGAGCAACTGAAGTGTATCTACTATGTTGGAGAAACAAAATTGTTAATTTTAGCTTACCCCAAATGTAAATTTTAAAACTGGGAAAATGTAATTTTTTAAATTAGATGAACAAAAGTTTGTTTTGCTGCACATGCATTTCCCTTTAATTGTTCAATTATGGAAGATAATAATGTTGTATTATTCTGGAACTGCACTGTTTCTATTATTACATGTAAACATCTCACAAAACTAGTCAATGTGAATAAATTGATTCAGTTCAAGTGATGTTTTTCAATGCAATGATATACCATTATAATGTATTTATTTAAATATGAATATAGCCCATTACAGTGACACCTATGTAAATTTAATTGGCAATGAAATACAAATACTTATTTTAATTAAAATATGTTTAAATTATCTTGCAGTTTAACAAAATAGACCAGTTGCAGAATATAGGATCAAGTGATGCTGCAGAAACTGCTATAAAATAAAGATTAAAAAAAGAATGAAAGAAAGTAGGTACAAATTTCAGAATATATATGTATTGCCCTGACTGGATTGAACCTACAACCCAGGCATGTGCCCTGACTGAAAATTGAACCATGACTTCCTAGTTCATGGGTTGGTGCTCAACCACTGAGCCACACTGGCCAGGTTATTTGTTTTTCTTGTTTGCTCTATTTTTACTTTCAGTTTTATATTCAGCTTATGAGTGAATCATATGGTTCTTGACTTTTTCTGACTTATTTTGCTTAGCATGATATTTTCATGATACATCTATATTATTGCAAATGGCAGTATTCCATCTTTTCTTAGGGTGGAGTGGAATTGCAATATATATATATATACACATACATACATATATACATATGTGTGTGTGTATATATATATATATGTATGTATGTATCTCACATCTTCTTTATCCAATCATCTATCAAAGGACACTCCAGTTGTTTCCATGTCTTGGCCACTGTAAATAATGATGCAAGGGATATAGATACATATATATATACACACACACACACACACACACACACACACACAAATAAATGCTTTCAAATTTTTTGAATAGGCACCAAGAAAAGGAGTTGCTGGGTCATATGGAAACTCTAGTATTAATTTTTTAAAGAACCTCCATAATGTTTTCCATAGTGGCTGTATCAGTTTACATTCCCACCAGCAGTGAATGAGGGTTCCTTTTTCTCCACAATCTCTCCAACACTTGCTATTACCTGTCTTGTTGATAATAGCCATTCTAACAGTTGTGAGGTGGTATTTGCACTTCCCTAATAGCTAGTGAATTTGAGCATATTTTCATATATCTGTTGGCCATTTTTCTTTCTTCTTGAGAGAACTGTCTGTTCAGGTTCTCTGGCCATTTTTTAATTGGGTGTTTGTTTGCTTGGTGTGAGTTGTATGAGTTCTTTATGTATTTTAGATATTAACTGTTTGTCAGAGCTGTTGCTTGCAAATATCTTCTCCCATTTGGTTGGTTTCTTTTTGTTTTGTTGGCAGTTTCTTTTGCTGTGCAGAAGCTTTTTGTTTTTGCATTTCTTTAGTTTTGGTTTTAAATCCTGAATTAATTTTGTGATATAGTCACATTCATTTATATTGTCTTTACTTCCTTTGCTTTTAGGGTCAAATTAATAAAATCCCCTCTAAGACCAAGGTCCATAAGTTTAGTACATATGTTTTCTTATTCATTTAAAGTTAGGCTTCTTTTCTAGGGATAGTTTTGAGTCAAGTCTTTGTGGGTTTTTATCACTTCAAGATGGATTTTTTTTCCTGCCCCTTTGAACTGGGCTGAGAGTAATCAAGACCCGAGTATTCTTGCTGTTATGATTGAAATAGCGCTTTATTCTATGAACGGGTAGTAGGGGAGGTAAATTTTGATCTCTCAGTTGTAATCACCTGGAATATAGGTTCTGTCACCCAGAGTGAGAAGTAATAAGAAATGCTGATGCTTATTCCTCACAGGTAAATTCCATATTCCTTGATTGAAGCAGAGAAGAGCTGTATAAGGATAACATTTTCACATCTCACTGAGATTAAATTATTATAAATCTGAGGTAGATTATAAAATAAGATGTAATAATAAACCATAGAGCCATGGTAGGCAAACTGCGGCTCGCGAGCCACATGTGGATCTTTGGCCCCTTGAGTGTGGGTCTTCCTAAGCCTTAGGAGTACCCTAATTAAGTTAATAACAATATACCTACCTATATAGTTTAAGTTTTAAAAATTTGGCTCTCAAAAGAAATTTCAATCGTTGTACTGTTGATATTTGGCTCTGTTGATTAATGAGTTTGGCGATCACTACAAAGAACAACCACAAAGAAAACAGCTTTAAAATATAGTGAGAAAACACTCAACAAAGTTAAATGCTATACTAGAAAATATTCACTTAAAGGAAAAGAAGAGAGTAAAAGAGGAACAGAAAGGGGAAAATCATGAGACTTGTGGAAAGGAAAATTAAAATGTTAGACATAAATTCAACATGAATGAGATAAGGAATGTGAGTTGTTTAAACAATGCAATAAAAATGATAGTTTGTCAGAGAGGATTAAAAACAAGACCCCTTTCATGGCCTCTAGTGGAGACACTCTTTAAATGCAATGCTAAAATTTTGTTGAAAATAAAAGAATGGGAATAGATATAACATGCAAACAGCAAATGTAAGAAAGCTCAAGTGTTACAGTAATATCAGACAAAAAAGACCTAAAACAATACATGCTTTTAGAAACACAGAAAGTCATTCTAAAAAAGACAAATTAATCAATCTATAAGAAAGATTAGGCATTAGAAACATATTTTCCTAACAAAAGAAAAAGAAGGCAAAAGAAGTCATAAAACTAGATCTAGCAAAGCATCCCACCTGACAACAGCAGAATACATATTCTTCTCAAGTACATTGGGGACATTCTATGGAACAGACTACATTCTAGGCCATACAAAAATCTCTAATAATTTGAAAGTATTGAAATCATTCAAGTATATTCTCTGACATTATTAAGTGAACTTATAAATCAATAACAGAAATTTGAGAATTCACAAGTATGTGGAAATTAACACTTTTCTAAATGATCAATGGGTTAAAAAATAATTTGAGATTAACAAAAATGAAACATATTTTATCCAAACTAATTAGATGCAGCGAAAGCAGTACCTTATCATTATAAATGCTTATACTAAGAAATAAGAAATATATCATCAATAACCTAACTTTTCAAATTAAGAAATTAAAAAAATAACAAATATAAAGCAAGCAGAAAGATAGTAATTATAAATATTAAATTGGCAATTAAGGATGACAATGGGGAAACAATAGTCTTAGTCAAGGAAACCCAATGTTGATTATTTGTAATAGCAACAAAATTGACAAAACTTTAGCTAGCTTGATCACAAAAATACTGAAATTACTAAAATCAGGAGTAAAAGAGCAGACATTATTACTGCACACACAGAATAAAAATTATTATATGAGGCTACTTTTAAACTGTAAACAAATCAAATAACTTGTAGGAAACAGATAACAGAAATAGACTATCAAAACTGATTGAAGAAGAAATAGAAAATCTGAATAGACCTAAAATATGTACAGAGATTGAATTAGTAGTAAAACTATTTCCCATCAAAAAAGCCCAGGACCTGAGGTCTTCAGTGGCAAACTCTAACAAATATTTAAAGAGTAAATGGTTCTTCATGTACTCATCCAAAAAAAATAACATTTCCAAACTGATTTTGTGAAGCTGGTTTTATTCTGGTACCACACCAGAAATAATGATTAATTTAAATCATAAGAAAATTACACTCAGTTCTCATATTAATACTACACAAAAATCCTCAACAACATTCCAGCAAACCAAATTCAATAACATGAAAATCAATATACACAACCATCAAGTGCTATTTATTAGAAAAATAAAAGGCTTACTTAATATTCAAATATCAATTAATGTAATATACTATATGACTAGAATAAAAGAGAAAAAACACATGATAATTTCCTTAAATGGTCACTCTTATTCTCATGCTTTAAAATAGATACTAGAGCCCTAACTGGTTTGGCTCAGTAGATAGAGCATCAGCCTGTGGACTGAAAAGTCCCAGGTTCAATTCCGGTCAAGGGCATGTACCTTGGTTGCAGGCACATCCCCAGTAGGGGGTGTGCAGGAGGCAGCTGATCGATGTTTCTCTCTCATTGATGTTTCGAACTCTCTATTCCTCTCCCTTCCTCTCTGTAAAAAGTCAATAAAATGTATTTAAAAAATAAAAAAATAAAATAAAATAGATACTAGAAAGTGGGAGATATCTGTAATACTACCAACAGTAAATATAGATATAGATATAGATATATAGATGGATAGATATATAGATATATAGATACACAGACACACACACACTAGAGGTCAGTGCACAAAATTCATGCACTGGAGGGGGGGGGGTTGTTGTCCCTCAGCCCAGCCTGCACCATCTCCAATCTGGGATTCCTCTCACAATCCGGGACTTCTGGCTCCCAACCGCTCACCTGCCTGCCTGCCTGATTGCCCCTTACTGCTTCTGCCTGCCAGCCTGATTGACACCTAACTGTTCCCCTGCTGGCCCGATTGCCCCTCAACTGCCCTCCCCTGCCGGAACAGTAGCCATCCAACTGCCCTCCCCTGTTGGCCCATTCACCCCCAACTGCCCTCCCCTGTTGGCCCAGTCACCCCCAACTGCCCTCCCCTGTTGGCCCAGTCACTCCCAACTGCCCTCCCCTGTAGGCCTGGTTGCCCCCAACTGCCCTCCCCTGCAGGCCTGGTTGCCCCCAACTGCCCTCCCCTGTTGGCCCAGTTGCCCACAACTGCCCTCTCCTCTTTGCCCAGTCTCCCCCAACTGCCCTCCCCTGCAGGCCTTACCACCCACAACTGCCCTCCTCTGCAGGCCATCTTGTGGTGGCCATCTTGTGGCCACATGGGGGCAGACATCTTTGACCACATGGGGATGGCCATCTTGTGTGTTGGAGTGATGGTCAATTTGCATACTGGTCATGACTACTTAGCATATCTGGTCATAACTAATTAGCATATCCAGTCATGACTGTTAAGGTGTCATGGTGGCCAATTTGCATATTACCCTTTTATTAGTATAGATATATATAATAAAAAAGCAAAAAAACATAATAAAATAAAATAGCTGCTAGAGATTCATTGTACCAAGTTTCAGAGGGTAGGAGGTAGAAATCACCACATGTCTTGTCTTTTAAAGATGCATCTTATAACCCACATACTTCTCTTTTGTTTATCCCATTTACCAAACTAATAGCAGGTCATGAAAATATTGCAATGAGTTTGAAGAACTGAGTCTTTTCTGTGGGCAGCAAATTTGGAAGGGAATTAATAACACTCTAAACCACAGATAATAATTGAGGTTCCTTTAAAAAAAAAGTGATTATTCACGAAGAGTGAATAAACTGAAAAGATTGAAGATACTATATGGAAAAGGAAAACTGATATTAAAGATATGAGATTTGGAAGAAAGAAAATCTCATAGACACCATCAGAAAGCTGCAAACTAATTAGACTATTGAGTTTGAACACCAATAATCAATCAAAGTTCTCATATTAAAATGGAATTAGAATTTAGCTAAGATTTTCAAATGAAAAACAAATAAATTTCAATCACCTGACTCTGCATAATAGCTGCCTTGGTCCCTTCTGTCCCAGAAAATGGATTTAAATATTAAGCAAATATGATTGTAAATGTGTAGACCTTCACATCTCTGCTATAAAGAAGTACTTAGAATTAAGAGACAGGGAAATAATGTAATCTATCTCTCTCTCTCTCTCTCTCTCTCTCTCTCTCTCTCTCTGTAAATTTAAGTTTGAAACATGATGACTTGGGCTCAGGCCATGGCCTATTTGAGATATTAAAGAACAAAGAATCCCAAAGTTGGCATCTGTTTTAGCTTGTACTTCCCAGAGACTGTACAGGCCATCAACACAGAAAAGGAAACACTTAGATTATTTCCATGTATTGGCTATCCTACCTAATAATAGATAAACATTGTAACTGACTGTACCTTCGCTACGCCTCCCATTTGCTAATCAGCACAATATGCAAATTAACCACCAACAAAGATGGCAGTTAATTTGCATACGTAGGCTCCAAGCTGCAAGCAAAGTCTGATGGCTCCCGGCAGTGAAGCCTAAGGGAAGCCCTGTGTGTTTATGTCTCTCATCAGGCCCCAGCAGTCCCATGCCCCGCCACCTCGGTGCTGGGGCTGCTGGGGGCTGGATTGGAGACACAAACACGCAGGGGAGCCTGGCACCCAGCAGCCCCAAGCCACTTCAGCAGGCCTATCGCAGACCCGGCCAGGAGCTGCGGGGCCGAACAGCAAGGCACAACCCACCCACTCCTGCGGGCGATTGTGGCAGTGTGGACCAGACCAGGCCGGACTGGGCCGCGGGGGGTGAGCAGGAAGGGATGACCCGCCCACTCTGGCAGGCCAATTCAGCCTTGCCTCTCTGCAGCCGCCACCTCCGCAGCTACAGTGTACAGACCCAGGCCCCCAGCATGCCCTGGGCTCCGCTCAAGGAGGGGCTGGGGACCTGGGGTTTATTAAACATTACTGGAGCTGCTCCCCACACACCAACCCCTGCCCTACTACCACAATGCCCACAGCAAGGCACCCTGGCAGCGTCCTAACATGTGGGCGGCCAGAGAGCCCAGTAGAGCAGGGGCTACAGGGAACCACAGAAGGGCGGGGCTGCGGGAGCCAAGCTCTCGGGGTCTGAGGAGAGAGCCTGAAGGTAGAGGAACCTTCCGCAAAGCGGCCACCAGGAGCCACAGCCATGGGGTCTGCAGGTGCGCAGACAGGCCTCCACCTGATGGGCAGATCCTGGGAATGTGCCATGGCTTCAGCGAAGCGGCTGGCCAGGAGGCGGGTGGCCCAAGCGGCGCAGAGCGGCACCAAGGTGGGGTGCACTGGAGGGGGCTCAGGCCCGGGCAGGGTGCTGGTGGGCGGGGATCTGCCTCACCCACAGAGAGTGAGGTTCTGTAGTGGCCCCAATAGGCGGGAAACAAGAGGCGATGACTGCAGGCATGGAAGGACGCCTGGGCAGAGGGGCGCAGACTCACAGCCCTGAGGCAGGGGTGGAGGGGCAGCACCACCTCAGTGGAGGAGTACCGCACTACTGGGTACCCCAATGCGGCAGTTTGGTGAAGCTCCCAGCACTGATTGGGCCTCGCCGCGGCCTGCACACTTGAGAGGCCAGGACTCCTGCTAACCCTTGGCCCTAAAACAAGCCTGCACCCGCCCCGCCCCCAGTTCCCGCCATGCCCCATGGTGGTGTACACCTGCACAGGTGAGTGCAAGCCTACCACCTGTTCCCCAGAAGTGGGGGGCATAAAGAATGGGGGTGGGGCGGGGGAGAGGAAAGAATGTGGAGCATCCATGATAAAGAGGTGCTTGAGAATGAGACTTGAAAGCCTCACAGGGAGGTTTGTTCTGTTTGCCCTGCGGCTGTCCCTTAGGAAAGGCGGAGAGCCAGCTGTGAGGGCTCCTGCGAGAGGAGTCCAGTTCCATAGCCAACTGGAATTGGCCTCAGTTTCCTGGTCTGTAAAATGTGTTAAGCGTGTCCCAGTGCCTGTACTGAGCTTTGAGGGCCAATTGAGATACTATATAAAGAAAATGAGGGAAGACATGAGAAAGAAAAGGAAGGGCGGGCAACACAAAAGAAAGATTGAAAGAAACCTGTAAACCTATTGTCAATTAAATAGGGAATAGAGTCAATAGTGTTGTAATGACAGTATGAAGCCAGGTGGGTACTGGAAATATCAGGGAACACTTTGTAAAGTATATGATTGCCTAACCACTATTCTGTAACTAATATAAAACCTGAAACTAATACAAAATAATATTCAATGTAAATAAATGAAAATAGGAGTGAAATTTATCTAAATTTCAAAGTTTAAATAAAGGCTGTAAAGGAAGGAAGGGGAAGAATAAAAATAGTCTTTTTCATTTTACCACTTTATTGTCTTTTCAGTACATGAAAAAAAGTTGTCTTTATATGGTGCTTTTATGCTTTTCTAAGTCATTATCTCATTTGATGTTCAGGACAACTTAAAGACAAGATAATTATTCCCCCCACTATTAAAAGAAAGGAAATCTTGGTGCCTGGCCCCAATGATTCAATCATCAATCCCTTATTGTAAAGCAGGTTAGTGAAATTTTCTGTGAAGGGTCATATCTATACTAATAAAAGCCTTGGAGGTGATCTGGCCAGCAGGGGAGGGCAGTTGGGGATGATCAGGCCGGCAGGGGAGTAGTTAGGTGTCAATCAGGCCAGCAGGGGAGCTGTTAGGGGGCGATCAGGCTGGCAGGCTGAAGCAGTTAGGGGCAATCAGGCAGGCACGCCAGCGAGCGGTTAGGAAAGAGCAGTCCAGGATTGTGAGAGGGATATCCAACTGCTGGTTTAGGCCCAATCCCAGCAGTCAGACATCCTGGGATCAGGCCTGCCAGACATCCAGGGACATCCTGGGATCAGGCCTGTTGGACATCCTGGGATCAGGCCTAAACCAGCAGTCAACATCCCCCAAAGGGTCCGAGATTGGAGAGGGTGCAGGCTGGGCTGAGGGACACCCCCCTCCCTTGCACGAATTTCGTGCACCGGGCCACTAGTCCTATATAATAAAAGGCTAATATGCAAACTGACTGAACAGCAGAACGACTAGTTGCTATGACATGCACTGACCACCAGGGGGCAGACGCTCAATGCAGGAGCTGCTCCCTGGTGGTCAGTGTGCTCCCACAGGAGGAGTGCTGGTCAGACAGAAGCCGGGCTCACAGCTGGCAAGTGCAGCAGCGGTGGTGGGAGTCTCTCCCGCCTCTGTGGTAGTGCTAAGAATGTCAAACTGCCAGTTTAGACCCTCTGAGGAGCGGGCCTAAGCCATTTGTTGGACATCTCCTGAGGGCTCCCGAACTGTGAGAGGGTGCAGGCCGGGCTGAGGGAAACCCCCCACCCCTCCGAGGGCATGAATTTTGTGCACTGGGCCTCTAGTTGTAAATAATGCTGCAATGAACATGGGGATTCAGATACCTTTGAGTTAGTGTTTTGTTTCCTTTTGATAAATACCAAGAAATAGAATTGCTGGATCATGATAGCTCTATTTTTACTTTGAGTAATTGCCATACTGTTTTTGACAGTGGCTACACCAATTTATATTCTCACTAACAGTACACAACAGTTCCCTTTTCTTCAAATCCTCACCAACACTTGCAATTTCTTTTTTTTTAAATATTTGTATTGATCTCAGAGAGGAAGGGAGAGGGGGAGGGAGATAGAAACATCAATGATGAGAAAGACTCATTGATTGGTTGCCTCTTGAAAACCCCCTATTGGGGATGGAGCCCACAACCCAGGCATGTGCCCTGACTGGGAATCGAACCCAGTAACTCTTGGTCCATGGGACAACGCTCAATCCTCTGAGCCACCACAGCCAGGCTGCAATTTCTTATCTTTCTGTCAACAGCTATTGTAACATTGTGGTTACAATTTGCATTTCTCTGATGATGAGCACCTTCTTCATGTATTAGGGCTTTTTTGGACAATGTCTATTCAGACCCTCTGTCCATTTTTTTAATTAGATTGGTGTGTTTTTTGTTGTTGTATGAGGGTTTTTTTTAATATATCTTGAATATTAACCCCTTTTCAGATATATGATTTGCAAATATTTTCTCCCATTCCTTAGGTTGCCTTTTTATTTTGTTAATGGTTTCCATTGCTGTGCATAAGCTTTTTCATTTCATGTAGAGTAGATAAATTGGAGAAGTAATTTGGAGATTAATTGGCAATACCTATTAATATTGAAAACATGTATAGGTCTAGAGTCAGTCTTCTAAAAACCAGATGAAATACACAAAAACATCTACAGCAACACTGTTTGTCATAGTTATAATTGGAGACATCCTAAATGTGCACCACCAGGAGAATGGATGAATTAATTGTGGTAAAAAGTTTTTAAAAGTATATATATTTCTTAAGGTACACACATATGGGTTATATAATTTTAAAGAAATGCAAGGCAGTAATAAATAAAAAATTAAAGATAATCAATACTTTGGGGCAGTGGTCGGCAAACTGTGGCTTGCGAGCCATATGCGGCTCTTTGGCCCCTTGAGTGTGGCTCTTCCACAAAATACCGACTTTTGCACATGGGCACGAAGTTTCAATCGCACTGTACATGCGCACCTGCCAGTGGTATTTTGTGGAAGAGCCACACTTAAGGGGCCAAAGAGCTGCATGTGGCTCGCAAGCTGCAGTTTGCCGACCACTGCTTTGGGATAATGAAGCTCTGTGGGTGTGAATAGAGTAGCACAGACAAGGGGGCTTTGGCTGAGTTGTCAATGTTCATTTCTTTCTTTCTTTTTTTTTTTTATCCTCACCCAAGGACATGCTTAAAGAGAGAGAAGAGAGTGAGAAGAACATCTATGTGAGAGAAATATCCATTGGTTGCCTTTGGTTGCCTTCTGTGTGTGGCCCAACCAGGGATCAAACCCACAGCTCTGGTATATGGCCTGACCAGGTCCGAATTGACATCTTGGTACACAGGCTGACCATCAACCAACTGAGCCACATAGGCCAGGCTCAATGTTCATTTCTTAAATGGAGTAGTGGGTCCACTAATCTGTTGTGTCATTTGTTATAGCTTTTGTAATCTCAAATGGTGTATAAATATACACATATAAATAAACTAGAGGCCCAGTGCACGAGATTCATGCACTGGGGGGTGGGGTGTCCCTCAGCCCAGCCTGCACTCTCTCCAATCTGGGGGATGTCTGACTCGGGGGATGTCCGACTGCCAGTCAGGCCTAAACCGGCAGTTGGACATCCCTCTCACAATCCGGGACTGCTGGCTCCTAACTGCTCACCTGCCTGCCTGCCTGATTGCCCCTAACTGCTTTTGCCTGCCAACCTGATCACCCCCTAACTGCTCCCCTGCCGGCCTGATTGACACCTAACTTGCTTCCCTGCCTGCCCGATCGCCCCCAACTGCCCTCCCCTGCAAGCCTGGTACCCCCCACTGCCCTCCCCTGCAGGCGTGGTCCTCCCAACTGCCCTCCCTTGCCGCGGCCATCTAGTGACAATGTGGGGGCAGCCATCTTGTGATGATGTGGGGGGGGGGCATCTTGTGACACAAGGGCATGGGGGTCAATTTGAATATGACCTCTTTACTATATATGTGTATAGATTAGTGTCCCCATTAAGAACACAAAGGATACAGGGGTGGTGATTTCTACCACATCATTATTCATCTCACCTATTTGGCCTGGCAGAAAACATATGGATCTTGAAGAATGACAGTGTATTATTGTAAACTTAACAAAAGAGTGACTCTGATTGTAGCTGCTGTACTAGATTCATTGCTTGAACAAATTAATATATCCTTGTTATTTAGTAGCAGCTACTGATCTAGCAAATGCTTTCTTCTCAATACTTACTAGAAAAAAACACCAAAAGTAGTTTGCTTTCAGCTGGCAGTGCCGACAATACTTCACTCTCTTACCTCAGGGGTATGATAATTCTTCAGCTCTATATCATGATTTAGGTCACAAAAACCACGATTGCCTTTCCCTTCCACAAGACATCATAGTGATCCATTATACTGAAGTTATGTTGCTTGGACCTAGTGAGTATGGAGTAGCAACTACTTCTAGAGTTACTGGTAAGACATTTGCATGTCAGGGAGTGGGAAATAAATCCAATAAACATTCAGGGACCTTCTACCTCCATGAAATTCCTAGGGGCACAGTGATGTGGGGCATGTAATAATATCTCTTCTAAGGTGAAGGATAAATTGCTGCATCTGGCCCATCCCATAACCACAAAAGAGGCACAATGCCTGTGGGACTCAATGGATTTCAGACACAACATATTCCTCATTCTGGTGTGCTACTCTGGCCCATTTACCAAGTAACCCGAAAGCTACTGTTTTGAAGAGGGCCTGGATAAGAGAAGGCTTTGCAACATGTCCAGGCTCTTGTGCAAGCTGCTCTGCCGGTTGGACAAATGGTCCAGGAGATCCACTGATGCTTGAAGTGGCAGTGTCAGAGAGAGGTGCTATTAAGAGCCTTTGGCAGAACCTTAAGATTCTGTAGCAAGGTCATACCTTCCTATGGCTTCCTATTCCTACTATGAATAACTATTCTCATTTTGAGAAATGGTCTTTGGCCTGCTACTAGGCCTTTACAGAGGCCAAACACTTAATTATGGGCCATCAAGTTGTCATTCACCTGGGCTGCCAATCATGAATGGGTGTGTCTTTACCCAGCAGATAAAGTTGGGCACTCCATCATCACATGGAAGCAGCACATATGAGATTGGGCTTGCATGAGGATGTCGCCCAAATGCCCGTAGTCCCCATTCCTTCTACATTATCTCTGCCTCCCAGCCTACACATATGGACTCATGGGAAATTCCAACAATAAGGTGGCTGAGATAGAGACTGTACAATATGCAGGCACCACCAAAAAGTGGACAGCTGCAGCACCTCAGCACCTTTCTGGGGTGCCCCTGGAGGAGAGTGATGAAGGGAAATCCTCCAGGGGGCAGAACTTCAAGTGCACCTGGTTTTTCACTTTGCTTGGAAGAAGTGACCAGATGAACGATTAGATACAGATTCATGAGCTATGGTCAATGGTTTGGCCGGATGGTCAGAAACGTGGAAGGAATATGATTAGAAAATTGGTGTCTAAAGGTCTAAGAAAGAGTAAGTGTACCCAGCTCTCTAAATGAGTGAAAAAGAAAGTTATTGTGTCCCATGTGAACGCTCACCAAAGGATGGCCTCAGCAGAGGAGGATTTTAATTAACCAAGTGGATACGATGACCAGTCCTGTGCATACTAGTCAGCCTCTCTCCTGCCACCACTGTCATCACTCAATGGGCTCATGAAAAGAATGGCTATGGTGGCAGAGATGGAGGCTGTGCATGGACTCAGTAACACCAACGCTGACCGGGCTCCAGCCACACTGAGTGCTCAATGTGCCAGCACCAGAGCCCAGCACTGAGCCCCCAGATAGTACCATTTCCAGGGTGATCAGCCCGCTGCCTGGGCAGGTTGATTACGTTTGTACCACTCCCTCATGGAAACAGCAACATTTTTGTCCTGCCTGAAGTAGACACTCTGGATACAGATTTGCCTGCCCTGCATGCAATGCTTCTGCCAAACCCCCACCTATGGCCTTACAGAATACCTTACCTACCATCGCAGTATTCCACACAACATTGCTTCTGATCACGGAACTTGCTTTACAGCAAGTGAAGAGCAATGTAGTGCACACCCCTCCCATGGCCTCTCCTGGCACATCGCTCTCCTAGTACCTCAAAGCTCTCCCTATGTTATGGGGAGATTCCATAACATAGACATGTTTGGTCGTTAAACCATATTGGCCATTGGTAATTATCTCAGTCTCCAATCCCCAGAAGTCAGGGGTGAAACCAAAAGTTCCAGGCTTCTAAGCACATGGTTGGTTCCTCTGGTAACCAGGCCCCATCCTCCAAGAGTCACTTCATTAGCATAACTCAGTATGTTGAAAGGGACTTGTTAGGAACAAAAAAGGCCACTCTTCTCATTCCCATCACTCCGGGAATTATAAGGGTTTTAGCAGCTCTGTGCCAGGAACTGAGGATGAAGACCAAATATATATTTTTTCTTATATCACAGTGTCTCTCAGTACTACCATGCTTTGTGACTAAAGTTAATGAAAAATTCTAACAACCCAATTCAGATAAGAATTGGGAAGAGGAACCAAAACCACAAGGGAAAAGAGAAACCCAGTTTCTTAGGAGACACAAATGACTTAGTATTCAGATATTTGGATAGGAAAAGAAAATAAAAAATAACACACACACACACACACACACACACACACACACACACACACAAGGCCTAGCCAACACCATCTAACTGAGAACTATTTGGAAGAGACAGCCAGGCTCCTCAGCTCTGGTGGGGCAGCCGGAGGCTATTTAGGACCTGCATTGGAGTTCAACTTTCTGCCCAATCCTGCTTTCTTTTTCAACCCCCTCTCTGGTATTGTTTAGTAAATGTATGTTCCCTGAACTCTTTACCTGACTCTGTTTCCCAAAGAACCCAAACTATGACAATAATCATCCAACAATGAGTTAGCAAATGTCAATGACCTGGTCAAAGCTCTATTTTGGATCATACATTCTAGTGGAGGAAACAGAAAATCAACATGTAGCTATGTTATGGACACAGACACATGCATGCATGCGCACACACACACACTGCATTGGGAAATGTCCAGTCAGCAGTTTAACTAAGGGCTCTTGATCTACTGGATTCTGCAGACAGAAGCGGGGGGATTCTGCAAACACAGAATTGAGTTATTTAAAAAGTTTGTGTTTCAGACTAGTTTTCTGGGGTGTTCCCAGAGAAGAGGCTTCCTTAAATACTACAATGTTTGGGCACATTTGTTGTTTATAGTAAAGCACAGGTGAGTCATGGGATGGACCTAGACCGCTGACCTCCAAGCTATTACCTCAGTGTTCCCTGCTACTTGTAGCCACAGGTGAGTCTGGCCAAGGGAAGAAGAGGGAAGGGGACTTGTGGGCGAGGGATTTCATATCCCAGCCTGCTGTCTCCAAATCTTCCCACATAGTCAACGCTTACCTCCAGCCCTATCTGGGCTCCCATCGTCTCCAAGCCCTGTTCCTAGTATCTCAATGAGCCTGTTCTGCTTTTCCTGAGCTTTGCTGGTTGCAAGCCTCCTCCCTGGACCCCAGGCTCCTACAGCAGACATCAGAAAGGCCTTCTTTGCAGGGGAAGCTCTTTAGTGGTTGTAGAACCACCTTCTGGGTCTACTTGCTCCAGCTCTAAGGCAACAGCTTGAAAAGTGCTAGAGCCATTGGAGAAACACGGAATTGTCAGGCTTCAGGGTGAGGACTAGAGGGGCTGCTCTTTCCAGGACAAAAGTGCTGGCAGGCAACACTGTTCCTTTGTTGAACCTGCCCCCCTCCCAGCCTACAGGTGCAGGTGGGCACAAAGTCTGAATCTCCATCAACCTGGCTAGCACTATTCACCCTGCTCTGGTGATTCCCTGAGATCCTGCCCCACCCAAATTAGGGGCCGACCCAAACCACTTCCAGTGGCTTATCCATATAAATGGCTTCTCTTGATTCACACTATGGACTCTCCTAAAACCTCTCAAAGGTTCACAAACCCCAAATGAGCATCATCTGGCCGCGGCATGCTCCATATACCACATCCTAAATGGCCTCAAGTCAATACTATTGGCAGCCGGCCTTGGTTCGCAGCTTAGCATCATCCAGGTGTCTCCAAGCCTACCACAAGGGGCAATCATCTGCAGATCACTTTGTAGCTCCTATCAGGTAGCCCCAGGCTATACAAGCAGCAGATAAACTTTACCTGCACCACAGCCCCTCCAAATGTCCCCAGAGTCACCATCAGCTTTAGACCACACCAGAGCACCACCTAAACACTTTTCCAAATGACATACCCAAAAGGCAGAATCAGTAGGCACCAGAGCCTCACTAAAGCCAATCCTATGTGGGGCCAGGAAAGCACAACAGCTCATCTACTGTACTCCCAGCCATTCCTCACAGATAATCAGCCTGAAGGTCAATCCTTCCCACTGATATGCCAACAGCAATCAAAGCTCACCTATAACAGGACAGCACACATAACACAGGTGACCTGGGAGACTGCACTGTTGAGACCCACAGGATACCTACTACCTAAGGCCCCTCTACCAGGACCGGGAGATGGAACGGATCCACTGAATACATAGAAACACACACATAGAAGCAGCCAAAACAAGGAGACAAAGAAATATGTCCCAAATGAAAAAAACAACAACAAAAAAAAAACACCAAGGGAACAAATTCCTGAGAAAGAACTCAACAAGCTAGAGGCAAGCAATCTACAAGATGAAGAATTCAAAACACTATTTATTAGGGTGCTCAATGAACTTAGGGGAAGAATAGATAAACTCAATGAGAACATTAACAAGGAAATATGAAACATAAAAATGGAGATAGACAAAAGACTCAGTTAGAAACAAAGAATATAATAACTGAAATGAAGAATAGGTTAGAGCCCAACAACAGATTAGAAGAAGCAAGGTATTTTATAAAAATGGTGATAATTTAAGGGACCTCTGTTACAATACTAAGTGTAACAACATTACATCACAGTGGTACCAAAAGGAGAGGAGAAAGTGCAAGGGATTAAAAACCTATTTTCAGAAATAAGGAGGAAAAACTTCCCTAACCTGATGAAGAAAATAGACATGCAAGTCAAGGAAGCACAGAGGGTCCCAAACGAGATGAACCCAAAGAGTTCTGCACCAAGACACCTCATAAGTAAAATAGCAAAGGTTATAGACAAAGTGAGAATGTGAAAAGCAGCAAGAGAAAAGCAGTTAGTTACCTACAAGAGAGCACCCTTAAGACTCTCATTTGATTTATCAACAGAAACTTTGCAGGTCAGAAGGGATTGGCACCAAATATTCAAAGTGATGAAAAGCAAGGACCTACAATCAAGATTATTCTACTCAGCAAGGCTATCACTTAGGAGATATGGAGCTTTTCAGAGAAGGCACAGGAGAGATGGGGAGGAAGAGAAGGGAGAGGGGAGAAAGAAGAAGAAGAAAAGTAAGAATAATAAAGTGGCAAACCTAGCCAGTTTTGCTTAGTGGATGGAGCACCAGCCTGAGGACTGAAGAGTCCTGGGTTTGATTCTGGTCAAGGGCATGCACCTCAGTTGCAGCCTCAATCCCCAGCCCTGGTCTGGGGGTGAGTAGGGAGGAGACAACCAATCAATGTGTCTCTCTGACATCAATGTTTCTCTCTGTCTCTCCCCCTCCCTTCACTCTCTCTAAAAACCAATGGGAAAATATCCTCAGGTGAGGATTAACAAAAATAAACAAACAAACAAATAAATAACATGGCAATAACTATATACCTATCAATAATTACTTTAAATGTAAATGAAATAAATGCTCTAATCAAAAGACATAGGGTGGCTGAATGGATAACAAAATAAGACCCATACATATGTTGCCTACAAGAGACCCTCTTCAGATCAATAGACACACACTGACTGAAAGTCAAAGGATGAAAAATGATTTTTCATGCAAAGATAAATGAAAAAAAAGCTGGGGTAGCAATATTTATATCAGACAAGATAGACTTTAAACCAAAGGCTATAACAAGGGAGAAAGAAGGACACAGTAATTCCATTTCTGGGTATTTAGCAAAAAACATTAAATCAAAAAGACATAAGCATCCCTATGTCCATTGGGGTATTATTTACAACTAGAGGCTTGGTGCACGAATTCATGCACCAGTGGGGTACCCTCTGCCTGGCCTGCAGGATTGGGCCTAAACCGGCTCTCCAACATCCCCCGAGGGGTCCCGAATTGTGAGAGGGTGCAGGCCAGGCCGAGGGACCCCACCTGTGCACAGTCGGGGCCAGGGGAGGATGTACGAGGTTAGCTAGCCAGGGAGGGACCGCAGGAGGGCTCTAGGGCATGTCTAGCCCGTCTCCCTCAGTCCCAATCGGCTGGACCCCACCAGCAAGCTAACCTACCAGTCGGAGCATCTGCCCCCTAGTGGTCAGTGCACATCATAACGACTGGTCAACCGGTTGACTGTCTGCCCCCTGGTGGTCAGTGCATGTCATAGCTAGCAGTTGAGCAGCCTTAGCATATCATTAGCACAGTACGCTTTGGTTGAACGAACAACCAGACAACTGGACACTGAGCATATTAGGCTTTTACTCTATTAAGATAGCTAAGATATAGAAGAAACCTAAGTGTCCATTGACAGATGAGTGGCTCAAAAAGCTTTGATATTGTATATACTGAAATATTACTCAACCAAAATAAAGAATGAAATCGTGCCATTTGAAACAACATGAATGGATGTAGAGGGCATTATGCTAAGTAAAATAAGTCAGAGAAAGACAAATACCATATGATTTCACTTGCATGTAGATAAAGAACAAATTAAATTAAAAAAACAAAAAACAAACTCATAGGTACAGAGTTACATTTTGATGGTTGCCAGATAGAAGGGGAGTCGGGGGGATGGGTGAAAAAATGAAAGGAATTAAGACTTACAAATTGCCAGTAATTAAATCCCTAGTTATAGGGAAGTAAAGTACAGCATAAGTCAATAATATTGTAGGAAATACGTATGGTGTCAAATGGGTACTAGACTTATTTGGTTGATCACTTTATGAGTAATATAAATGTCTAATCCCTACATTGTACACCTGAAACTAATATAATATTGTATGGCAACTGTAATAAAAAATTTTTGTTATTTTTTTAAAAAGAGAAGAGCATTCCTTCTGCCCATGGAGAGGTGGGGGAAGGACATACACTCCAAAAAAAATATTGGACCCTGAAAAACCAGCTCTGTCTAACCCCATTCATTTTATCCGGTGGGGGATTTTCAGTGCTGATTCAAGATAACTGAGATATCCCTGTTCATCCCCCATAAAACTCAGCATCCATGCCTTCCCATTTAAGAACCAAACCAAGGAAATTCAACAATCAAACCCAAGAACATCTACCTTGTACACCTTATACTGCACTTTTATTTAAAATATATAACGTTTAAAAGTGTAAAACCAGGTAGCGCTCCATTCTGCCAACAACACACAATATAATCAATACAACACACTGTCATTTTATTGGGGATAGGTTATGAAGGGGCAGTGAGAGCCACTAGGAACCCACTTGTACTAAGAGAAGCAGTTATTGGGACATTCAAGCAAGTGAGGTTGGCACATTCTGTGGGCAGGAGGATTCACCATGAGAGAGAAAAGACCAGAAGGAGACTCACCATAAGGAAGGAAGGCCCAGAAATCCTCAGGGGGAACTAAGGGAGCCAGGAGGCAGCTGTGGGGCCAGCTGGTGGCTACGTTGATCATGTGGTTCCTTCTGGTGTGTTTGCAGATCAACAAAGAATAGCGAAAAGAGGGTCATGTCATCCTCTCAGTGAAACATGAGGCTGAGATGAGCTTCTCAGTGCCAGAAGCATCCTGAGCCTTCAGAAAACAAAGAGAGCACGTGTAAGGATTTGGGAATGTCAGAGCCATATATAATCAGAGTAACACACCCCAGTATCTCCAGGTCTTAACTCTCAGTCCTTCACAGGCCCAATGTCTCCCCATCACCATCCCTGTCACTTCACTGACCCCTAAAGTACTTCCTATATCTAAGGACTGAGATTCCCATGGAGATAGGTGGGTTAAAAGCTAGTAACAGCACTCACCAGCCTGATACCCAACACAACCCATCACCCTAGGGCAGATGGTCTCCGGGACACTAGACTCTACAGACTTTCACCACCTGGCCCCATGTAAAAGATGTCACCCACCTTACCCCAACAATACCTGTAGCTGCTCAGCTAATTCTTAGAAAGTTTGCCTGGGGGAACACTTGGCCATCTGACCTCTGTCCAGGAAGCCCCCCATCTTTCCAACTACTGCCTGTCAGGCCAGCAGTACACTCATGAAGGTACTGTTCTACATGGCTATTCGTCTATCAGGCCCACCCATCTAGGTCCCCCAATGCCAGGACCATACAAATGCTAAAGAAGTGCCCACGTGCCTAAGGGACAAACACCCCCAATCCATCTGCATGAAGGGGGGCCAGAAATCACCAACATGTATGGGATTCTTTGGCCCTAAAGAATGGGCTGACCTGACTAAGAGCAATGTTATGATTCAGATTGACCAGGGTCTATGGAAGGTCCACAGCCCCAGATACCTCGCCCCCAATTCACATAGAGCCTCCCGTACATATGCCCACTGATGCCTGAATATTCCTGCTTCACCCACGCACGCATCAAGACACACACACACACATAAGTGGGGGCTGGTGAATGCTGATCACTCTCAGGGGGATGCAGGAAAGACTTCATTTGTGTTGAGCACCTGTTATAAATATTCCCAGCATGACTAATTTCAAACTACCCACCTGATGTCACTGAACACAGATCCCAGAAGAGACATGCACCATTGACCACCCAAAGCTAATATGAGCCAGTTCCAGTGCACCGCATCCCCTTTCAAACAATGATGTGCACACAAGCCACTTACACCCTGCTTACGACCCTCTACTCCCACTCCAGATACATAAACACAAATTAACTTACATAGATGAACACACACGTACATTTCTATCTTCATTGAATATACAGAAAGACCTCCTCTTACTACCTAAATTGTTACCTAAATTGTTAGACAAAACCCTAATCATCCTGAATATTCACATTCTATTCCTACAACTATGTACGCACACACAACATGGATCTGAATACAAACATATGCAACCAACACACTACCCAGAGGAAGACACTGAATACCTGCACACACAGGCCCTCTAAAACCACCATGTGCACAACTATCTCATGTGTCACCCAATTTGCAATCCCACAAGGAATAGCAAAAAAGAGGGTCCAAAAATACATATACTCCACCAATCTTGAACACGTTACACACAACCTACAGACTCTTCTTTTCCAAACACACAAAGTGTACTCTCACATTCCTTAGAATACACACCCCATCATAAGCTTCAGGAACTCAAATATATATGCAATCACAAACAACCTATACTTATAAAATACATGTATAGTAAGTTCACTCACATACACTGAGAAGACACATACAAACAACATCACAAAATTCTGCAAGTATTACATTCTGGGAAAGTCACAAAGAGGACTCTAAGCCTTCTGATACACTCACAAATCCCAAGTACATATACCCACAAACTACTCATGAATTTTCACCCCACATGCTCAGACAGATACACACAAAACACAAAAACACTAACAATCCCTTCACTCTCATTAATTTGCATGCACAATTTTCACACACCTAAGGAAACACACACACATGCAAATATTCCTAACTCCTGAATATATAGACCCCTCAAACACTATAAATCATGCCTCCTCCCAGAATACAACCTCTTTACCTCTGCTCTTAAATATGTAACAAAAGCACTCTATAACAGCTGTACCAGTTAATAATGGGGATATTTTTCAATAGATGGAGTTACACATAGGTTGAGGTATATGCGATTTGATATGTATGCTATTTTGTTGTACTGACAGCAAGCTCCAAAACTTCATATGTCAAATTTGCTGAAGGTGTTAACATCATAGATATTTTTACACTTAAAATGTCAAATTTCATTCCAAAAAAAAGAGTGGGAACTTTTAATTCATTACTTTATTTTGAAGAAAAGTGCTGCTGAAAATTATCATATACTTTGGGAAGCTTATGGTGAACATGCTCCATTTCAACACTTTAAACTTGTGAACGCTGGTTTTAGCACTTTAAAAGTGATTATTTCTATGTGAAAGACAAAGAACATCCAGGTCAACCAAAAAAGTTGGAAGACCAACAATTATAAGCATTATTGGATGAAGATTCATGTCAAACTCAAAAGCAACTTGCAGAAAGATTAAATGTTGCTCAGCAAACAATTTCCGATTATTTACAAGCAATGGGAAAGATTTTAAAGGAAGGAAAATGGGTGCCACATCAACTGAATGAAAGACAAATGGAAAACCGAAAAGTCATCAGTAAAATGTTGCTTCAATGGCATGAAAGAAAGTCTTTTTTGCATCAAATTGTGACTGGCGATGAAAAGTGGATTTATTTTGAGAATCCCAAATGCACAAAATCATGGGTTGATCCAGGTCAACCATCAACATCGACTGCAAGGCCAAATCGCTTCGGAAAGAAGATAATGCTCTGCGTTTGGTGGGATCAGGAAGGTGTGGTGTATTATGAGCTTCTACAATAGTGGTTCTCAACCTTGACTGCACATTAGAATCACCTTCAGGACTTTAAAAAGGTTCCCAAGTGATTCTAATGTGCAGCCAAGGCTGAGAACCACTGTTCTAAAACCAGGTGAAACTGTTAATACTGACCGCTACCGAGAACAAATAATCAATTTGAACCACGCTTTGATGGTTAAATGACCAGAATGGGCCAGAAGACATGGCAAAGTAATTTTGCTTTATGTTAATGCACCATCACACATTTCAAAACCAGTTAAAGACATGTTAAAAGATCTTGCCTGGGAAGTATTAGCCCACCCGCTGTATTCACCAGACCTTGCTCCTTCAGATTACCACTTGTTCCGATCGATGGCACATGCACTTTCTGAGCAGCACTTCAAAACGTACAAATAGAAAATTGGGTCTCGGAATGGTTTGCCTCAAAACAAGAAAAGTTCTATTGGGACGGATCCACAAATTACCTAAAAGATGGGGGAAATGTGTAGCTAGCGATGGACATTACTTTGTATAAAGCACTTTTGATGTTTCTCTTAAAATTATTGTTTTCTTTGATTATAAACTCTGCATTGTTAACCGGTACACCTAGTACATATTTCTTCTCTACCCTCACCCTGAATATGCAGACACACCACTTTTTACTCCCTACTTACCAAACACAGGTAGAAACACTCTAGTATTCTCCAAAGAAATACGCTTTAAGCCTTTACAACCCCATATACCCTATGAACAAACTATTATTTCATGCTTCTGGTGACAGATATACACACAGACCAGTATACATGCTCAAGACACACAGAAATATCTCCAGCAAACCATATAAGAAACAACTTCCAAATACCAAACTAGCCCTAGCTAATGGGTCAGCTCTCACACCCACAAATACTAACAAATAACCTTATAACACCTCTGAAACATAGATACCATCCTCCCATCCCCTGTATATACACAGAAACCCATTTCTCCCTCAAATACTCACATACTCGGAACCCAAAATATGTAAGCCTTAGGGCCTCGACTGAAAAATACAAAACGGAGCTCCAGCAAATATGCCTCCCAATGGCCATGGCCCTCGAATACCCACGGAACACACACAACTCACCACAAGCCCCAAACAGACCTACAATCACCCAGTGCGCTGCAAACATGCAACCATATGCCCCTATACGCTATGTCCCTAGTAAGCATGCAATCCCACACTGCCTGCATATACATAAGCCCACACTCCCAAGTTCTCTCACAGCATTAACTCTTCCATCTTACACACACCTCACACCAAACCGCACAAACACTACTGTTCACCAGCATATACAAGACCCACCAGTCCTGAAAACAGTCACAGGCTGCCCTCTGCACACTGACGCAGGCGTAGACAGCCGCTGAAGATCACAAAAGGGAATGCACGTAACCACACAACACGGCCCGAACACACATTGATCCGTCCACACTCCCCAAGTACAAACACAGAGCACACACCCAAGCCAACGAACACCCGCACTTGTCCTAACACTGCCCTGTGCATATGCAGATAATCCCTCCAAATCGGCCATTAGGGGGAAAAACCCGGATTCACAGGAGGAAAAAAACACACAAAACCACCGGAAAACATTTCCCCAGTCAGCATATTACAAACACCTACCCAGCAACTCCCTGAGGATACACGCACTACACCTCCACACCCTCCAAAAGCAGCCTCCACCTGCACGTTCAGACACAGGCATGGCCGCCCCGTGGCCAGACGCCCGCAGACACAGCGAGCGAGCGCTCACATGACGCTGTCAGAGGCGGAAGAGCTGCCGGGAGCCGCGCTGTTCAGAAAGCGGGGGACACAGACCGACCCCGAGTTGGACGCTCACAGGCATCACGGGGCCGTGTAGGCCCCCATCACTGACCCCCAACGGCCAGTTGCTGTCAATTCCCGGTGAAAACACACAGAATATGGGAGGGTGGGGGCTGAGCAGAGACCCGGGGCACAGAGCCCACGGGGAGAACCACAGAGAAGAGGGGGCGCCTGAGGGGAGAGGAGGCCGCGCGCCCCTTACCTCCCCGTTTGCCAAACGGACTCCGGAGTCCGCCATGCCAGGCCCCGCGTGCAGCCTGGGCGGCCCGTTGGGGACCGCCTGCCATTAGCGCATGCGCGCGCCTGTGGGAGCCAACCGCCTCAACGGATGCTGGGAGCAGTTGCGGGACAGAGTCCCGCCCCCAGTGGGCGTGCCCGTGCGTCCTGGCGCGAGGCACCCTGGGAAGGGCCCAGGCTGTCCCTGCAGGAGAGGAAGGAGTGGAGGGAGGGGTGTTGTGAGGCCTCCTGCAGGTCCTCCTCCCAGGAACCTCCCAGCGCGTGTGCAGGGAGCACTTGCGACTTTAAAGTTGCAAACGTGCAGGCCATGCACTTGGATGCCCCCTCGGGACAGAGTTTGGGAGAGGCCGGCCTGAAGCACTGTCTTCGGAGGGGCCAGTGCCTTCATGCCCTTGGACTGCAGGTCCGTGGTTTCTAGAGAGAGTAGGTCCTTCCTCCCAGAAGTCCGGGCACTGCATTGCACAATTCCGGCCAAGAACTTTAGACCTGGACACACTCTAAGAGACGCCTGCCCCTGACCCCGTTCCTCCTGTATTTATTCAGTACGTGGAGGTTTTTCAATAAAGGTTGCTTCACAGATGTTTCCCTTGCAAGATTGTTATTCAAACATTGATCAAGACATGACTGTCTGGGCCAGTTTTCATTGACATAGCAGTTGGTAATAAAACATATATAGTAGCAGAATCAACTCACTTGAGTTTGTCATATTTTCCAAGGAAACTGAAATCATCTGATCCTCTTTCTGGTCATTTGCAAGAGGGGAAAGAGGCAGGAGAAAGACACATCATTGCATTTTCCATTTTGCACAATTTGTGAACTATGCAAAGGCATTACTTCTTTAAAATATTACAAAAGGTAAAAAATTAGATGCTGAACAACATAATACTCTGAGAAACAAAAAGTGGTGATGTCTGGTCTTGCCCTGTAGGCTATAGGGCCTTGCCCTGATGGACGGGAGCAAAGGGGATGGTTTGTAAGGCTGGGCCAGCTGCATCTGCAGGGCTTCCAGCACTGGGTGGCACTTGGGGCCATGGGACTGCTTCCTAAGGAATGATGTGCACACAGCCACCGAGCATGCTGCCTGTGCTGGGTCAGTCCTAATTTCAAACACTGGGTTCCATGTGGCCATAAGTTCCCATTATTTCTTCAGGCTGCATGTTCTGGATTTCATGTTCTCCCCTTCATGTTCTCCCCTCAGGCGCCCCCTCTTCTCTGTGGTTCTCCCCGTGGGCTCTGTGCCCCGGGTCTCTGCAGCCTATATTGAAGTCAACCAAGACCAGATAGGAAGCAGGTTGAGGACCCAGAACTAGGGTGATGGATCAAGAACTGAATGAAATAAAGGGCACATGAGGTGACTTTGGGTGCCTAGAACTTAGAGAAGGCCATTACTGCTAGTGTGTCTTTAAATTTGTGAGTTTAAATTTGAAAGGAACTGCTGGTTCTCGCCTACCTATCAGAGCCCTCCATGGAATGCCCCCCCACCCCCACCCCATCCCATTGGTCCCCAGCCCCTCCCCCGCTGCAGAAGGTCTGGAGCCCTACATTCTACAGTTCAAATCCAAACCTTCCCTCCACTGGATGCTGAGCAGCTGTTGGAGCAGCTCACTCTCTGGATTCTCGACTTGACTTTTCTCATTGTGGAGGCTACTAGGCAGCAGTGGTCAGTGAATGAGCCTGCGGGGATGGCTTCAGTAGGAGGTAAGACTATAGATTGGAGGGGGATGTTTTAAACACTGAGCTGTCCCTCAAAACTTGGGGTTAAACTGTGACACTGGGGAAACACGGTTTGACTAAAGTAGGGGAGGGAGAGAGTGCTGGACCTCCAAGGACCTGTCACCCAGGGAGACTGGGACCCATGGGAACCTGTGAGGGCACTGGCAGGAGGGCTCCTAGAGGTGGGTCAGGGTGGCTCAGGGAAATGCCTGGGTGTGGGTGTGGGGAGTAGTGGGCGATGTCGTGGGGGTGGCACAGGGAGGGTCACAGGAAAGCCTAGTCCTGTGTGCTGTTCTTCGGGCACCTGGAGCTTGCCCTGCAGTATCTTTCTAAGGGACTTGACCTGAGTTCACTAGAGCTATTGGGGGCTGTGGGAGGGTGTTAGCCAGAATGCTGTCCAGTGGGGCTGTCTGTGGCCAAGTCCAAAATGAAATGTCCTCCCCGAGGGCTGGGCTGGAAGGTCCTCCAACTGCTGCATCCCAGAGCTTTTCCCCTGCTTCCAGCCCAGAGCGCACTCCTCCTCAGCCCAGGGAGCTGCTTGTTGGCTTGGATTCCACAGGGGCAGGGCGGCCGGGTAACTTCCACGAAGATAGGGCCTGCCTCCCTGAGCTGTCCCGAATCGTCCCCCTTGTGGCCACCCAGGTCTTCAGACCTACTTTCTCTTGTCCTGTATCTCATGGTGCACCCTCTGCCCTGCCCTTTACCTTTGAGATGACGGGTTTGCTCAGAGTCCACGTCCCTGCTTCAGGGACAGAAAACAGATGTGGAGCCTGGGTGGTGTCCGTGGAACGTCTGTGAAGGCAGATTCCTTATTAAAGGGGAAGGGGAGTGCACAGGGGCAGGAAGACCATGGTCTGTATCAGTAGTAAACGTCCGAGGCCGCCTGTCCTGGGGAATTAGGGGCACGCGGTGTGCAGCGTGCTCTCCTGGACTAGGTCTGCTCGAGTTCCTCTAAGCGGGGACGTGTTCAGAAAACTGTGTCCCACTGTCACCGGCTCACACCTGCTTCCTACTGGGCGTTCACTTTCCACTGTTGGGAGCTGGAAGGGGAAGGACCTCACACAGTCTGCAGTCCCATGACCCATCTAACAGGACAGCAGCTATGGAAGTTTCTGGAAACCCCTACTGACAGCCTCACTTTGCCGCATTCTGTGGCCCTTCTCTAACCCTCTGCAGCCATTGCTGGCTGTGAAGTGACAAGCTCCTGAGGGGCCATTAGTCTGAGCGCTGGGGTCGAGTGGCAGGATCTGGCCCGTGTTGAGTGTTCACTGTTGGTTTTGACACACATGTGCGTGCTGGTCAGTGCGTTCAAGGGTCAGATCAGGATCCCTGTACCTTCTTGTGGGGAGACATTACTCAAGTGTTTCTGTGTTGTTGTGCAAGCCCAGGACAGAAAGGGGGTGATTTGTATTGAGAAAAGAGAAGACTGAGGAAATGGGGCCCTAATATTTTAGACACGGCCTGTTCTCAGAGGCCCTTTGGGTGCCTAGAACTTACCTTGGAGAAGGTCACCGGAGTGGGTCTGCCTGGGGTCATCGCCCCCAGAGCAGACAGCTGCCCAGGGCCATGCCTCTGAGGCTGGCAGGGTCGGTGCCAGGGAATCCTTAGGGCGGCTCTCAGGGTCAGCGCCGGCTGGGGCCATTTCTTCTCGCAGACCGTGGTCAGGGAGCCTTGGCGATGGGGAACAAGCTCTCCAGTGGAGTAATTCCCAACTGGAGGTCAGAGCGTGACAATGAGGACATGTGCCACCGCCTCAGTCTGCCCATCCCAATGGCCCTCCCCTGGGAGACTCACTGCTCTGATTCCCCAGTGGCTACGGGGGGCCCAGAGCGCCTCAGTGCTGTTTGCTGGTTCTCCTCCTCCCTTCACCCTTTCCTTTGTCTCAACAGCATCTGCAGTGCTGGGAGCAGATGTGACCCTGAAGCCTGGTGCCTCCGTGACTCCTTTCATGGGACAGCCCTTTTCCCCGCCCACTACTGGCCCCGCCCACCGGCCACCTTGGGAGCAGCACCTGCCGCCCCTCAGGACCCCGTCATTCCCTCCTGGCTGCCCCCTGGTGCTGCCCGCTTTGCCCAGGACACCTCTGGTGGCAGGAGATGCGGGTCAAGGCCCCGCTGGGCCTGGGGCTTGTAACATCATGGACCAGGTCAGGTCAGAAGGGGGACGACCACAGCCCTCCCAGACTCAGACCATTGTCCTGACTCAGGCCCCCCTTAACGGGAGTGCTCCAGGGGCCATCTGTGGGGGTGCTGTGTGTCCTGCACCCCTCTTCTTGGAAGCCACTGCGGTGGAGGCGATTATGCCTGCCTCGGCTTTTGGTGGCACCCAGGCCAGCGATGGAGGCTGGTGTCCCGGCCTTCCTCCTCAAGCTCCACCACCAGCTGCCCAGCTGGCCCCCATCGTCCCCCGAGTGCACCCTGGACCACGGCCACACGGGGCTTCCAGGGAGGGTGGCCTGGCCGCCTCCCAGTCCAAGGCCTTGCTGGATGACGCCTGTAACCCCAAGAGTGTGTACGAGGACTTCCGTCGTTGGCAGTGCTTCAAGGCCCTGGCCCAGGGGCACCTTCCCCAGAGTCCTGATGCGGGAGCTCTTTGCTGCTTCCTCATGTGAGTGCACTGGGCAGGGCAGGGCGCGGGCCTGGAGCTTTCACATCAGAGGAGCTGGGAGGGACCTGCAGGGGGGCTGATCCCGGGACGCTGGCAGGAAGGTCTGAGGGTGGGGTCCCAGCGATGGGTGCGATAGGTGCGAGTGCACAGTCAGCCTCCAGTCCCGGTTCCCAGGCTGGTGTAAATGTGAGGCCATGACAACAGCAGCTGGAAGGCTTGTCTTTGCACACAGACGCCTCCTCCCTCACCTGCCGGCGCTCAGCCCTCCTGGGTGGGGGTGGGAACCTGGCGCTACTGAGCTGGGATGGGCAGGTGGGTGGAGGCCAGGCTGCAGCCATGACTGACCCTGAGGCATTACAGGCCAGCGCTCCGGTCCCTGTCCAGCCTGAGGCCCACCATGACACTGGAGGAGGGAATAGGGCAGGCCATGCAGGAATGGCAGCACAAGAGCAACTTTGACCGGAGGGTCTATTCTGAGATGGCAGAAAAGTGAGTCAGGGTCCTTGGTCCCCACAGCTGGGGGTAGGGTGGGGTGCGGGGGGGCTGACTACGGGGCAGGGTCCAGCTGTGAGGTCTCATCAGAGAGGAGGGTGGTGGGAGGGTGTCACTCAGCACGGGGTCCCCGCAGCCCAGAGGCCCTTCTCTCCTGGGAAGCCTCTCCCTCAGCTTCAGAGTGTGGGTGCTTCTGTCCCACCTCCGGGGAGCTCCCCACTCCTCTGACACTAACCCATCCTGGGCTGGACATGAAGGCTCAGGACAGGCTGGGGAGAAGGTGCCCCGCCCAGTGGGCAGACTCCAGCCAGAGGGGCTGTACAGGAATTTGCTCAGCCAGCCTCCTGCCTCCCCAGTGTCCGGGCCCTGACAGCCCCAAGGCACTGGCTCTCCCATCCCTCCACCCGCTACTGCCTTGCTGGGCTCCCGGCGGCCTCCTTCTCAGCACAGCTGTGCCCCTCTCACCCCCAGGTTCATGGAGTTTGAGGCGGAGGAGCAGATGCAGTTTGAGAAGTTGCAGTGGAAGAAGGGGTCACACACCCAGCCTCCTCCTGCCCCACTGAGACCTGATCCTCGGGGGCCCCCAGCCCCAGTGGTGGGCAGGCAGCCAGGTAGGCCAACACGTTCCCATGGGAGCCCATGGCCAAAGGCAACAGGGCCTAGGGCAGGCCACTGTCCCCACCAACATGGGCCCTTCTCCTTCAGGGAGGCTTTGGTCTTTCAAGGGAAACAGCCCTGAGAGCAGGGCCTGAGGGGCCCTTTGTCCAAATGGGTTCTGGACCTGGTCCACTTTCTCATCCCCTCTCCCCGCTCCCTGTAAAAGGCCCCACATGAAGTCGGCTGAGAAGCGGGCTGGCTGCGGGGCCCCTTGGAGATTCGGTGGCTCCACACGTCCTCACACATGACTCTCTTGGGTGCCCCCCTCTGGCCTCTCCCGTCACATAGTCACAGGTTTCAGGTGGCCCGACCCAGCCGCACCCGTATTAATGCCCCAAACACTGCCCTCAGCATCGCATGCCCTGGAGGTGGGAGCTTTATCCCCTCACGCTCCCTCCTCTTCCCTCTCTGCCCAGCGCGCACTACCAGGAAGGCTGTACCCAGCGCCCAGTGCGCCCACACACCCCAGCCGCCCCGGGAGACTGAGTCCCGCAATGGGACCCCCCCTGAGCCCGAGCAAGAGGACATGGACATCATGGATGAGCTGCCCGTGGGGGCGCCAGGTGGAGGACGGGAAGATGAAGAAAAGGAGTGGCTGCAGGATGAGGGTCTCCTGAGCTACCTGGACCAGCTGTGCTCCCAGGAAGACTTTGTCACCCAGGTGGGCTGGCTGGCAGCTCCGGGTCTATACGGTCCCAGAGGGAGGCGCTGTGGCACCCAGACCCGGGTTCTCCCAGGCTGATGGGATTGGGCTCTGCTCTTTGTTCCTGAGCTGGGCGTGTGAGAGTGTGTGTGTGTGTGTGCATGTGTGCGCTTTGTGTGGGTGTGGTGTGTGGTCTTTGTTCATGTGGGTGTGCCCGTGTGTGTGTGTATGTGCATGTGTGTGTGTGTGTGTGTGCACCTGATGACCATGATGGAGTAAAACAACCCCCTGAGCAGGAGGACGGGTGGGTCTTGGCTTTCCCACTTGTGCTCCAGGCCCCGCTGACTCCCAGTTTGCTCCCTGCCAAGGGGCTCACAGCCGCTTCCTTCTGTCCCAGGTGGAGGCGGTCATTCACCCCCAATTCATGGAACAAATAATGTCCCCAGACGCACAGCAGGATCCCTTGGCCCTAGCTGAGGAGTTGGAGCAGGAAGAAGGGCTCACTGCTGCCCAGGTGAGCCAGGGGAGGGCGGACATTAGGGCGATGGGAGGGGGTCCCCAAGTGAGCCATCGGACCCAGGGACCCCAGGGGAGTTAGAGGAGGGACAGGCCCTAGTGAGTCAGGGAGGGAGGGATCCAGGTAGATCGGGGGTGGGGGTCCCTCAGGGAGCCAGGGGAGGGTGCACCCAGGTAAACCAGGGCAGGGAGCAGCCCAGAACCAGGACACACATGCCTGTGTCCACGCCATCCCCTGACTGCAGGCACCGCATGCTGAGGGGCCAGTCCTGGGTGGGAGCAGGGCAGGACGACAAGAAGGAGAGGGCTACAGAGAGGAGGGGGTGGGTACCCAGAAGGGGAGGGGACACAAGGCTGGGAATATGGCACAGGGGACAGAGGAGAGACACATGACTGGTGGATTCCAGTCACGGTGTCAACTCCCTCCTCTCCCCCCAGTGCCATTGTCCCATCACCCACGCTCCTCCTCCTCACACACACACACACACACACACACACACACACACACACACGTGTGCAGCGCCAGTCACTGTCCCTTCTTCCTCCCAGCTGGTGGGGAAGCGACTCCTGGCCTCCAAGGAGGGGGTCATGCAGGCACCCCCGAGTCATGGTGCTCCCCTGTGGGGCTCAAGTCCTTCTGAGTCTGCGACCAGCCAAGATGCCCAGAGGCGTGACCGTGGCCCCCAGCTGGGGGTCAGTGACAAAGCCTGCCCACCAGAGACCGACTTCAAGGACCAGCAAAGGCGCGGCCCAGCGGGCGCCCACCGGCCCAGGCCCCAGGCCTTTGCTGTCTCTGCGGGGCGTCAGGAGCACCCACAACTCCGGGCTCGATGCCCCCCCTCTGCTCCCCAGGGCCACGGGCCTGCTGACTGCGCACTGGGCCCCAGGGAGGCCTGTGTCCCCGGAGAGGCCTCTCCTGCCAGGGAGACTCGCGGGCCAGCGGACAGGCCCTGTGAGGAGGAGGAGGACCTCCGCAGCCTGGCCTTCCTCTGGGCCTCTCCCAGCCGCCTGCTGCCCTGCGCGCTCTCTCTGAGTCCTGTCCCCGCCTCGGGCCTGGCCTGCCCTGGACGTCGGGGGCCCCGGGGCGCGGCCCAGTCCCAGCCCCTTCAGAGACGAGGCCTCAGCCGAGCTGCACCTGCCGCGTCCAAGTCTCAGAAGACCCCCCGCCCAGGGGCCGACCTCGGGGTCTGTGGGCGGCCAGCACTGGCTCTGGGGCTGGTGCCCTCCTCACAGCCTGGCAAGAGGAAGTGTGACCCGTCTGACCCAGGGAGTGGGAGGAAGCGGCACTGCAGCCAGGATGGAGCATTGGGGTGTGCCCCCCACTGCCAGTGCCCCAAGGGGCCCAGACTGCATGGGGCCTGGCTGTCCCCCAGAGGAGCCAAGGGCTCCTTCTCATCGCAGGTCTGATCCTGCTGTTCCACTGATATGGGAGGGTGTGAGGTAGGAGGGTGGGAGGTGGGAGGTGGGAGGTGGGTGGTGGGCCTGGGGTGAGGGTAGGAGGGAGGACAAGACCATTAGGGTGGGGGTGGGCCTGGGGTGGGGATAGGAGGGAGGACAGGACCATTAGGGTGGGGGTGGGCCTGGGGTGGGGGTAGGAGGGAGGACAGGACCCTTAGGGTGGGGGTGGGCCTGGGGTGGGGGTAGGAGGGAGGACAGGACCATTAGGGTGGGGGTGGGCCTGGGGTGGGAGTAGGAGTGAGGGCAGGACCATTAGGGTGGGGGTGGGCCTGGGTGGGGGTAGGAGGGAGGGCAGGATTGTTAGGGCTGGGTGGGCCTGGGTGGGGGTAGGACAGGACCATTAGGGTGGGGGTGGGCCTGGGTGGGGGTAGGAGGGAGGGCAGGATTGTTAGGGCTGGGTGGGCCTGGGTGGGGGTAGGAGTGAGGGCAGGACCATTAGGGTGGGGGTGGGCCTGGGGTGGGGGTAGGAGTAGCACCTTTGGGGCATTGTGGGTCTGTTATGAATAAAGATTATTTTGTTTGAAAATGCTCTGGGGGCCGCTGTGTCTGTACTCGGGTCTGCGCTGCTCCTTGGAGAGGGGACCTGAGAGGAAGGGAGGATGCGGGAGGTCCTGGGCGCTCTGCATCCACTGGGGACCCTCAGTCCCTCCTCCTGATTGACAGGGACCTCTTCCTGCTCCTGGGAGCACACAGCTCTCCAATCCCAGGGACCCCTCCCACCACTTCTGTTCCCAATGCCGGACTGTGTCCTGACCCAAGAGGGAAAGGCTGGGCCTCAGGGGCACCTGTCCCCCATGGGCCTCCTGCAGGAGGAGCACCCTCTGTCTCAGCGGGTGGTTGAAAGTGGAGGGGGGTGAGGGCGAGGCTGGAACAAGGGGGTGACAGGAGAGTCATGTCGACAAGCCTGTTAAAGGTGGGTACACGGGGAATGGCAGAGGGTGGGGAGGATACCAAGTCCCTTGGGGGGTTTCTGTGTGGGATGATCCTGTCCAGCTGGGGGAGGAGGGCCCCTCTGCTGTGGCTGGGGGAGGGGCTCAGGGACAACGGGGATTCAAGGACGCCCACGACTGCTGTCCCTTCCCTCCCAACCAGGGCTGGACTCTTGTGTGATAGATGCTGACGCAGATTTACATCCGCGTGGGAAACAGGTGCTACTCACAACCTGTGGGGCCCTTTCACAAGCACGACCAGCAGGGGCGGCAGGGGCCCAGGTGCGTGTGGCCCCAGGGCTGGTGGCAGCTGAGATCCCGGCTGAGCGAGGGGCCCAGTCACCGGCTGTGGGCACTGCTACCGACCCCACAGACAAAGCGGGGACCCGACCCTGGATGTAAGCGTGAGATGAGCCAGGGTGAGGGACGGAGCTGAGCCAGGAGGAGACCCCTGTCTGCAGAACTGCCTGTCCCAGCTCTGCTCCCACGTGGCCACGCCCTGGCCCTCACCCCCTGCCTCCTGGCCACTGCCTCTTCCCCAGGTTCAAGTCTGATTCCTGCCCTGGGCTCAGGTTGGGTGGGACGGCTGAGGCTCCGAGCACGGCCCCTGCCCACCCAGCATGCAAAGCTGTGGCCCCGGGCGGCGGTGCAGCAGCAGCGATGGGATGGGGCGGAAGCTGAGCAGTGAAAGGAGGCCTGGCCCTCTGCTGCCCCACAAAGAGCTCGGGCGAGAATGGACTCATGTCAGGGCCCTCACCCCTCCCACAAAACCGCAGGTCAGCCCTCAGGTCCCCCTCTGCTGCCTTCCCTTGTCCCGTGTGGCGGGCAGCACCCACTCTCCCAGCCTCCTGGGCACTTTGTGAAGGAGACTTCTCACCTGGGCCCGTCTTTCCCCGGCCGCTGCCCCTCCCTGTCCCGCTGGATCTCAACACAAAGAAGAACATTTGAAAATAAAGGAGACATAGTTGTTTATTAAGTCCTGTCCCAGATTAATGAACACACCATAATTGGCCCAGATTTTGCCTCAAACTGTAATAAATTGTTGGTCAACCACTAAGCAATATAGACTGAGGCCAGCATCCCTAGGATTCTAACATTGAAAACATCTATAATAATCTATAATAATAAAAGCGTAATATGCAAATCAACTGAAGGACTGAACAGCAGAACGACCGTCTGGACGACCACACTATGACACACACTGGCACCAGGCCAGCCAAGGTGGTGCGATACACTTGGTCTGGAGGCCCCCCTGCCATTGCCCCAGGATCACCCCGCAGAGGGAGGCCCAGGCTACCCAGCCAGAGGCTCTGTGGTGGGTGGGCAGGGCCTCCCTCTGCGGGTGATTGATTGGGGGGGCTCCTGAACTGTGAGAGGGCGCAGGACAGGCTGAGGGACCCCCTCCGGCCCCCCGGCCCCTGAGTGCACGAATTTGCACACAGGGCCTCTAATAGAAACAAAATTAACTCAGTGGCCACACACTGCAAGGGAGATATTGGGTACATTTAAATTTAGACAAGTAAAAGTTACCAAAAAAAAGAAAGAAAAAAAAAAGAGGTCAAGAAAAATAAAAACTAATTAGACACCAAGAAATTATAATACATAGTTACTTAAATATATTATATAAAATCCCCAGTTTTGAATACCTAGAAGAAATATGAAATATCCAGAGAAACAGAATAGTGTGACCAATATTCTGAAAATGTAGCGGTCAAGACAATAGAAAAATGTTTAAACCTATGAAAATATGTTTACCCTTACTCATAAGAGAGACCATTTTTTACTCATCAGTTTAGTCACACACACACAAAAAAATCCATAAGGCTATAGAAGGGAGGCTATGAGGTTAACTCTTACACTTATATTGCAAATAAAATTGTTCTAATCTGTAAATATGGAAATTTGGCAATAGTTATTGAAATATAAAATACATATGCCCTTTGCTTATCAGGGAAAAAAATGATAAAATTCATATCTTCATGCATCACATTTAAAAGTAGAGAAATGAGAGAGAGAAATATTCCATATATATTTTTGCATAATTTACTCATGTAATTATAACGTATTAATACATGAAGAATTGAAAAGAGATTTGATTTTGTGTGTTGGGCACACAATGCAATATGCAGATGATGTATCATAAAATTGTACACTTGAAACTTATATAATTTTATGACCATTGTCACCCCAATAAATTTAAAATTAAAAAAGAAAAGCAAGTTAAGAGAATTGATCCAGGGTTGTGCCCCTGTAGATAAAATGGTGAGAGTAGTGTTTTCTGAGGAGACTTTCAAGCAGTGATAAAAATGAAGTCAGAAATTAATTCCTACTTTGATGGAAATAGGATGTTATGGGGACAGAGTGAGCTTGATTTGTATATATATAAAAAAAAATGAGTGTGCTAGACATCATAAAGTGAGACTTAAAGAGGCAGGTGATGAATTTAGACATTGCCTGTGGATAAGGCCACAATGTGACTAATAGAACATGATAAGGATTGCATTTTTAACAAGATAAAAACATGAAAACTTAGAGTCAGACAGCAAATTTAAGCAGATTTCTCCAGCTTGTGGAGAAAAGATTTAAGGAAGCTGAGAGTGAAGGTAAGATGATGAATTAAATGATTATTGCATTATTCTAGGGAAAGCATTTTGGTTTAGTTGGTATTGGTATGTTACCAATAGAAGAGGTGAGACGTGGTTGGATTTGGAACATATTATAATGCATTGCAGACAGACTTGGTATGGTGATAGTTTGGATAGGGTTTATGAGAGTAAGAGAGGAGTTTAAAATAGCACCAATAATTTTTCTAGGAAAATTTGTGGCCCTACTTACTGAGTGGGCTTTGTAGGAAAAAATGCGACTGCAATTTTATGATTGGCAATTTTAAAATGTTTATTGTAGATCAGAGTGGCGATTTACAATGAATGGGTTGACAAATGAGTGACTAATGCAGGGGAGAAAGATTTTAAGTGGTAGAACTAGATGGGATCACCCAGTGAAGATGTGTACCTTAGCGGTGAGAAGTTTCATTGGCAGAAGCCTGGGGACACTCCAGCATTTTGAAGAAAAGGAAGGAGAAAGTAGAATCCAGCAAAAGAGGCTGAAAAAGGATAGCCAAAAGTTGAGAAAAAAACATGAGACGACAGCATCCTGGTAGCTGAGATGAGATATTTTTAATTTATTTATTTGTCTCTTTGTTTTACCATAGGGACTGATCAACTGTCTCTAAACACTGCTGAGGAGCTGAGTAAAATCAGATCCCTGGTATTTTGCAAAGTGACTGTTGACTTTCCATGAGCTGTTCCAGTCCCACTCCTAGAGATAGAATCCTGATTAGAGTGGGTTGAGGATAAAACTGGAGTTGAAAAACTGGAATCAGCAAATATTGATTAGTCTTTGAGTGAGATCTGCTTTCAATAATAGCAAAAGAAAAAATGGGACGGAAACTAAACAGTGATTTGATATCAATAAATGCTTTTCTAAATGTGTATTCTGATTAGAATGATTCAATAGAAAGAAAAGAAATGGTGCTGCAAAAATAGAAAGGAATAGATAGGCCAGAGTGTTTGGGAGTCACAGGGCTGGTAGAGGACAGGGTCTTCGGTCTTTGTCAGCTTGGGCTGCCATAACAAACACGGGCGGAGTGACTTATAAAACAGTAATTCATTTTCTCACAGCTCTGGTGGGAGGGAGTCTGAGATCAGATGCCAGATGGTCAGTGTCTGGTGAGAGTTCTCTTCCTAGCTGGCAGCCAGCCGCCTTTTTACTGTGCCCTCACATGACTGAGGGGCTGGGGAAAGTGAAGGAGAAGGGAGAGATGGAGGGAAGGGAGGGCAGAGGGCTAGAAAAGTTCCTTGGTCTCTAGTTGTGTTTTCTTCCAAGAGCACCAATCCCATCACAATGGCCCCACCCTCATAAACTCATCTAAACCAAATTACCTTCTGAAAGTCCCATCTCTAAATACCATACTATTGGGGGTTGGGATTTCAACAGATGAATTTGAGCAGGTGGCACAATTCAGTATGCCCTCATTAATAGGAGTATAAACACATTGTTTGGGGACATATGCCCTTAGATTGACAGATTCAGCAAAATGTTTTTTTTTTCTTATGTATGTGGTTATACATTTTTATTCTGATGTATTTTATTTTTCTTCCCTTTGTCAAATTGAAGAATTTCCTTCCCTTTGTCAAATTGAAGAATTTTCTTTTCTTTTTATTTTCTTCCCTTTGTCAAATTGAAGAATTTCCTTCCCCATTGCCTGCAATGAGGTAACCAATGGAGAGTAAAGAACCAGGAGGACTCCCTCAAGGCTTAAGAAAATGGAAAGCATGAACTTATCCTCTCTAATATATATGAGATGAAATCACACTAGTGTGAGATGACAAATCTAAGGGATTTAATTCAAATATTAAGAGCCAAAAATAGAAAAAATTTGAAATAGCATTTGGAAAAGACTGGTCAAGTAAATAACAGTATATCTATAAAAAGGTATATTATAAAGAAGGTGAAACACAATGAGGCAGCTATCTGTGATCTCCAAGTTTCACACACGGAAAAACTCAAAGTCTTGGCCATGTGAATAATACTACAATGAGTGTAGGGATACATATGTTTTGGGGAAGAAATATTTTCAAAATTTTCAGGTAGATACATATGTATTCTTACATATGCATATATACACACCATTTTAAATATATTTTAGGGAAACACAAAGTAGAAAAATGGGGAAGGAAGAAACAGATTGAAGCTGTTAACCATGGTTCCTAACACAATAATCCTTGGTATTTGGAATGAATCAGTAAGTATTATAACGAACGAAAAAGAGTCAAGGATTAAAATTAATATACCAGCTTGTAAAATTTTAGAGCATCTATTGAATATTAAGCATCATCTATTACACATTTCTTTGAAATAAACCCAGATCTCAAATCAAGGTTGATATAGTTATAGTTTATCCTAGCTAATAAAGAGGGAATATGCAAATTGACCATCACACTGACACAAAGATGGCGGTTTCCAGTCCCCTCAGCTCTGCTGGAGTCTCCCAGTCCTTTCAGCACCACTGCAGGGGGGGGGGGGGGGGGGGTGGCAGGCACATGGCCCTGAGGGCGGGTCCAGCTGCTCCTTGTGCCTGCTGCTTGAGTGCCACAGTTCCTTTCAGCCCAGCCAGGCAGGCAGCAGGTGTCCCAGCCCCCAAGCCACCCAGGGCCGGCCCGAGGCACAGGCAAGCCTCAGATGGCATCTTCCCAGCTAACGCCCGAGGTGCAGGCAAGCCTTGGATGGTGGCTGCCCAGCTGCCCAGGGTTGCCCAGAGGCTCAGGTAACCAGGGCCAGCCGAGGTTTGTGCTGCTGGCAGTGGCAGCAGCAGAGGTGTGATGGGGGCGTCGCCTTCCCCTGATCGCTGGGTCGCCTCCCACCCCTGAGGGATCCCAGACTGTGAGAGGGGGCAGGCCAGGCTGAGGGACCCCTCCCTCACCTCCAGTGCATGAATTTTCATGCATTGAGCCTCTAGTATATTCATAATACAGAACTTTAACTGACATGTAGACTGTTGATGTAAGAAAAGTTCAAACCTGTAGAGAATTTTTATGAGTTTATTTGCACCAAACTGACAAAATGCCAGAAGCAAGACCTCAAATGTTCAGGTGAATGACAGTTGTGCAGTTTCTTTTGCACATTTGGAATTAAGGAGGGAGCTTAGGGAAGGTGAAAGAGTACAGGATAGTTTACAAGATTATGTGCTCCCTTGAGTGTGGTTACAGCTCCCCAGAGTCTAAGAAAAGGGGATTAAGCAGGCATTTCATAGGTGTCTTATCATAGATGCATGGGAACAATGGACCGGCTTGCTTAAGGCAAAGATACATCTTTCTATAGGCCTGAAGCATGAGGACCTACCAGGATCTGTCCAGTTAGAAATTTGTAATCAGGTCTCCCTGTGAAGTGACTTTTGGTCAGATTTATTTTAGAGCCCCTTTTTCATCCACAAACTTTTAATAAAATGCCTTTCTGCCACTTTACATATTGTGCCATGCTTCATCTACTAGGCCCTATTTCTCATAGCTTTTGACATTGAATTAAAAGAAACCAAACAAAAAAAAATGGACACTAATCATAAAAAGTGGAGCTTCAGCAACCACCTTGTTAGTGTCACATTTTAATTTTCTCATTTGTAAGGAATTTCAGCTGCATCAGTGGTTGTGTTCTTCAAGCACATCCCTCTTCTGCTTTGAAATGCTGTTCCAAGGGGCTCACAAAATAATCAGGCCCTTTGAAATCATTTGGCTAGAGCTAAATAAGTCCTACTTCCAGTTATATTAATGAAGCAGTAAAGGAACTGCCCATTTGGGAGCTGCACTAAAGTGTTGAATTGTTGCTTGTACAGCAGCTTGCAAGATAGACATGTCAGTATCTTAGAATTTTATACTTACAATGCAAGTTGGTTCATCTTAATAATATGTCTAGTGTTAATAAAACTGCATGATTTTATTTGTTTGCCAATGAAATTCAATTTTATATATTTAATGATTTTTCAAAGCAGAGAGTTTGTTAATTATAATGTGTGGATCATTGTAGCCTTGTTGAATTTTGAAGATTTGATTCCAATGACATTCCCAGTGGCTGATGTGTATTAAGTGTGGGTTGAAATGTAACCCACCTCTTTCTTTCCTACAGTCTCTTGTATATCATCTAATATCAATTTTTTTGGCCACTGCCAAATTTGTTGTATCTGAAACAGAGACATTAGTTCTTTAAATGAAAGATTTAATATTACTCTAAATGTTAAGAATAAAATAAACATATAAATTTTATTTATCTTTCAAGAGCTACCTGATAGTTGACCCATCCATTGCATCTTTCTAGGCCCAGTTGTCAGAATTTATCTCATCTTCTTCACACTCAGGTTTCACAACATTTTTTCTAGCATTTTATCATTATGAGGTTTAGATGTTTTTTGTTTTTGTTATTAAGAAAACAATGTCTTCCTCATTAAATTGGCCTACCAGGACACCAGAAAGTATGTTTCACTTGAATTAACTGTTCATCTCAGTGTTGGCTCTCATGATGTCTCTAAATTGGTCATTGTATCACAATGAATTAACCACCTAAGGTCAATGAAGGAGGCAGAAGATAGTAGACTCACACTGCCCCTGTTATCTAACAAATAAAGTTTTTATATTTCTAATAGTGCCCCGTGCACAAATTTGTGCACATTGAAAGGAAATTAATTAGAAGGTGGCAAGACAGGCCAAACATTCCCTGGGGTCAACCTCCCGGTGTTCCTTCCTGGCCGGACGCATCTGGAGCCGTGCCATGGCTCGAAGGGTATCTGTGGACTGTGCAGGGTTCCTCCAGTAGGTGAGGTTCCTTGGCCTGGCCTGTGGGGATCAGGCCGAAACTGGCTCTCTGACATCCCCCAAGGGGTCCCGGATTGCAAGGGGGGGGGGTCTCAGGTGACGCACCCCAGGATCAGGCTCCTCCCTCTCTGGTTCTGGGATGCGACACCTGAGAACTGCCGTGGCTATGCCACCACAGCTCGGCTGCTCCTGCATTGAGCATCTGCCTCCTGGTGGCCATTGCACATCATAGCTACCAGTTGGACAGTAAGATAGTCGCTTAGCCTTTTATATAGAGAGATATTGTACCATCTTAACAATTCATGGAATGCTTGACCCATTCTGGTTAAATATCCAATGATTTTTTTTCATCTATTTTAATATATATATCTAAACTATCCAAATAAAAATGTGAATCAGCTCATTGTTTCCTGAAAGTGTTGGAATAAAGGAAGGAAGCAAAGTAAATCAGGGAACTTTAGACCAATAATAATAATGTCAATATGTTCTGTTTTCATATATATTTCTTACCAATGAAACATGGATCTAAAGATAAATAATCAATTATTAGATCCTTATAAATAAAGAAGAAATAAAATATAAGCATACTTGAGCTAAATAATAATTTGTTTAGATATGGATATATGAAATGCATTACTCTTGATGTGGTGAAAATTATTTTACTGATTCAATGTGACTTAATTTAAAATAAAAATATTATAGAAAAACATATACTCAGTTTAGAAAACACTGCATAGTATCACACTCACTTAAAATAACCAGAACAGCAGCCCATAATTACACCACTACAAGCAACACCATTAACAAATTGGAGGTGTTTTTGAAATTTTCACAGATTTGTTATAGAAATGGTGTTGAGCATGGCCTTTGGCATCTATTCACTTCTTATATTTAGTGACTGTGTTATATTGGGAAAATCATTTAATCACTAAATATTTAAGAATTAGTTTCTATTGGTAAAATAGAGAGGATAAATGTAGTAATATGTGCAAATTAATTAGGCAATATGTGTAAAGTTTAGCTACTATAGCAATGATACTGAAGGTATTGATGGAAACAAAGATGACGATAATGAATTCTACCCCAAAATAGCAAAGTTGGGGGAAAAAAACATCCAACTTCATTTTATAAATACAACACACAAAATAGTTCCTGTAGGCATAAATCAAATGCATAGAATATACAATAGCTACTTTATACAGTTCAAGGCTTTGGAAATGAATTAGAATAAATGGAAGTGTATTTTAAAGTGCAGTTACAGAATAAATATTTGGCTTTAGCCCATTTTAAAACTTTCTAAAATGTTAATTCTAAATTTGTTTTTTCAGTAAGGAATCCTATACAGTGGGGCCTTGACTTACGAGTTTAATTTGTTCCGAGACTGAGCTCATTAAGGAGCTCATTAAGGAGCTCGTTAACTCAAATTACTCTATCAACTCAATGCAAAAAATCGGCCGAGAGAGAGCTGGTATCTCAAAAAACTCGTTAGTCGGGACACTCGTAAGTCAAGGCCCCACTGTATAATAAAAGGCTAATATGCTAAGTGTATGGTCGTCCAGTCAGCCATTCAGCCAATCAAAGCATAACATGCTAATGATATGCTAAGGCCGCTCAACTTTGCGCTATGATGTGCACTGACCACCAGGGGGCAGACAGTTGACCGATCAACCAGTCACTATGATGTGCACTGACGCCCGGGGGCAGATGCTCCAACCAGTAGGTTAGCTTGCTGCTGGGGTCTGGCCAATCTGTACTGAGCGAGATGGGCCAGACACTCCTTGAAGCCCTCCCATGCATGGTCCTCCTCAGCTGGCCAACCTCCCGTGTCCCTCCCCAGCCCTGACTGTGCACCAGTGGGATCCGTTGGCCTGGCCTGCACCCTCTCGCACTCTAGGACCCCTTGGAGGATGTCAGAGAGCAGGTTTTGGCCCAACAGCAGAATGACTGGTCGCTATGATGTGCACTGACCACCAGGGCACAGACACTTAACACAGGAGCTGCCCCCACAGCAGGAGCACCTCTCAGCTAGAAGCTGGGCTTATGGTTGGCAAGAGCAGTGGCTGTGGCAGGAGCCTCTCCCGCCTCTGTGGCAGTGCTAAAAATGTCCGACTGCCAGCTTAGGACATCCCCTGAGGGCTCCTGGACTGCGAGAGGGTACAGGCCAGGCTGAGGGAACCCCCCATTCCCCAAGTGCACAAATTAGTGCACCAGGCCTCTAGTGGATAAATAATGCAATTACAATTTCTTATCATTTTTAAGTTCTGAAAAAAAAAATCTTAATGATCAGCCTTTTGAAAAACCCAAGACATTTGGATATGAAATCCATCTTTTGCTCTGCTGTTACTGTTCTGTTCTTATAAATACAGCAGAATCCCTCTTTACTAGGAAAAAAAATGCTGTTAATGGTTTTAATTGTATTAATTGCTTGGCCACAAATGGTCTAAGCTCGCTATGTAATTAAGGAGGCAGGTCGATGAGAATAGCAGGCAAGGAAGAAAAAGAAGATGAAAGAAGAAATGGTGAAGAAAATGGGTTTGGAAGAAGGAAGCAATGGAAGAAATAGAACATGTGGGGGAGGATAGGGGGAAAATATAAAACATAAGAAGGAAGTAATGATTTAATGCATTAAATGTTCTCATCTATTAATTTTCAATTAATATTTTAATAAAAAAATTATATTTCTTACAAAAATTATTTTACAGAAATGGAGATTTATATCAGTTGTACACATTACTTAAAGTAGCAACTTGGAGTGCAATGGCCTTCATACTCTACAAAATTCTACTACTGCAGAAGTGCAACATGACTTCACGTGGGATTTTGTGGGATGCTATGAAAACATGAATGAGGACTAGTTTCCTCATTACCAGTTTAAGGTGCAGCGTAGTTTGTTAATTCCTTTGCATATACTAGTAGTCAATCTAAAAAATTAGTTGGTGGAGTGAAAAAAAACAACTGGAAAGCATTAAAATGTTAAAGAAAGATTACAGTTTTTAAAAGAAATGTATACCTTGCCAGTGCGGTTCATTGGTTGAGTATTAACCTATGAACTAGGAGGTCATGGTTTGATTCCCCATCAGGGCACATGCGGGATTGTGGGCTTGATTCCCAGTGTGGGTGTGCAGGAGGCAGCTGATCAACGATTCTCTCTCACCATTGATGTTTCTATCTCTCTCTCCCTCTCCCTTGCTCTCTGAAATCAAGAAAATATATATGCATAATCTTGTCATTTTAAAGGGAAAGGCATAACATCATTCACTTCAATATATGGTTTGACTTCATTCATATAATATTGATATAATAAGTGAAATAAGATATAGCTAATATATAACATTAACCTCTGCTTCAGTTAATAATATGAAGCCATACGTGTATGTGTATATATATATATAGTATGCTTTAAAACTATTGTGAGGCGCCCAGGTGGCTCAATTGTTTGGAGCATCATCCTATGCACCAAAAGGTTGCGGGTTAAATTCTGGTCAAGGTATATACCTAGGATGCGGGTTTGATCCCTAATCAGTGCGCATTTGCGAGCCAATGGATGGATGTTTCTCTTTCACATGGGATGTTTCTCACCCCCGCCCTCCCCACTCTCTCTCTACCTCTCCCTTTCTCTCAAAACCAACAAACAAACATGAAATATAATTCTTAAAGAAAATATGCAAAGTCTTTGGACAGTAACCCCAGGAGACTCACCTCCCATTAATGTTTCAGAGCATCACCAATTCTAGCAATGATGCTAAACTGCTTGCACTTCTGCCAAGACATTGTGTTTCCTCATACCTCTGAAATATGCATGAATATTTTTCTGGAACTAGAATTCAACCTTGCTTCTACATGCTGCTTCCCAGGTTCGTCTTATTTTGGCAGCTTCAATTGCTGCCCAGGCTGAGTTGTCCACTTTCTACTCAAAAGATACCTGGCACTTACTATGCAACCTTAAAGTTTTTGTGTGACCTTTGATACTGCCAGCTTTAAAATTTTATTATTTCTGCCCTAGCTAGTTTGGCTCAGTGAATAGAGCATCGTCCTGTGGACCAAAGGGTCCCTGGTTTTATTCAGGTCAAGGGCACATATCTGGGTTGCAGGCTTCTCCCCAGCCCAGGCCCTGGTAGGGGCTTGCGCAGGAGGCAACCAAAGTGTTTCTCTCACATTGGTATTTCTCTCTGTCTTTCCCTCTTTCTTCCACTCTCCCTGAAAATCAATGGAAAAATATCCTCAAGTGAGGATTAACAAAAGAAAAAAAATATTATTTCTTTGAGAGACTAAACTTTATGTATAATTTGCTAGACTGGGCTCAGGAGGACAATTTATGTATGCCTAGAGAGGTCTGGGATCCTATATTCCCGCATTGTTTTTAAAGATTGAATTTCAAAGCAATTAGAGTTCTCTATGATTCCAAAGGCGAGTGAGTACATTCTGAAATTGTTAATATAAGTCCTATACTGTTCCCATGTCATAACTTTTAAGGCAGAAGAAAGTTTGCAAAGTGTGACCCTTAGTTTTATGTGTCAACGAGGCTACAGCCTGAGTAGTCAGCTATTAATCAAACCCTCATTGAGGTGCAGCTGTGAAAGCACCTTGCCGATGTGGCTAACATCCAATCAGCTGATTTGAAGTAGGCTACTCCTGATCAAGCGGGTGGGCTGCATCCAATGATGCGGAAGTCCCGTAGAGCAACAACTAAGGCTTAACCAAAGAGGAAGAAATTCTGCCTCAGGACTTCAGGCTCAATTGTGGCTTTCTTTCAAACCCTGAATTTTTATGCTATATCCCTGATCCATAGATCTTAAATGTGTTTTCTCACCCAAGCATATAAACGAATTCCAGAGAACACTGATTGATATCCACAGCATACGAAGTTACAAAGAATACAACAGAAAAAATACTAAATGGGGAATATCATACCTATTAGTAAGGTGTTGATCTTGTCAGTTTTTCCTGGATAAAATGAAGAAATATAAAAGTGAATGCTCTGATAATTGCACTCATATTCTGAAATTACTGAAAGGCATAATACATTGTGCTTTGCTTGATTCCATGTGATGCTTACATATAAGAAAAATGTGAATATGAAGTCAGATAACAAATGACAACCATATTCATATTAAGCATGAATAAAGTCAGGAAACATAAAGCACATAAGACATTTCCCAATGTTAAATCTTGCAGTATTTAGGCTGTTACATGTAAAACCTGGTAATAATAACTTAAAGTCTTGTACTATGATTACATTTAGATGCCATGAACTAAATCTTCCAAATGAAATTTACAGGAAAAGCACTAAATAACACATTATTTAAGAGCATAAATAGAATTTGGTATATTTAAATTGTTTATTAAGCCACCCTTTTATCCACATACCTCCTAGTTTATTTTCTCAAAATGAAAGAGAAAGAGAAGGGACAAGAGGAATGGTGACGAGGGAGAAAAGGTGGAGAAAAAGAAGAGCAAGAAGAAGAAAAGGGAGAGAAATATATTTTGCTTTAATGAGTACAGAAACTATTTCCAAAATCTGTGTGTCTTTGGGAATTGTATCATGCATTTATCAAAACATCTACATTTTTGCCACTTTTGAAAATGGTTGTATATTTCTATTTTTTAATTCACATTGCATTTCCAAAACTCTAATGTATTTTTATGACTACTTCTAACAGATTCTGGACTATTACACAATTATTTACACATAACTGATGGCTTTCACACAAATGCAGAGCCCCATAGATTCTAGAATAAATCCTGGCCAAGAAATGAAACGTGTCAGAATTATTTTTAAAAATTTTATTGATTTTTTACAGAGAGGAAGGGAGAGTGATAGAGAGTTAGAAACATCGGATAATCTTCCTCCTGCACACTCCCTACAGGTAACCAAGGTACATGCCCTTGACCGGAATCAAACCTAGGACCCTTCAATCGACCGGCCGATGCTATATTCACTGAGCCAAACCGGTTAGGGCGCGTGTCAGAATTCTTAACCTCATGGGGGTTTGCTTCCGATTTGGAATGGTGAACACTTATGTAGAGCCCTATCTCCCCACTGCCCAGTCATTAGCTGGCTCCTTTCCCTCACCATATTATCCCAAACCAGAAAACAAGGTTTCTGCTATGTTTTCCCATATTTCCAAAATTTTAGTTTGTTATTTTTAAATATATTTTTATTGTTTTGTTTTGTTTTGTTTTTAGAGAGAGGAAGGGAGAGGAAAAGAGAGGTAGAAACATCCATGAGAGAGAAACATTGACCAGCTGCCACCTGCATTCTCTCCACTGGGAATGGACCCTGAAACTTGGGTATGTGCCCTGACTGGAATCCAACAGGCAACCTTAGTAAAAGCTAGCAAAATACCAACCATGTAAAGATCCTGCAAAAAAAAAGGGATTCTGTTTTAAAACACAAGAAAATTGCATTGATCTAGAGGAACTTGTGAGAAAACAAAATATTCAATATGCAAGAATATGTAGCTAGCTTCAAAGAAATTTTGTGGGTTTGTAAATAATATTGGTAGTTTATACAAAGCAGAAATTTCTCTCTATCTGCTTCCCAAAGACTTCCTTTTTTCAAATTTCTGCCAAAGCATGTGGAAGGTAAATGTAATATTCATGATTTTCTAAACCAGTCACTTTATTTTACAAATGCAGTGTCAGAGATCAACTGATTAGAGATGATATTTAACTGAAGAGTGCGTGGTTGGAACCTTTGTGCCATTCATTCTGGATGAATTTCCTACTTTGGCAGAACAAGCCAACATCTTTGGCCACATAAAACCTTGTAAACCACTCTGTGGAACTCAGGTGTTTATTAATATGTATAATAATTATAAATATAAATAACTCTTTTGGGCAATAAATATTGCATATCTACATCTGTGGTAAACCATAATGCACAATTTGTTGTTTCTTTCATGAACTTCACTATCACTTCATTTTTTTTTAAAATTCTCACTTGAGTATATGTTTCCATTGATTTTAAAGAGAGGAAGGCAGAGATAGACAGATAGAGAAACATCAATTGTTTTCCTCCCATTCACAACCCAACAGGAATGAATCTGCAACCTACATATGTGCCCTGACCAGAATCAAACCCTCAACCTTTTGATGTAAGGGAAGATGTCCCAACCAACTGAGCTACCCAGCTAGGGCATCACTTCATTCTGATTAGATTGGAATTATTGTAAGAAATTACACTGCATTAAGACTGTAGATTTTATATTATTAGATAATTATCAGAATGTTAATGTTTATGTAGATTTTGGGTGGTATACAGTTATTTTCACTTTTAGAAGTTTTAAGTGTTCCATCTAAGTCTATTCTCAGTCATCCATGATTCAGGATAGCTCTGGAAGAATTGCAAACTCAAAACATGTACAACATAAGTCACATTTCAAAACCTGAGTCCATAGCAGCTTAATCTGGGTTCCCAAATTTTAAAGGGTTTCTTGGGGGAGAAGAAAGGTTAGAAAGATTATTAGAAGAAGACCTAATAGTTTGTGTAATTGGTCAGGCAACAAAATAGCACTTGAGCTTCAGTGTTAACTTCTTCAGCCTTGAAACAATTCTGCCAGTGACACTTTCTTTAATTTAAAATTTTTAATTCAATTTATTGGGGTGACATTGGTTGACATGATCAAATAGGTGTCAGGTGTGGGTTTCTATGTTACAAGATGTGTATATTGCACTGTGTGCTACCACCCAAAGTCAAATCTCCTGTCACCTTATATTAGCACCCTTCCCTCCCCCCACCCCCTTTTCCCTGTGGCAATCACCACACTTCTATTTGTGTTCATAAGTTTCAGTTTTATACCCCACATATGAGTGAAATCAGATGGTTTGTAGCTTTTTCTTACTGACTTATTTCACTTAGCATAATATTCTCAAGATCCATCCATGCAAATGGCAGTATTTCATCCTTGTTTATGACTGAGTAGTATTCCAGTGTATTCTCTCTACCTTCCTCTCTCTCTCTAAAATCAATGAAAAAACATTAAAAGAAAAGACAAATATGTTGATCACTCATAAATTTAACAAGGGATAAGGAGAAAGAGAGAGTTAAAGACAACAATATTAAAATGATATATCCCTAATGGTGCAGAACCTGTGCACATGTGTAAGACCACACACTACCAGGAGTAAATAGGGTGGAAATGTGTCAGCTACCATTCTCTGACTGAAAGGGGAACAGAATTGTGAACTTCTTGAACCATGACCAAGTGGAATTTATCCCTGGAAATCAAGGTTGGTTCAACATAAGAAAATCAATTAATATAATATTCTCCATCAATAAAATAGAGAACAAAAACTTGAAAATCATCTTAATGGCAGAAGAAAATATTTGGCAAAATTCAATATCGGTTTATGATAAAAATTCTCAATAAGTTAGAATTATAAATATGAAAATGTAACATATAAAATATCTAAAAGCTAGAGTCAACATCATATTTAGTGGTGAGAGACTAAATATCTTATTCTTAGATCAGGAAAAAGGCATGAATGTCCATTTTCACCACCATTATTCAATATTGTACTGGCAGACTATGGCAATGCAATAAAGTAAGAAAAATGAATAAATGGAACCTGATTTAAAAATTTAAAAAAGTAAAAATTTCCATTATCCCTAGATTACGTGATTTTATAAAAGAATACCAAGGAGAGCTATTTAATTCATTCTAATACATTCCTTCAGCTTATAGAATTTTTATATAGGAAAGAACACATGAACTTAATATTAAAACTATGAATAATATTTATCCAGGCCAAGAGGTTTTTGAAAGGGAAATCATTCAAAAAAGAAGAAATTAAGATCATGTTATGTGTAAGAAATCCCAAACTTCACAGTGTTGCATCCTTACCAAGAGTGTAAGGTAAGGATGATTAGAAAGATCAACAGAAAGCAAGTAAAGGATTGATATTTACATCTATATTGATGGAATCTATTATTTTTCTAAAATAAGAGAGGATGTAATTTGCATATACAAAGCAAGTTGGAGGATAAGCTTGAGAGAGAGATGATTGGCAACACAAAGGCAATTTGGGCAGCTGACACAGAACCCCACAAAAGCAATAGTGGAAACTTGAATTATGACTGTACTAATAGAGATGGAGATGTTGACATATTTTTTTCAGACATGTATAGTGTAAAATCAGCTGAGTTTTATGATTAAATGGTTTGGATGCATGAGAAAAAGATAAAAGAATAATTGAATTTTCTGGTTGGGTGACAAAGTCAAGGTTGTCTCACTAAAAGAGAAAATACTGGTTTAGAAAAGGATGGAGCAAGATGAGACATTCCATTTGAGATATGTTAAGCCAAAAATGCCTGTCAATCAAAGTATAAATGTAATAGAGATTTGAATATGTATTTTAAAAATATTTATAAATATCTCTATAAAATTTTGTTTTGGAAATAAAAATCTAAGGAAGCAAATAACAAAAAATATGATAATAGATACTCTGAAATGAAATCAGTAGTGAGAAACAAAAAGCCAAATATAAAATATTATGGAGTAATCCTATCTAATAAAAGAGAAACATGGTAATTAGCATACGTCTGCTACCCTTCCCATTGGCTATTCAGGGTGATATGCAAATTAACTGCCAGCCAAGATGGCAGCCAGTAGCCAGGCATCTTGAAACTAACATGAGGATTGCTTGCTTCAGTGACAGATGAAACCAACGTTCCCCACTTGCCTTGCCGGCCTCTGAACTTTCAGTTTGAAACATAGTTACAAATATAGAAGCTAAACAAAACCCCAGAAACCTGCTTTCAGCGAGCCAGGATCTCAGAGCTGGAGTTGATACAGTGTTTTGATCATAGAACACAAGCAAACCAGATACCTGCTTTCAGCAGCAGAGGACTCAGAGCTGGAGTCAGAGCTAAAGCTGGCCCAGAATAAAAAAAAAAGAAAAAAGGAGCAGTTGGGAGGTTCAGTTACCTGCCAGCCTGAAAACAGCCTTCAACCCCTCACCCAGACTGGCCAGGCACCCCAGTGGGGACCCCCACTCTGAAAGGTGTGTGACCAGGTGCAAACAGCCATCATCCCCTCATCCAGCCTGGCCAGGCACCCCAGTGGGGACCCCCACCCTGATCCAGGACACCCTTTAGGGCAAACCAGCCAGCCCCCACCCATGCACCAGGCCTCTATTCTATATAGTAAAAGGGTAATATGCCTCCCAGCACCAGGATCAGCAGAGCCGCGAGGCCTCCTGGCACCTGGATCAGCATGACGGGGGGCAGCGCCCAAACCCCCTGATCGCCCTGCAGCTCTGTGTGTGACAGGGGGTGGGGCCACAACCTCCCTATCTGCCCTGGTCTGTTCGTGACAGGGGAAGGCACCCCAACCCCCTGATCAGCCCTGCTCTGTGCCTGATAGGGGGGAGCTCCCCAACCCCCTGATCGCCATGCGGCTCTGTGTGTGACAGTGTGCGGCACCCCAACCCCCCCACCCCCCACGGGCCCTGCTCTGTGTGTGACGGGGTAGAGCCAAAACCTCTCCATCGGCCCTGCCCTGAGTGTGAGAGTGGCGGTGCCCCAACCCCCTAATCCACCCTGATCTGTGTGTGACAGGGGGCGGTGCCCCAACTCCCCTATCGGCCCTACTCTGTGAGTGACGTGGGGGAGCTCATCAACCCCCTGATCGGCCCTGCTCTATGCGTGACAGGGGGGAGCTCCCCAACCCCCTGACCAACCCTGCTCTGTGCATGACAGGGGGTGGCGCCGCAACCTCCCCAATCAGCCCTACCCTGAGCGTGACTGAGGGTGGCATCACAACCTCCCAATCCGCCCTGCTCTGTGCATGACAGGGGGTGGCGCCCCAACTCCCCAATCGGCCCTGCTCTGAGCCTGACCAGGGGCTGCACCTAGGGATTGGGCCTGCCCTCTGCCAACTGGGAGCAGGCCTAAGCCAGCAGGTCGTTATCTCCCGAGGGGTCCCAGACTGCGTGAGGGCACAGGCCGGGCTGAGGGACCTCCCCTCCCCCCCAAGTGCACAAATTTTTGTGCACCAGGCCTCTAGTTAAATATAAGGGTGAGCAATAGTGCATAGTAAAGAGGGGCTGATGCATGAGGAGGAGGAAGAGAAAGAGAAGGCAGGTGAAGGGGAGGAGGATTGAGAGAAGAAGTAAGAAGAGGAAGAGGATGAGGAGATGGAGAAGCATACAATGAATAAATATTTAATATGTAAGGGGGATCAAAATGTATAATTTTAAGAAGGTAGGAATTATAAATTATCCCAAATGGCAAAAAATAAATGAAACTCATTCCATATGACATTAGAATGATTACATAGCTCAACTTAGTAAAATTTAAATAGAATGATGAGAAAAGTTACAGGACCAGTTTTAAGATAGCTTGATAATCATAAAAGAGGAAATGTTGATAATAAAGTACTAGCATGAGTGGTTTAATTTAATAATTAACTACCCATAACTAAAAATCAGCAAATGGATAGTCCAAGGAGCAGCCACTTGGCAGATAATGAAGAGATTTGAGAGGTTAATTCTGTTTTTTTTTCTCCAGTAGATCTGGTTCATTGAGATTTATTTTTATTTTTTAATTCTTTATTGTTTAAAGTATTACGTATGTCTCCTTTCCCCCTCATTGACCTCATTCTGGTCATCCCCCGCCCCCCTCCACAAGAACCAGTTGGTCTTGTTATCACTGTTGTGTTGAGGGGGGAAAAGCATTATAGAAGATGAAGTCCACAAAGAAACAAATATTTCAAACATCAGATAGCTATCAATGGATGCTAAACATTATATAAATCAGTAAATATCTTATATATTTTTAAATATTTCTATTTTAAAAATTATTTTATTTAAGTATTGTATTAGTCAAATATAGTAATTCCTAAAAGAGACACATGAAATTTGAGTTCCATTTTCATAGGAAAAAATGTATATATGAGAAAATAAATTCTAAAATAATGATAACTAAAAATTACTTTAACTGAGAAGATCCTCTGCTTCCATCTCATTGAATTTGATATGATTCTAATCTACAAAGGCAGTATTTTGGGAGTTCTGATGTACTTTGTTGGCCATCTATGTTCTTTCTGAGTGCTTGTACTTCGACAAAATGAATAAAAAGTCCACAAAAAAAGTATAATTCAAGTATTTATGTATTTAATGTTTATTGTTAAAAGTGTTACATATGTCTTCCTTTCCCCCTATTGACACCTTCAGCTGGCCCTAATTCAAGTATTTAATTTAAAAAATTTTTTAAGTGACAAAATGCATTTTTAAAATTTTAGGTAGATATGAGTGTATTAAAATGTCATTTATGCAAAGAAAACAATTGTTTGATAGTTATCATTTAAAGCAATATAAATTTATGGGATAGCGTTTTCTTTAATTTACTCATGCATAAAATAAATAAATTTAATTAATTCAAATTATAATTATCTTGGAATTTGTGTTACTATGATTCCATTAATGATATATTGTTTAATTTTTTTAAGAAATGACTATTGCATGAAAATTTGTTTTCTCTGTGTGTGTTGACACTTGATAGAGTGTAAGGAAAAAAATAAAAATTGCTATAAAAAAGTTCCTTAATAGACACTTCAAAGAGGCATATAGATGGCCAATAGACATGTGAAAAAAATTCTCAGTGTCACTAATCATCAGAAAAATGGATATTTAAACCACATTACCTCACAGCTGCCAGAATGGCTACCATCAACAGATCAACAAATGAGTGCTGGCAAGGAAGTGGAGAAAAGGGAATCCTAGTGCACTGTTGGTAGCAATGCAAACTGGTGCAGATACTGTGGTAAACAGAATGGAGTTTCCTCAAAAAATTAAAAAATGTAACTGCCCTTTGACCCAGCGATCCACTTCTGGAAATATATCCTAAGAATCCCAAAACACCAATCAGAAATATATGCCACCCCTGTGCTTATAGCAGCATTATTTACAATAGCTAAGTCTGGAAACAGTCCAAGTGCCCATCAGTACATGAGTGGATAAAAAGGCCTTGGTACATTTATACAATGGAATACTATGCAGCTGCCAAAAAGAAGGACCTCTTACCCTTTGCAACAGTATGGATGGACCTGGAGATTATTATGATAAGCAAAATAATTCAATCAGAGAAAGACAAATACCATACGATCTCACTAGTATAGGGAATTTAATGAACAAAATAAACTGACAACAAAATAGAACCAAAGGCATGGATCCATGGAACAGATTGAAAAATATCAGAAGGAAGGGGACTGGGGGGTGGATTAAAAAAAAGGTGAAGTGATTAGCCCAAGAACATAGATGCATAGTCCACGGACATAGACAACAGTGTGGTGAAGGTCAGGGGAGGGGGAGCAGGGCTGGGTGGAGGTGGGAAAAGGCAGGGGACAGAGGGAATATCTGTAATAGCTCAACAACAACATAAAAGAAGCTCCTTATTCATGTTTCCATACTGCATATATTTTTTTATAAAAACAACAATGATAAAACTAATAATTACATCACTTCCATCAATTGAATAATCACAGTGTTTTCCCAAAGGAAAGAGAGAATTCATGTAGGGGAGACTGCATTTCCTTCATATTTTTTAATGTATCAGATAAAATGACATTTTGAATTTTCTAGGAGATATTTTCAGTTTAAAATCTCTATTACTTTGTAAACTTTTACTCCTGAAAATAGTTAAGAATCACCATTATGTGGAGAGAGGAAAAAGATAAGAATTTCTGAGGGGTGACAAAATGACACTATTTTGTTTTGTTCTGTATTATGTTTTAATAAGTAATATCTCCCTACTGAAGTTCCAGTGATGGGGAAAAACAAAACAAACAAACAAAACACCCAGACGACAATGCAGTATGCTGTCCTCGGGTTATTTTCTTATCATCAAATCTGATAAATTTTTTTTCTTTTATTTGCATGTCTACCTTACTATGATTCTACCTAACAGATGAGAATAAGTTTTCCACAGATTTGCTAGGTCACCATGCAAGGATGCGTAAACTATGAGGAGACACGTAAGTGCAGTAGGCCAGTTAAGTATTACTGAGTTCTTGAAACTTGTGCAAGTTTTTAAACTGCATGTCACAAAACTCCACTTTGCTTGATATGTACGTAGCCTGTCATTTCCTTAGGATCTCAATGTTCAGGCATGCCCTGGGAATGGCCATGTGGTGACAGCTGCAAGGTAATTAGTTGGGAGACTGAATAAGCTGATGCAACAAGGAAATCACAGAAAACATTGCCCAAAAATTCAAAACACATTTCTTTTTCTATCACATAATAGTCCAAATGTGCGAGGGGATCCCAAGGCCAGTGGCATACTTTTGCCATCTTCATCACATGCCTTTATCCCTGCATCCAAGACATTGTTCCAGTTACTGTAATTTCTAGTCAAGTGGAAAAGCAAATGTAGGGCAGGGAGTAGATTCTTTTTAATGTTATGTTTAAAGCAATAGTTCATATCAAAATAATGGAGTCTGGCTAAACACAACTTCAAGATTAATTTTTTTTCTGTCCAAAAACTATGACCTAGTTTTTAGGAAAGCTGCAGTTATTGGGCTGATGTCGGAAGAGAAGAGGGGTAAGCATTCCTTCTTCTTGCTGACTGGTCTGTCCTCATTGCTTCAAACTCTAATCACTAGAGGAGCTCACAAAATAAATACCTACTTTCTGAGGGGCTAGACACACTTCTTTTACAAATTTTATTGTATTCATTGGGGTGACACTGGCTAATAAAATTACACAGACTTCAAGTGTACAATTAATTCTACAATCCATCATCTCTATATTGCATTATGTGTTTTCCACCAAAAGTCGTCTCCTTTTGGTACCATATATTGACCTCCCTTTCCCCTTTTCTACCTACTGCTCCTGCACCTTCTCTCTGGTAACCACTATGTTGTTGTCTTTTACACAGACTTCTTGATCCTCGGTACACAGTCTGGCTTCTCTCTGACCTTTGCCTCTAGAGTTTAGGTACTTTTTAAAATTATCCCACCCAGTCCATGCTGGACAACTTCTGCCTGCAAGGTACCCAAGACCCCTATCCTTGCTAGCATTATCCTTTATAGAAACTTAAAGGAGTGTGAGCTTCAAGACCAAGATCAAATTTATAATTACGGAACGCCTCTGCTATTCTGCACAGGAAATTGGTAGCATGTGTACAACACTCTCCAGGTTCTCCTCCTTTCCCATACCAGGCTCATTCCACAGAATTCAAGGCTTCCCTTTAGACTTGCCCAAGTAACTATCCCTTACCCATCCCTCAGGTATTGATGCTGTACTCATTATCTCTACTCCAGTTTACTCACCGAGAAGATGGTGCAGGGGACAATGGATGCACAAGCATTGAATATAGGCTGGAAGGTTTGGGGGGGGCAGGGATTTTCTAATGCTTTACCCAGAGATTGGTAAAAATGCAGGTCAAGTTTACAGACTCCTTTGCTGAAGAGGAAAGCCAGAGAGGAGACCTCTCAATGCATGGAGCTACAGGAAGACCCCTCCTACTTCTCTAGGGTCAGTGTGGAAACTATCTATACTAATAATAGAGGAGTATGCAAATTGGCCAGGATGCCGTCACATAATGACCAATCAGGATGGGGGCAGGGCTGCAGCACAGAGCTCTCAGCATGCCTGCACCGGGGTCTGAAGGGTACAGAGAGGAAGGGAGAACAGACAGGCAGTTAGGGCAATCAGGCTGGCAGCGGAGTAGAGCAGTTAGGCAGTTAGTGTGATCAGGCCAGCAGGGGAGAGCATTTAGGGGGGTCAGACCAGTAGCAGAGAACAGATAGGCAATTAGGGGGATTAGGCCGGCAGGCGGGAGCAGTTAGGCAGTTGGGGTGATCAGGCAAAGAGGGGAGTGCAGTTAGGGGGATCAGGCCAGCAGGGGAGACCAGTTAGGGGTATCAGGCAGGCAGGCAGGTGAGCAGTTAGGAGCCAGTGGTTCTGGATTGCAAGAGGGATCCTATATTGGAGAGGGTGCAGGCTGGGCTGAGGGACACCCCCATGCACGAATTTCATGCACCGGGCCTCTATTGGGATTATAAAAAGAAACACACTTAGCCATACTAGAAAATGGGTGAATGAACTCCTCAGAGAGGTATGCTCACACAGAAATCAATTACATTTTTATACACCAATAATGAATGCTCAGAAAGAGAAATAAAAAAAATAATAATCCCATTTAACATTTGCAGCAAAAAAAAAACCCCTAAGATACTTATGAATAAACTTAACCAAGGAGGTAAAAATCTACAGATATAAAAGAGGTAGAGGAAGATATAAACAAGTGGAAGAATAAACCTTGTTCATAAATTGGTACAATCAACATCATTAAAATATCCATACTACCCAAAACAAGTTATACATTTAATGCAATCTCTATAAAATAACAGCTATATATTTCACAAACATAGAACAAACACTCCAAAAATTTCTATGGAACCAAAAAAGACCCCAAATAGCTGCAGCAATCTTGAGAATGAAGAACAGAGTTGGAGGAATCACAATACCAGATATTGTAATACTATAAGGCCACTGTACTCAAAACAGCCTAACACTGACACAGAACAGGCATATAGACAAATATAACAGAACAGAACCTGGATAATGACCTGAGCCATTATGTTCACTTAATATTTGACAAAAGAGACAAGAGCAAACGATGGAGTCAAGATGATCTCTTCAATAAATGGTATTGGGGAAATTATAGCCATGTTCTTCCTTCCAAAAGTCTGCAAGTTCAAGTAATATTCCAAATGAACTTGTACACTATCTTTGGTGGTTGGGCATGCTGAGAAATGTTTCTCATCTTCAGAATTTAACATGCTAGCCTAAGGAAAATTGCTATCTGAAGCAAACTGGAATAACATTTTTCTCCTCAAACAGCCCTCATTTGGTTAGGAAGTAAAGTCTACCAGATCATACCAGTTATCAACACAATATCTCTGGTTTCTAGTAGTGCATTAAAACCTTAAGATTTAAATGCATATATAAAAATAGATGTTTTAAAAGGTTGCCTACATTTTTAATGAATTCTATCACCTGAAAAATTTTTATTGACAATATGAAAAAAAAACCCTTAATTTTATTTCACACTGAGAAAAGCTTTTAAAATTCTGGAAACACTTATAATTTTCCATATTGGTTTAAAATATCAAACTAAGGATTATTTTTGTTTCATCATTGAAATACCAGTGCATTGAATTATCTGATACAAGATGTGCAGGATATATTGCCTATTTAAATGTGTGAAAAATTAAGCTGTTCTTTATATTCCACATTATAAAATAATGCAATAAAATGTCACTATTCTTATATATTAATTGAGAATACACCTAACTAACCACCTTAACTTTTTATAAAATCAACTACTTTTTACAAAGTTTTGTGAAAAAGCAAGAAAGATAATCAGAGAGTGAGTGGTCCAAAGATAATTTTGCCACTTCATAACTGTTTTTAAGATCGGCCCATATCCAGATATATGTGGGAATAATATGAAGAAACTTAGTTTATATCATGGAGATCTTACATAGTCAGTGACTAGTTTATTGTACATATTTTAAAAACAACATTTTTTAAACACATCATTGTACTCTTATAAATTATTAGTATAGGGTCTGAACCACTAGAGTGATTGCTGTGTTGTAAAGCTCAAATTCCACCTTCTGGAATTTAAAGTTAGTTAATATCTGGTCCCTCAAAGCTTTTTACTTATTTATTTTCCTAGTGTCTAGAGATTTCACTCTCTATTAAAATTATATTAGTCACAGGACTTGATTCTTGTGCTATGTGTTTATACCTACCTATTTAGGTTTAGTCCAAAATCACTAAATAATTGTCTTAGTTCACAAACACTATTTTCCAGGAACATTTTAAAAAGTTCATGAAGTATTACTAGCCTCCACTTGCCACTTTCATTATAAATCGTCTCACCCTTTACATACCTTCCTCGGTTCTTAGCTTGACAACTTTGATTCAATCTCTCTCCTTTCTAGTAATGCTGGAAAGCCAACACATTGGGTGGCCTGCCTAGGTTTTTTTAGATTTCTGTCCCAAGGAAATCAGTCAAAAATAGAGAGACCCAATTCACTGGAAAAATTATCCAAGATATTCATGAAATTCTTCCTTTATCTCACAAGTTATGTTGCCCTTATCATCACCAGTCATCAGGGGCAATAAAGAAAGTTAATGGACTATTAAAATTAAAGTTTACTAAATGGGATCCACCTTGGATTCACATCTCCAAACTAAAAGATACAAAGCTAGTGTGAATGCAAGTTCACCCTAAATGGAACAAAGGTTCCCTCTGGAGTGGCCCAAGAAACACAGAGAGCCGTGAGGTAGAAATCTTCTCCAGAACCTTGGACCAAGCAGACAACTTCAGGAAGTAATAATTTTCCACCCAAGATATCACAATAAGACACCCTAGAATTCCCTTTTGTTTTCTTTTGACATATACTTCTTCCCTATCCTCAACATAACTGCACAATCTTACAAGACTATTTTTTTTATTGCTGGTTATAGACCCTCTTTACTATGGAAACCTCAGTTTCCCCCAAATTTCCAAACCTGACTTCAATTTAATTCTTTGTATTAACACTGGGAGTCTTTATCTTTTTCCTGTAGATTTCAAAAGGAATATGCCTCAATATTTTTCAATAGAGGAATCTATTCTTCTACCTCAACATAATCCAGGGTCTTTGCATGGAACTAAGTATATGTAATTACAACTAATTAACTGCCAATACCTACACTATTATTATAGGAGGCAAGAGTATACACTCCTTGCCTTTTATATGTATCGGATAGACCCAGGTGACCCTGAGGAAACTTGTACTTGGTACATTTTGAACTGTCTGTCCTACAAACAAAAACCAAGGGATTCTTTTATTTCCAACTGGATGGGACAATGTTTCAACAGAAGAACTCATATAAAGTCCAACATACAAACCTATGAACAAATATTCTCATTAAAGTTGCATAGCCCCTATTGAGACATTATTTGTGGCAACTATGGCTATAAGTATCTGCATAACTAGCCTGGGCTCTGCAATCTAGCTAATCAAATCAGCCTTTATCCTATCTTTTCTTTTCTTTTTTCTTCTATTTTATTTTATTTTTATTTTTATTTTTGTCTTAACTACCTTATTTCTTCTGATTGAAGGCACTGAACAATCTAAAACATCAAAAATGTGTTATACCTCACATACCGGTATAAAATCCTAATTCCATAAGAAGGACATGGCCTGCTCTTTTCACTAAGTTCTCAAGAAACTCCAGAACAAGTGTCTAGTCTAAGGGATTGAGACTAAACCTACAAGACTAGACTACCACAGTAGCTCATGTATGGATAACTTTTGTGGCTGCAGCTCTGGGAAATAAGCTGGACAATGAATAATATCACTGAAACCACCAACATTATTACCAGAGGAATTCCAGTGAGTAGTTCTCTAAAATGTATGGCACTGGACATAATTGTGGCTTCCCATGGAGACAAGTACAGTGGTCAGAAGTGATTATTATACATATGTTCCTGAAACTTCTATGATGTTTATGTCATTACCAAAAACATTCAGACTGAAAACCAGAAAATTAATTAGATTACCCTTTGTTGTCTTTTTTTCTATTGTCTAAAGACTCTTCAAATCCAATGTCCTAGAATAGTCTCAACTGGGTCTCATCAAATCTTACATAATGGTCTTGATTTATTCAACCATCAATAATTATGTTTAATTCTTAAAGCTCAACAAGAATATAAAGGCAAGTTCAACCCTGAAAAACATTTTGCAAATCTTAATTTACTACTATTCTGATTTCATCCCCAATAGTGTTAAAGAATATATTTTGTTTGTTTTAAACAATGGAGGGTAGGGGCTGACAACATGTTTATAATTACCCATAAATTATTCATTGACTTGACTTGGCCAAATGTTAGTTAGGCTTCTCTCCTATCTCTCAAGCCTTTAAACTTTGATTCAGCCCCAATATTAAGCAAGCATTAAGGAAGAGAACTTCCTCCCTTAACAGCTCACTCCAAGAATGAATCTACTACTGAAACATGTCTAATTGAAGCATCCTGAGTTGCCACCAGCTCACTTCACTACCAATCTTGCTTCCACACAAAGATTTTTCTAGACTTACATCCCATCCTCTATATTAAAACAACAACAAAAAACTTTCCCTGTTTGATTTTTATTCTTGTAAATCCTGAGATTGGAGTATTATCCCAATTGTAATACTGTCTATGAAGAAAGTTTCTCTTTACTGAAGTTTGGATTCATTTTTTAAATGACACCAGTGGGCTTGAAGAGGACCTGCACCTCAGATCATGATTGCAGCCTTTTGAGGCACTGATCAGAGAACTTAGCTAAACTCTGCTTGGGATCCTGCCACATAAACATATGAGATAATAAATGTGTGTTGTTTTAAGCCACTAAACATGGAGTAATTTGGAAACAGAACACCAATAAAAGTAAAAATATACAATGTGAACTTCAGTCCATTGTTATTTTCTTTTAATAGCAAAACATTTAATATATTCCATGTAATTGCTTTCTTCTATATTTTATTTGATATTAACTAGAAAATTATTTATTCTAACTATAATGGTCTATACCAGTGGTCAGCAAACTCATTAGTCAACAGAGCCAAATATCAACAGTACAACGATTGAAATTTCTTTTGAGAGCCAAATTTTTTAAACTTAGACTATATAGGTAGGTACATTGTTATTAACTTAATTAGGGTACTCCTAAACTGGCCTTTGCTAAAAACGTCCTCAATTTGATTGAGGTACGTTCGCTGAGGTCGACCCCTTCCAACTCTCCCATCCACACCTGTCTTGTATACTTGTTTCAGATAAATGAGTGTGGATGGGAGAGTTGGAAGGGGTCGACCTCAGCGAACGTACCTCGAAACAATGTACCTCCCCCGCGCTGCGTCTCCAGTCGCCTGACCGACAGACACCCGCACTTCTTCTAATGCCACTTCTTCAAAATAGACTCGCCCAGGCCAAAAACCGACTTCTGCGCATGGGCCACTAAGTTTCAATCGCACTGTATGTGCGCGCCCACATGTGGTATTTTTGTGGAAGAGCCACACTCAAGGGGCCAAAGAGCCGCATGTGGCTCAAGAGCCGCAGTTTGCTGACCACTGGTCTATACCAATTAAATAAATGTTTACGTTTAACAATTTAAATATTTAAGGCAACATTTAGATTGTTTTATAACATTCACTAACTTGTTTGGGAAATAAAATCAAAACTACAATGAGATTCCCATTCACACCTGTTAGGATTATCAACAAGACAAGTAATAACAAGGGGTAGAAAGGTTGTAGAGGAAAAGGAAGCCTCATTCACTGCTGGTGCGAATGTAAATTGTTGCAACCACTATGGAAAACAGTGGCGTTTCCTCCAAAAAATTAAGAATAAAGTTAGCATATAACCCAGCAATACCTCTTCTGGTTATCTATCTAAATAATTTTAAGACATTTATTTATAAAGATAAATTCACCCCTATGTTTCTTGCAGCATTACTATTCAGGGTGGCCAAGACATGAAAACAACCAAAGTGTGCTTTGATAGATGATTGGATAAAGAAGATGTGGTACTTACTTGTATCCATGCATATAAGCCTAACCAATGGACACAGACACCAGGGAGGTGAGGGCATGAGTGTGGGTGAGGTGGCGGGGGGAGGGGGGGGGCGCAAATGGGAGATAAGGACACATATGTAATACCTTAATCAGTAAAGAAAAAAAATTAAAAAATAATAAAAGAAGATGTGGTAGATACTCAGCCATTAGAAAGATGAAATACTGCCATTTGTGACAACATAGATGGATCTTGAGAATATCATGCTAAACAAAGTAAGTCAGACAGAAAAAGTCAAGAACCATATGATTTCATTCATATGTGGGCTATAAAACTGAAAGCAGCAATGGAACAAATAAGACCAAAAAATACTCATAAATACAGACAATACTATGATGGTTACCAGAGGATAAGGAAGGTAGAGGGAGTTAGTAAAGGGTAAACAGGGTCAAATACATGGTGATGAAGGAGGTTTGACTTTGTGTGCTAAACCCAGGATGGAATAAACAGATGATGTGTCATAGAATTATACTCTTGAAACCTATATAATTTTATTAACCAATTTTACCCCAATAAATTAAGGGGAAAAAACTAAAAAAGATATCTTGAGAGTGGTGCTATTTCATAATGAAGACATTGTCCATATACACATATGAGAAAATATAACAATATTTATTTAAGATGGATATTACATATATTTCTGATGCAGAGATATTTCCCATGGTACATTACATCTACAAATGAAAATATGTTCTGTTGGTTCACCAATAAAATTAAATTTAATTAAAGTAAGTACTAGCAGACATGATTTCAATTACATTTTCATTAGTAGGGCCATTTCTAGAAGATTAAAAAATACAGAGAACTTGAAAAAAGTATGCTTATTCAAGATGTGTTTCCAGAACGTGTACTTTATGCAACCAGACAGACCTGTCTCTACTTTTATGTAACTTATTGCTACTTGGCACAGTGTGTGTGTGTGCCTGTGTGTTAATTTTCTATCACCAATAAATGCAACAGGATGGGAATTCCATATGAACACAGATTTTGCTTTTGATTTTCTGTTTATTGCTGACCTTCATTAACTAGAATATTGTCTGACCCATAGTAGGCCCTCAAATACATATGTGCCACTCAGAAAAATAATATGTATTTATATTACTTAATACTTCAGGTAAACTTGAATGTTGATTATTTCTTTTTAAAAACATGAAGCATCTAAATGAACTCTTTTTTAGCCTTTTCTCTAATCCTAACCCTGACCCTCAACTCAAACCTAACTGTAACCCTAACAGGGACATTTATAATACTCTCCACAATAAAGATTAAATAACAAACAAACAACAACAAAAATTAACAATAAGCTGATCCCTAACCTTGACTATAAATCTAACACCTAAACCTAACTCAAAACCTAAACCCCCTCAGTATATAATACAAAACCTAATCCTAATCAAAGCACTTACCCTAATCCTATCCCTGATTTGAATCTAAACACACACACACACACAAATAAAACATTAAAAATATTAAACCCTTACTATATGTACTCATAGAAGAAAGAACAAATCAGATCTTCCCTCTAAGAAACTTGTCATCTGTCAGCATCTAATACCTAACACGAAAATGGACCTATATTAATAACACACAATGAGCAGAATTAGAGAAAATGTAAGTCGAGAAAGGGAGCTCATTGTGAAAATGCACCAAGTAGAATATTGGTGTTTTGCTGTGAAGTGGACTTACACCTACCCCATCAAAGTGTATGCTATAAACCTTTCTCAGGTTTTGTTCAATGCATATGTGCACAGTCAGTCTTCCAAATTTGCACTCAAGCTGTATAGTTTCCTCTCCACAACAGCCTCAGCGTTGGAGATGGCGTTAGTCTCTACCTGGTACCCTTTTTATTTTGTTCTTCTAATACTTCTAATAACCTTTCAATTACCTTGAATAGGGCCATGAAGTGAGGCTTAATTACTTCTACCCAAAATAATACACCTCCTCCTCTTTCCCTGCATGAGAAAGAATAATCAAACTGTCAGTCAGCAATATCTTAGTTTTGGAAATGTGGTGTCTTCAGAGTTTACTAATTTTGGATTCCAGATCACCATCATAAGCCATAAAAATGACCAATTTTTAATTTAACATAGAAACTGTAGCTTGTTGTACTCTACAGGATATCAATGTCTTCATACACCCATGATTTTGGCCCAAATTATACAGGAATTTTAAAAACATATAACGTTTAAGACTTCATGTTGAAAAATATCCTATCACATGAACCCATAGTCAAAGAAAAATTGAATGCTGGAAATCCCCACTGCATCATGTATAAAACTTCTATTTCCCAGCATGTCTGACCTAAGCTAGTGTGCTGAGTCCAGAGTTTAGGACTCTCAGTTCTGTTCCCCTTTCCATTATCCCAATTCAGGCTGATGACCTTTCATCCCAAACATGGCAAGGAACAAAACAAAACAATGATTTTATTGATTTCTTTTAATCAAACTGCTTATTTATTTTCTCCTTGAACCACAAAATAGCCAAAGCAGAACTCTGGGCTGAGCTGTGTTGTGAGAGGCCGTCTGGATGGAACTAATAACCTCTGTGTGATGCAGGAGGTGTCAGGAAACCCATCAGGCAACTGGAGAAGGTGGGGCTGGGTCCTGCCCAGGTGTGGCTCCTCAAGAAAGCAGAGGAGTCAGGCTTAACTAAGGCAGCAGCTGACGTGGCTGTTCTAGGATAACCTACTAAGAAGTAGCGGGGAACTAGAAACTAGTTTGAGGAGTTTGAGATGAAAGGGAGCAAGCACATTGTACAACCTCCAGGACTCCAGCAAGACCTCTAGCTTACTACTGAGTGTAGGGAGATATGATCAACTTACAGGATTCTCCTCAGCAGACAAACACAATTGATCAGGACCAGGTACTGGAAGCAGTTGAAACTTCTGAAGCCCAAATAAATAGCGTGCAAAGGTTGATGAGCAATTAGATGTCATAGCAAGGACAACGAAGAGAAAAATAAAAAAAAAATTGGCTGATAAGGCATCATAACAAAAGATTCTGTGTGACTGAAACAAGTGATGCTTAAAAACCCATGTTGATAATCTCCATAGCCAGCTAGAAAAATTGAAAAAGCGTGGCCCATAGAGAAGGAAGCAGGAGAAATGTGACCAGCAAATCAGTATACAACTTCTCATGTCTGACAAACCATCGTGGCCTGTGGGGAAATGGAAAATGAAAACCAAGACCCTACCACTGGGCAAATAAATCATCCCCTTTACATAATACCCCTTAGGGAATTGGAAAGAACATCTATGGGAATGAAGGACCTACAAAGATTGTCACGATGTTTTTGAAGATTAGTTGGATGCTTTGCAGTAAAGCAATTATCAGAAAAAGCAAAAAGATTTTCCAGGTCAAGACTGTTTGGGTCAATGGGATACCTAAGTTCTAGAAGACACCTGGTTTGCTTTCTGAGAATACATGAGAGTATAATAAAAACAAAACCAGGTATCTTTCTCTTTGGCTTCCTTCACTTTCTTATCATTTTCCTTTACACATTTTAGGAAACTATCCAGGTCCATAGAGTAGAATGGACATTTTAATGATGTTATTCTAACAATCCATGATTCTTCCACTTGTTTATATCTTCCTCTGTCTCTTTTTTCAATGTCCTGTAGTTTTCCAAGTACAATTCTTTTATCTTCTTGATTAAGTATGTCACATACACAAAATATTTAGAAGCAAAATTATTTTATTTAGTAAAAAATATTTTAATTAAAGAAAGCTTAATGATCAGAAGAAAAATGAGGTCTTGTATATGAAATGCTATTTAAGCAAGATAATTACACTTTCCATCAACAAAATAAATGTAAAAATAAGACAAAGCTATAGACATAAAATTTTCCCTAATAAATCATTATCTAAGAGATTGTTGAATATTTTCAGTAGGAATCTTCAATTAATGCTTATTTGTGCAGCAAAATTATTATAATTAGTTAGACAAAACAATGAAGCAGTGTAAATGAAGTTAGATATGTTTTTAAAGCTTAAAGAAATTAATTATAGTTAAGTGTTTAAAAATGATTTATATTCCTTTGGCAAATATACTTTCATTATTTTAATGTAATCTATTATCCACAGAACTTCTTTCACACTGGCAATATGCCAATATCACTTTAAGTCCATGGATGTCTTAATTTTTTAAAGTTCAAGAAAACCTACATTTTTAAACTTTTGTGTAGTAATTTGTATTCTGTTATACATTTTAATTTAAAATTTAATAAAGCGATTTTTCTATGACGCAGACAATTTATAATTACCATTTTATTAATAAGGAAATTTTGGCTGATAAGTGTTAATACAAGTCCAAGGTTTGGGGCTGATAAGTGGAAGATGCAGGTCTGATTAAAACCAAACAGTATAAGCAATACTATCTCAAAAATTATAAATCCACCTAACCCTGAGAATGTAGAGAGAACAGTGATGTACTGATTAAACCATAACCCAATAAAAATGTAATCAGAAGACTCAGTTATGGTTCCTATAGAGCACACTGGCCCAATGGACAAAACCCAGTAGTAGTGGAGAAGGTTGCCCTGATGTGGCTGTGGGTGTCTACCACTGGGCCATTGTCATCACTGGACACTGTTGTTTGTCATATTTGGAATTGCTATGGGCAATCTGTAATCAACCTTATTAAGAAATATAATTTCAGATGACTATGTTATAGAAGTTGCTGTTACTTACAGGAAACAAACAAACAAAAAACCCCAAAAAACAGCCCTAACCAGTTTGGCTCAGTGGACAGAGCATCAGCCTGCGGACTCAAGGGTCCCAGGTTCGATTCCGGTCAGGTGCATGTACCTTGGTTGCGGGCACATCCCCAGTAGGGAGTGTGCAGGAGGCAGCTGATCGATGTTTCTCTCTCATGGATGTTTCTAACTCTCTATCCCTCTCCCTTCCTCTCTGTAAAAAATCAATAAAATATATTAAAAAAAAACAAAACAGCTCCCACAATTTTTACTTTCAAGTCGTTACTTTAAAACAGTTATCTTAGTTTTTGTGGGAAATAAGTTTTTGGGTCCCCCCTGCCCCCTCGGGAAACCTGTCATATGGTTGTACACACTGAAGAACTGACACATTTTATTCTCTTTCTGTGTATAGTTTGTGCGTAGAGGATGCATGTGTCAGGTGAATGAAAGAAACTACATAAATAGCGTTGTTCCACATAATACTAAAGTGAATCACAAGGCTGCAGTGAATTTCAATAAAGTAATTTTTCAAAAAGGGAAGCAGAATATCCTAATTCTGTGTTTTAATAGTATTAAAATACAGATTTATGGGGAATCCAAAAGGGAAAAGGAAAATGCAAGTGTTCCTTATTTATTTTGTGGCCAGTGTATATATTTTTCTTCTTTGAAAAGTTGGTTGTGCTTTATATTTTGCAATTCCAATATCATAATAATTTTTATCCAGGTCAGATGAAGCACGATTCTAGAAAATGCCAACAGGCAATAGATTATAAAAACTACCTATTTCACTCTTTTGTTAGATTATAAAATGTTTATACTCAAATTCACTCATGCATTATGAGTTTTTGAAGTCAGTATAGATGTACTGTGTATTATCTATTATTATTTCAAATGAAAAAGTCCACAATCACAATCCTGGTTCTATCTGCTTTCCTTTCATTGCATTGAGAGTTTTTTATTTGAAGCCAATGCAATACCTTATAACTTTTATGGTCACTAAAACTTCAAAACACATTTTTAAATGTTAAGCATTAATATGAATGTTCAATATCAGTGCTATTTCTCTCCTCATCTCCCAGAACTCCTCTCATAAATTTTCATTGAGAGGTCCTGAAATGACCTTAAAATCAGCATTAGCATTCTAAAATTCATTTTTTATTTTCCCTCTTACCAACTCCAAACTTGTTGATTCTCATAGTTCTGTTAATTGAACCCCCGATTGTCCAGTTCTCCCTGGCTAAAAATGTGCTATTGTCATTGATTAGTGTATAGCTTTACTCCTGATAGCTATTTAGCCCATTGATCTGGCTGACTGACTGAGTCTTCCTTCAAAATGCCACTTGGAGTCATCTCATTCTTTCTATTTCTTCTGCTATGACCAATCTCCATGCCACTCCAATCTCTCACTTTGCATAGTTCCCTAAACTCACTGTTCTTTTAAAAACTACACATATCTGTCTATCTATCTATCTATCTATCTATCTATCTATCTATCTATCTATCTATCATCTATCTATCATCTACTATCTATCCATCTATCCATCTTTCTATAGCTCTATCAAAATTTCTTACCTACCTATCTATCTATCTATCTATCTATCTATCTATCTATCTATCTATCATCTATCTATCTATCTATCTATCTATCTATCTATCTATCTATACTAGAGACCCGGTGCACAAAAGTTTGTGCACTCAGGGGAGTGGGGGTGTCCCTCAGCCCGGCCTGTGCCCTCTCACAGTCTGGGACCCCTTGGGAGATAACGACCTGCTGGCTTAGGCCTGCTCCCAGTTGGCAGAGGGCAGGCCCAATCCTTAGGTGCAGCCCCTGGTTGGGCTCAGAGCAGGGCTGATTGGGACGCTGCCCCCTGTCACACACAGAGCAGAACCCATCAGGGGGGTTGGGGCTCTGTACCCTGTCATGCACAGAGAAGGGCCCATCAGGGGGTTGTGGAGCTCCCCCCTGTCACACACAGAGCAGGGCAGATCAGGGGGTTGGGGCACCACCACTGTCACACTCAGGGCAGGGCCTATGGGGAGGTTATGGCTCTACCCCATCACACACAGAGCAGGGACCGTGGAGGGGGGGTTGGGGCGCTGCACCCTGTCACACACAGAGCCACAGGGCGATCAGGGGTTTGGGGAGCTCCCCCCTATCAGACACAGAGCAGGGCTGATCAGGGGGTTGGGGCGCCTTTCCCTGTCAGGAACAGAGCAGGGCTGATAGGGAGTTTGTGGCCCCGCCCCCCGTCACACACAAAGCTGCAGGGCGATCAGGGGGTTTGGGCGCTGCCCTGTCACACTGATCCGGGTGCCGGGAGGCCTCGCGGCTCCACTGATCCTGGTGCTGGGAAGCATATTACCCCTTTACTATATAGGATAGAGGCCTGGTGCACAGGTGGGGGCCAGCTGGTTTGCCCTGAAGGGTGTCCTGGATCAGGGTGGGGGTCCCCACTGGGGTGCCTGGCCCGCCTGGGTGAGGGGATGATGGCGGTTTGCAGCTGGTCACACACCATTCAGGGTGGGGGTCCCCACTGGGGTGCCTGGCCAGCCTGGGTGAGGGGATGATGGTTGTTTGCAGCTGGTCACACACCCTTCAGGGTGGGGGTCCCCACTGGGGTGCCTGGCCAGTCTGGGTGAGGGGCTGAGGGCTGTTTTCAGGCTGGCGGGTGACTGAAGCTCCCAAATGCTCCTTTTTTTCTTTTTTTATTCTGGGACAGCTTTAGCTCTGGCTCCAGCTTTGAGGCCTCTGCTGCTGAAAGCAGGTATCTGGTTTGTTTGGGTTCTATAATCGAAGCACTGTATCAACTCCAGCTCTAAGATCCCGGCGGGCTGAAAGCAGGTTTCTGGGGTTTTGTTTAGCTTCTATATTTGTTAACAATGTTTCAAACTGCAAGCTCAGAGGCCGACAAGGCAGGCGGGGAACGTTGGAGTCCTCTGTCACTGAAGCAAGCAAGCCTCATGTTAACTTCAAGCTGCCTGGCTGCCGGCCACCATCTGGGCTGGCAGTTAATTTGCATATCTCGCTGATTAGCCAATGGGAAGGGTAGCGGACGTACGCTAATTACCATGTTTCTCTTTTATTAGATAGGATAAAAGCCTAATTTGCAAAGTGTCCCCTCGGGAGTTTGACTGACTAGGAGTTCGACCGCTCACTATGATGTGCACTGACCACCAGGGATCAGTGCAGAATGAAGGAAGGCCCTGGCCACAGCTGGAAGCTGGGGAAGGAAGGCCCCAGCCAGTAGCTGCTGGGGACCCTACCTGTGTGCAAATTTCATGCACTGGGCCTCTAGTATAAAATAATTAGAAATGAAAGATAAGTATATTAAGGACTTAAGTATATTACGTAATAACTGTAACTTTTGGAAAATTACTTAAATCCCTGAAACTCATTTTTTCTCAGCTAATAAAGGGCAATAATAATGTTTAACCCAAAAGCCAATATGAAAATTAAATAATTTTTAATAAATATATTAATGCTATGGAGATATTAACATAATTGGAAATAGTTCACCTTTTATTTTTTTTTAGTCTAGCCTTTCTTTAATCAACCAATCATTTTTTTACTTACCTTTTCAGCCAATAATCATTTGTTTGAGAGGCATTGAGCTAGGTCCTGGAAGCTCAGATTTATTTTATGTGAATTAGACTTATACTATGAAGTATCTTACTCCTCACAACAAAGTCAGTTTAATTACAGAGCCCACGGGCATATAACTACTTTTTTCTCCTCTCTGATTTGGTCTCTACCCTTAGAACTTATATCACACTAAGATGACAACTACATCTATTAGTACTGTAATGTTTAACATACTATCACAGAAGTATTCACAATACTTTTTCATTACATATGATATACCTAAGTCATAATGAATATTGGGGAAAGATTTTAAAGTTGGTGACACTGGAGATGATATTTAATAAACAAGTATAAATGGGCTAAATAGGTAAAGGGTTGGTGGAAGAAGGCAGATAAAGGCATATATAAGTATACAGATATAGAAAATGAATATTCAAGCCCTTACTTGAAAAACAAAGCTATAACTATTAGGGGAGAATTTTGTTGTTTAGAGCTTATTCGAGTCTAATCATGAAGATGTGTATAGATCATTTTAAGTGTGTGTGTAGGAGACAGAGAATTCTTCCTAACTCTGAGATGACTATATGCCAAGTATAAATATGTACTTCAAGTATTTTTCAGAAAGCTTTTTGTCTCAGTTTGTGTTTCTGGAAAACAGTTTTTGAGATAGTGATTTGCCTGAAGGAAGTTAACTTACCCTGCTCTGAGGGAGTGAGAGAGTGGACCAATTACTGAGTACCAGCTGTCCCTGGGGAGAGCATTTAACTTGAGTGAAGCTGTGATGGGAAATTCCAGGAGATGAACTCAGCTGTGTACCATAAACATATAACCCTTTGACAGTTGGGAGAAGTGCCTCAGGTGGGATCTGCATGGGAAATACATCATCTTTTAGGATCCATTTGATGCATAAAATAAAATCATCCTCTCCGAACACAGCCTCCACTATTCAGGTTGCTTTTTCTGGATAAAATTAGAAAAGGAAGGCTAGGACGCTTTATTAGGGTCTTGGTACCTCAGCTGATACCAGCCATCTCTTTCCATTATTCTAGATCAGTGATAGTGAACCTATGACACACGTGTCAGAGGTGACACGCGAACTCATTTTTTTGGTTGATTTTTCTTTGTTAAATGGCATTTAAATATATAAAATAAATATCAAAAATATAAGTCTTTGTTTTACTATGGTTGCAAATATCAAAAAATTTCTATATGTGACACAACACCAGAGTTAAGTTAGGGTTTTCCAAAATGCTGACACACTGAGCTCAAAAGGTTCACCATCACTGCTCTAGATCTTCTTTATTAGAAGCTCACTTCATTCTAAGTCAGTAACCATGGTTTCGCTTGGTTTATGGTAAACGAGGATGGTATGGTTTATGCTAGAACCAGTGTGTCTCATGTTCCTTCACCCCTTATGCACTCCTTCTGTTGAATGTTGTTCTCTTAGTCCAAGGTAATATTATATGCAATACACTGTCAGTAGATAAAAACCCTCTGAAGTCCTTATATACTTGTGCAGGATGAAGTTTCTTTTATACTATTTATTTTCAAGATTAAAATACACCATGAGGTTACTCTTAACAACCTACAGTAAATATCGGCTTTCCAAATTACATACAAAAATCTCATTACATCATTAAACATACAGTTTTTTAACCAAATGTATTGGAAAAATTACTGAATCCTGCTGTTCTGAAAATGTTACATAATATTAATTTTTATTCAGTTAGAAATCACTTAGCAAGAAATATGTTGGGATTTCTTTTAAAGATAAATAGCAAAGCCACAACTATTACCTAAATTATAAATTTGTGAAAAAATTTGGGAAAGTGGATGAGCCTATTAAAAAGATAAAACAATACATCAGAAGATAAATTGTGTTTTCTCTATTTCTTTCTTTATTAGAATGGCAGAAACCATCACTTACCCACCATAAATTACATACCAAAGTTGAACTGTGTTATCAAGATGCACTCTTCTTAATATATCTACTTCTCTAACACATATAGGCATTAACTCAATGTGATAGAAAATATATTTTAATTGAGTCTTCTGAAATGCATAGAAAAAGTAAAGAAGAAGGAAAGTAGGTAACTAAGGAGGAATCAGAAAAAAGTTGGGAAAGTATATAAAAGTCACATTTTCAAGTAAGTTGAACGTCAGTCTAAGGGGAATAACTTTTATCTTGTTTTAAAGAAAACACATGTAAGGTCTCTTAGCAGGTGACCAGAATTCTGTTATAGAAATATTAATCTGAAAGAAGCATAGGGAGTGGAGCTTGGAAAACAATGGTTTTCATGTATTGGCAAATTCTTTGCTAGGTTACAAAATTGATAAAACAGGCATAACATCCTTTAGAAACCAGGGTGTCTGTGATTTCCTCATCATAATGCATTCTTGTATCACAGCGCCTTGTATTCTGCTTCATATCACCTTGCACCTTTCTTATTCCTGCAATTGTCATAGTAATTCACAAATGCAGCATGATAGCACCTCACTCATCATGGGAGCTGAATTGTCCTAGAGTGTTTCTGATTCAAAGGCCTAGGGTGTATAGAATAATTCATCTGACATTCAGACAAGTGCAACCTGAAGGTGCAAGGCAGTTAGCTTTGCTGTGGGACAACTGCTTCCATTGAATAGAAGATCTGTTTCATCATTTGGATAGAAAATTCTAAGCTGTATTCAACATTGCTCCTCAAAATGTTCTGAAGGAGAACACTCTCAAACCTGGCACTACCCTCCTGCCACTTGGGACACTTCCTTAAATCAACCCACTTTCTTTTTTTCTGAGGTTAGTTTTTCTACAATAACAGTGAAGAACTCTAAAGTAGCCTAGCTGGTATGACTCAGTTGTTGAGAGTCGACCACTGCACCAAGAGATATCTGATTCAATTCCTGGCTAGGGTGCATGCCCCGGTTGTGGGCTCAATCCCCACTAGGAGGTGTACAGGAGGCAGTGGTCAATGTTGATGTTTCTCATTGATGTTTCTCTCTCTCTCTCTCTCTCTCTCTCTCTCTCTCTCTCTCTCTCTCTCTAACATCAATAAAATATATTATTTTTAAAAAGCACTCTAGCCAAAACCGGTTTGGCTCAGTGGATAGAGCGTCGGCCTGCGGACTGAAAGGTCCCAGGTTTGATTCCGGGCTAGGGCATGTACCTGGGTTGCGGGCATATCCCCAGCGGGGGATGTGCAGGAGGCAGCTGATCGATGTTTCTCTCTCATCGATGTTTCTAACTCTCTATCTCTCTCCCTTCCTCTCTGTAAAAAATCAATAAAATATATTTAAAAAAAAAATAAAAAAAAAATAAAAAGCACTCTAAAACAATCGTTTTCCCTCTTACATTTTTCTGTCCTCAACCCCTCCACTCCTGTTTCCTGGGATCACTTCCCGACAAACTACTTGAATTCAACCACTTATCTAAGTCTTGGCTTTAATGATGGTGGTTGGATAGACATCAAGGCTAACACAATATTTAAATATGACATTTAGCCCGGCCGGCATGGCTCAGTGGTTGAGATTTAACCTATGAACCAGGAGGTCACCATTCTATTCCCGGTCAGGGCACATGCCCAGGTTATGGCCTTGATCCCCAGTGTGGAGTGTGCAGGAGGCAGCCAATCAATGATTCTTTCTCATCTTTGATGTTTTTATCTCTCTCTCCCTCTCCTCTCTGAAATCAATAGAAATATATTTTAATAAATAAATAAATATGACATTTATAAATGATTTAGGATGCACCTAAGGCCAATATTTTTGTAATAAAAAGATTACCAAAATAATACCTGATCAATCAAGCATCAATTTATATCTAAGATGTAATAACTTCTCCTGTATCTATCATTTAAGCAATGTTAAATTATACATGGTAAAGAAAAATGGTTCATCATTAAAACATCACATATTTAGCTATAATTAAAGTAGAAATTTATTGCAATATTCAGAAATTACTGTTCCTTAGAGGAATAAACTTAAAGCTGGTATTTTAGTATCACCATATTAAAAGTAAACTGTTTCATAGCAAAAAAATAAAATGAAAAGAAGACAAAACACTGACACAGAGTCTTTAAGGATGAGTTCTGAACCAGAATGGGGGCAATATGTACAGCAGACAAAAGAATTTATTACTGTGGAAATGAGTTGGCAAAGTTCTCATAAACTACAATAAGATACATAGCGCATAACCTTCATCAAATGGTTTATTTGTACATTTCTGTGACTTTTCTATTGTTGCTATTTATTAACTTTTCCTCTAGTATTCAAAGCATAATGTTAACTCTATCTGCAAACTTCAAACATCATAATTTGAGAGAACATTTATGAAAATTCCATGAAGGAAATTTAGACAAATATATTTAGTGAAAACTTGAAAATTGTTTGAGATTTGGTAGGGATGCTTTTTCTTTTACTCTATATTCAGCAGACATTTACTAATGTCAGACTCTAGGGATTCTGTCTCTGTTGCACAAGTAAGGCTACCATTATACTTATTTTATTTTAAAGTTTGTATTTCTTTAACCTGCAGTGTTTTTTTAAAGAACTAAAAAAAAAACAATGACAAAAAACACTGGCATATTTATTAAAACTGCATTATTGTTGCTATTACTGCTTTGTGTTTTAGAGTAATTTATGACTTGCAAAGCATATTTGTGTAAAATAGTTGGAATGAAGACTACATTAGAAAAAGTAAACAGTAGGTTGCCAGAAGATCAAATCAGCGATTTGGAAGAGAAGGTCACAGGAAACACCCAAACAGAGCAGCAAAAAGAAAAACATTAGAAACATCAGGATAGTTTAAGGAACTTTTGAGGTAACATGAAGTGAAGCACATCCACATTATAGGGCAGTACCAGAAGGGGGAGAGAGCAAGGGATGGAGAGCCGATTTGAAGAGATAATGACTGAAAACTTCCCACCTTGGTGAAAGAAAAAGACACCCAAGTCCAGGAAGTGCAAAGACTACCAAACAAGATGAACGAAAGGAGAACCACACCAAGACACATCATAATTAAAATGCAAGAGGTTAAAAGACGAGAGAATCTTAAAAGCAACAAGAGGTAGACAGTTAGTTACCTACAAGGGAACTCCCATAAGACTGTTAGCTGATTTCTCAACAGAAAAATCTCAAGCCAGAAGAAATTAGAATGAAATATTAAAAGTGATCAACCAAAGGACTTATATGAATGCATATAAGCCTAACCAATGAACACAGACACCAGGGGGGTGAGGAGCATTGGGAGGATAAGGACACATATGTAATACCTTAATCAATAAAGAAAAAAAATAGAAGTGATGAAAAGCTAGGACCTACAACCAAGACTACTTTACCCAGCAAGGATATAATTTAAAATTGTAGGAGTAATAAAGAGCTTACCAGACAAGAAAAAGTTAAAGGAGTTCATTACCACTAAATCAGTATTGCAAGAAATATTAAAGGGTCTTGTTTAAGAAGAAGAAAGAAAAAATAAAGAGGGACATAATAAACAAGTAATATGCAAATTGATGCTCACTCTGTCACACCATCACAAGATGGCTGTGCCCACAGGGGAGGCAGGGTTCCCATAACGAGCTGTAATGAGAGATCAGCAGGGACTTGAGGCTGCACTCCCCGCCCAGTGGGACTTGATGGGGGACCTCAGGCCACACCCCCTGCCCTGGTGCTGGGCTGGGGAACCTGAGGCCGTGCCCCCTGCCCCAGCACCAGGTCAGGGGACCTGAGAGTGTGCTGGGGAACCTGAGGCTGCGCTCCCTGTCCAGCGGGGCTTGATGGGAGTGGGGCTGGCTGGGTCAGGATATCGCCCAATGCGGGTGGGGCTGGCTGGGTCTGGGTCTCACATGATTTTGAGGTGCACGTGGGTGGGCTGGGACTTGACTCTGGGTCCAGCAGCGTGCCCCAGACTCTGACAGGAGGAAGATTTTAATATACATTTTACTAATTTTCTTTCTTCTCTGACACTTCTATTATAGAAAAAGGGCAAATAGCAATATTAAAAAATTTCCTCTAATTAATTCCCTTTTAATGTGCAAGAATTTCATGCACCGGGCCATTAGTAAAGAATAAAATGCCAATAAAAATGTAATTATCAATAATTACTTTAAATGTAAATGGCTTAAATACTCCAATCAAAAGTTATGTAAAAGAACCACCTCAGAATAAAAGATACACAGAGACTAAAAGTAAACTGATGGAAAAAGATATTCCATGCAAATGGAAATGAAAAAAATAAAAGCTGTGAAAGTAATACTTATATCTGAGAAAATAGATTTTAAAACAAAGGCTAAAGTAAGATACAAAAAATACACTAAACAATGATAAAGGAAGCAAACCAACAAGAGTTTATCATTCTTGTACTAGCTAATTTGGTTCAGTGGAGAGAGCATTGGCCTGCACACTGAAGGGCCCTGGGTTTGAATCTTTTCAAGGGCACAAGCCCAGGTTTTGGGCTTGATCCCCAGTAGGGGTGTACAGGAGGCAGCTGGTCAATGATTCTCTATCATCATTGATGTTTTACTCTCTCTACCTCTCCCTTCTTCTTTGAAATCAATAAAAATGTATTTTTAAAAAATATATGTAATTCTTGTAAATATTTATGCATCCAATATAGGAGCACTTAAATATATAAAGCAAATCTTCATGGACATAAAGGGAGTGATACATAGTAATGCAGTCATATCTGGGGATTTTAACATCCTCCCTGGCATCCATGGATAGATCTTCTAGAGAGAAAATCAATAAGAAAACAGCAGTCTTATATGACACATAAGATAAGATTATTCAATTGATATGGTTAGAGCATTTTAGTCTACAGCAGAAAAATATACATTCTTTTCAAGTGCAACATGGAATATTTTCCAGGATAGACCATGTTATGACACAAAAAAGTCTCAATACATTTAAGAAGATTGAAATAATATTAAACATCTTCTCTGAGCATAATGGTGTGAATAAAACTAAAAAACAAGCAAAGACGCAGAAGCTAAATAACATGTAACTAAACAAGAAATGTGTTAACAATGCAATTAAAGGAGAAATCAAAAGATACCTTGAAACAAATGAAAATATGAACATAACAACCAAAAATCTTCAGGACACAGCTAAAGAATTCCCAATGGGGCCCTGTCCGCTTTGGCTCAGTGGATGGAGGGTCGGCCTGTGGATACAAGGGTCCCAGGTTCGATTCTGGTCAGGGGCATGTACCCTGGTTGCGGGCATGTCCCCAGTGGGGGGTGTGCAGGAGGCGGCTGATCGATGTTTCTCTCTCATCGATGTTTCTAACTCTCTATCCTTCTCCCTTCCTCTCTGTAAAAAAATCAATAAAGTATATATATATATATATTTTTTTTTTTTAAAAAAAGAATTCCCAGTGGGGAAATATATAGCATCACAGGCCTACCTGAAAAAGCAATGAAAGTATCAAATAAAAAATCTAACTATACACTTAAAAGAGCTAGAAAAACAGCAACATGCAAAGCTCAAAAGTGAGAAGGGAAAAATAAAAGACAGATCAGAGCACAAATAAATAAAATGGAGTCTGAAAACACAATACAAAAGATCAATGAAACCACGAGCTTATTCATTGAAAAGTTAAACAATATTGACAAACTTTTATCTAGATTCATCAAGAAAATAAGAGAGAGAACCCAAATAAATAAATCAGAAATGAAAACAGAGAAGTAATAAATGATACCACAGAAATACCAAGGATTATAAGAAAATACTATGAATCACTATATACTGAAAAATTGGACAATCTGGACAAAATGTGTAAATTCCTAGAAACATACAACCTTCCAAAACTGAATCACTCAGATTCAGAAAGTCTGAATAGATAAATTATAACTAATGAATTTGAAGTAGTAATAAAAAACAACAAAAATGAGCAAACAACAAAACAAAACAATTCGCAACAAAAGTCCTAATTACTTCACAGGTGAATTTTACCAAACATTTAAAGAAGAACTAACATCTATTCTTCTCAAACTATTCCACAAAAATTAAGAGGAGGGAAGATTACCAACCTCATTTTGCAAGGCCAGCATTATCCAAATACCAAAAACAGATAAAGACCCCACAAAGAAAAAAAAAATTATACACCAATATTCCAGGAATGCCAGGTTAGTATAATATCTGCATATCAATAAACATGGTACACCACATAAACAAAATGAAAGATAAAAACCAAATGATTATATCAATAGACACAGAGAAAGTGTGTAACAAAAATCCAGCACCAATTTATGATAGAAAACTCTCAGGGAAGTGTGAACAGAAGAAAGATACCTCAATGTAATAAAGGTCATATATCACAAATCTACAGTCAACATCATATAAAATGGGCAAAAACTACAAGTGTTTCTCTTAAGACAGGGATCAAGACATGGGAGTCCACTTTCACCACTCTTATTCAACATAGTCCTAGAAGACCTAGCCACAACAGTCAGACTAGAAGAAGAAATAAAATGTATCCAAATTGGAAAAAAAGAATTAACACTGCCATTATTTGCAGATGAGGTGATCCTGCAGATAAAGAATCCTAAAGATATCACCCCCCTCAAAAAAATTACAAGAACTGAAAAATAACTTCAATAAAGTAGCAGGATACAAAATAAACATCCAGAGACCACATTTTTATACCTCAATAATATCAGAAGGAGAACTAAGAAAAAAATAATGTCATTTACAATTGCATAAAAAATAAATAAGTAAATAAATAAAATACCTAGGGAAAACTTAATCAAGGATTTCGTAGGGCATTGGAAACTAAAGACAAAATAAACAAATGGGACTACATCAAAATAGAAAGCTCTGCACAGCAAAAGAAACCATCAACAAAACCAGATAGCCCACTACATGGGAGAACATATTTGCCAATGTTACCACCGATAAGGGTTTAATCTCCAACATTTATAGGGAACTCATACAATTTAAAAAAAGGAAGATAAACAATCCAATCAAAAAATGGGCAAAGAACCTAAAGAGACACTTTTGAAAAGAGGACATTCAGAAAGCCAAGAGACATATGAAAACATGCTCAAAGACACTAATCATATGAGAGATGCAAATCAAAACAACAATGAGGTACCATCTCACACCTGTCAAACTGGCTATCATCAACAAATCAACAAACGACAAGTGCTGGAGAGGATGTGGAGAAAAAGGAACACTCGTGCACTGCTGGTGGGAATGCAGACTGGTGCAGCCACTATGGAAGACAGTATGGAGTTTCCTCAAAAAGTTAAAAATGGAACTCGCATTTGACCCAGTGATCCCACTTCTAGGAATATATCCCAAGTAACCAGAAACACCAATCAGAAAGGATATATGCATCCTTATACTCATAGCAGTACAATTTACCATAGATAAGATTTGGAAACAGCCTAAGTGCCCATCAGCAGATGAATGGATTAGAAAACTGTGGAACATCTACATGATGGAATACTATGCTGCTGTAAAAAAGAAGGAATTCTTACCATTTGCAACAGCATGGATGGAGCTGGAGAGCATTATGCTAAGTGAAGTAAGCCAGTCAATGAAAGAAAAATACCACATGATCTCACTCATTTATGGATAATAAAGACCATTATAAACTGATGAACAAAGCCCCTCCTCTGGGAGAACAGTGTGCAGGACCTGCCAAAGCCCCATAGGGCACAGCTGCACTGGCAAGGCTCCCCCTGCGAGGTTCCCCCACAGAAATTGTTGCACAATTGTTCAGAGATGTATTTTTGAGACTCCCCGTCAGAGCATTGATGAAATAGGCAGAAATTTGAAAAAGTACTGAGTTCCATGGAGAGGGGATGGGACCACCAATCTTGGTCCACATGGATAAGGGAAGCTGAGCAGGTGCTCAATTCAGTGCAGGGGTCTCTACGTGTCAACAGATGAAGACTTCAGGGGTCCTCTCACATGAGACACATGGACCAACGATCTCCATTGAGGATCCTACACATTAAACAACTTACATCTGATTTCAACTGCCAGACATGCATATGTGCATGTGAGTCTTCTTGTGACAGACATGAGAGAGGCAGATGTGAACGATACACACTGGGCCACAAGTGATGGTCAAGTCATCTCTGTTTTGGTACTTGCAAATCTATCTACGCCTTGAGTTGATTTTTTTGTGTAATGCATGTATGACTTTGATAGTTCTGATAATATTAATGTCATATGTTGAATTTTATCCATGTATCACTTATCTATGGAGTAACGTACGCTATTTAGTTTTTAAAATTTAAAATCTCTGACGATGCAGGAACATTAGAAAGTTCAGAGTAGGACATTTCCTTGAACATCAGTCTTCTCACTGATGTGCACATGAGCCACAGATTTTGGGAAAGTGTTTTCAAGAAAGGATATGCCAAAGAAGGGTATCTAAATATATTAAAAAAACACACAACAGCAGCAACTCTTATTTCTCAAAAATTAGGAAATAAAAAAAAACAATTTTAAAATGGGCATAACACGTGGACAGTCACCTCACCACAGAAGATACACAGATGGTAGGGGATGCATGATGGCTAGGAGTAGGTGGAAGGTACACTCATCTCCTCCCAGGACCAAAGGTGAATGACAGATAAACTATAGAACAAGCAACCTGAACAAGCAAATGAAGACTAGTTGGACATAGGCCTTATAAACAAGGGTTAGAGACAAAGCCAAACCCAGGGTGGTAGGAAAGAGAGCTGAAAAGGGCTGGCCCCACACCCTTGTGTGGCAGTAGAGAACCTTCAGGAATATTTCAGTTGCAAAGGTAGCCCCTGAGGAATGAGGTGTCTCAATGACTCACTGGGCTCCTCATTCCAGAGCCCCAGACCTGGGAAGAGGCAGCGGCATAACAACTGCCTGTAAAAATCAGTGGGGATTTCATCCACCAGGGAGACACTGGAGGTCTAGTGAAAAATCAGGTGTCTTCTTAAAGCGCCAGCACACAAAATGTCTTTTGCAGGCAACACTCATCTCAGGCTCCAGCAGAGAGATTAGGGCTGAAAGCAGACACCTAGCAGCTTCTGCTTCACCAGCAAGGTGAATTCTTCAAGGAGAGAGTCCTCCAGGTAGAAGGGTCCGTAGGAAGTGTGGCTGCCATTGGTTGACTGTGCTGCTGGGGCAGGAGATGTGGGCTTCATGGTGGGCAAAGTTTTCTTGGGAACAGAAGGCAGCTGTTTCTTGGGAGCCGTGCATGGAGGGCTGGTCTTCCCGTCCCAGGTTACTGTCTGCTCTTCACCCTCACATGGTTTGCGTCCAGAGCTTGCAGACCTGTTCCAGAAGGGGTTCCTAACGTGTGCTCCGCACAGAGAGGTGCAGCTGCCTGCGTCATCCAACTTCTGTCCCCAAAGTCATCTTACCTTCCTCCTGCAGCTCCCACAGTCTCCTGGCTGGGGGCTGCCTCTCAGGGCGTGGGGGTGGGGGGCTCAAGGGACGGGGAGGACAGCCACTCAGCAGCTCCCAACACCCATTTTTGATAAAAACTCTCAGCAAGTTGGGAATATCAGGATTATACCTCAACGTAATAAAAGTCATGTATGACAAACCAAGAGCCAAAAGCATATTCAATTGGCAAAAACTAAAATCATTTTTCCTAAGAACAGGAATAAGACAGGGATGTCCACTGTCACAACTCCTATTCTATACAGTACTGGAAGTATTAGCCATTGCGATTACACAAGAAGAAGAAATAAAAGGCATCCAAATTGGAAAAGAAGAAGTAAAACTGTCCTTATTCGCAGATGACATGATATTGTACATAAAAAACCCTAAAGACTCTTTCAAAAAACTATTAGACTTAATAAATGAATTCAGCAATGTAGCAGGATACAAAATTAACACCAAGAAATCTATGGCATTTTTGTACACCAATAGAGAACTTACAGAAAGAGAGACTAAAAAAGTAATCCCATATTCCACCAGATAAAAAAAAAATAAGATACCTAGGAATAAACTTAACTAAGAAGGTAAAAGACCTAAACGTGGAAAGCTACAGGACACTTAAAAAAGAGATAGAGGAAGACAAAAACAGATGGAAGAACATACCATGTTCATGGATTGGTAGAATGAAAGTCATTAAAATGTCCATACTACCCAAAGCAATCTATAAATTCAATGCAATCCCCATTAAAATACCAACCGCATATTTCACCGACCTAGAACAAAGTCACCAGAAATTAATCTGGAATAAAAAAAGACCCCGAAAAGCTGCAGCTATCCTGAGAAAGAAGAACAAAGTAGGTGGGATCTCAATACCAGATATCAAGTTGTATTACAAAGCCACTGTTCTCAAAACTGCCTGGTACTGGCACAAGAACAGACACATAGATCAATGGAACAGAATAGACAATCAAGAAATCAACCCAAACCAATATGCTGAATTAATATTTGACAAAGGAGGAAAGAACATACAATAGGGTTAATATAGTCTCTTCAATAAATGGTGTTGGGAAAATTGGACAGATACATGCAAAAACACAATGAAACTAGACCACCAACTTACACCATACACAAAAATAAACACAAAATGGATAAAGGACTTAAATGTAATACGGGAAACCATAAAAATATTAGAGGAATCCAAAGGCAACAAAATCTCAGACATATGCCGAAGCAATTTCTTCACCGATAAAGCTCCTAGGGCATTGGAAACTAAAGAGAAAATAAACAAATGGGACTACATAAAAATAAAAAGCTTCTGCACAGCAAAAGAAACCACCAACAAAACAACAAGAAAGCCCACTGCATGGGAGAACACATTTGCCCAATGTTATCACCGGTAAGGGTTTACTCTCCAACATTTATATGGAAGTCATACAACTTAACAAAAGGAAGATAAACAATCCAATCAAAGAAATGGGCAAAGGACCTAAATAGACACTTTTCCCAAGAGGACATTCAGAAAGCCAAGAGACATATGAAAACATGCTCAAAGTCACTAATCATCCGAGAGATGCAAATCAAAAAAACAATGAGGTACCATCTCACACCTGTCAGACTGGCTATCATCAACAAATCAACAAACGACAAGTGCTGGAGAGGATGTGGGGAAAAGGGAACAGTCGTACACTCTTGGTGGTATGCAGATTGGTGCAGCCACTATGGAAGACAGTATGGAGTTTCCTCAAAAAGTTAAAAATGGAACTCCCATTTGACCCAGTGATCCCACTTCTAGGAATATATCCCAAGTAACCAGAAACACCAATCAGAAACCATATATGCACCCCTATGTTCATAGCAGCACAATTCACCATAGCTAAGATCTGGAAACAGCCTAAGTGCCCATCAGCAGATGAATGGATTAGAAAACTGTGGCACACCTACAAATGGAATACTATGCTGCTGTAAAAAAGAAGGAATTCTTACCATTTGCAACAGCATGAATGGAACTGGAGAGCATTATGGTAAGTGAAATAAGCCAGTCAATGAAAGAAAAATACCCCATGATCTCACTCATTTATAGGTAATAAGGACCATTATAAACTGATGAACAAAAATAGATACAGAGGCAGAGCAGTATCGAATAGACTGTTAAACTACAGTGGAAGGCCGGGGAAGGTTGGGGAGCGGGGAAGAGGATGTTAAGAGGTCAACTGAAGGACTTGCATGCATGCATATAAGCATAACCTATGGACAGAAGACACTTGGGGGTAGGGGAAGCCAGGGGAACATCTGGGGGGGGGGCGCATATGTAATACTCTTTGTAATACTTTAAGCAATAAAACAAAATTTAAAATAGTAACAGTGTAAAGGTAGACAGACAAAAGAAACATTATTGAGACTAGAGAAATAAATACATGCATATATTTGAACAAAGATTCAAAGACATTTCATAGCATAAGGGTAATATTTTAAACGAATGATGCTGAATTAATTTCATATATATATAGAGAGAGAGATAGATGATATAGATAGATAGATATAGGTGATATAGATAGATTGGATAAGGATACAGAGAGATAGAGATAGATAGAGATAGAGATAGAGATAGAGATAGAGATAGAGATAGAGATAGAGATAGAGATAGAGATAGAGATAGATAGATATAGATATTTCAGGGCTTACACCTGAGAGGCGTGAATGAGGAGAGATTACAAAAGGGAAGTAGGAAACTTTGGGGACAACAGACATATTCCTTATCTCATTCATCAAAATTCATCTGACTGTACACTTTAAATGTGTGCAATGTGTTATACATAAATTATACATAAATAAAGCTATGAAAAATTTTCAAAGTATACATTTTACTATAAAACAATAAAAATGTGATTAAGTTCAAAAATGTAAAATATAGGCAATAAATGTTTTCAAGTCCATGCTGAGCTTACTATTGTGGTGCATTTGTATATATGGTAGCAGTGGAAAGATAAAAGTGTGGTGTTTGTTTTTTTTTATAAAGAAGCAAATTATTTCTATCCAATAGAACAGATAACCTTTAAAGATTATGACTTTTGTTCCTGTTGGACACGAATCGCTTTGTAACTAACCCCAAAATCTTGTAATCCTATATACTGGGGCCTTGACTTATGAGTTTAATTCGTTCCGAGACCCAGCTGGTTAAGGAGCTCATTAAAGAGCTCGTTAACTCAAATTACTCTATCAACTCAATGCAAAAAATCGGCCAAGAGACAGCTGGTATCTCAAAAAATTCGCTAGTCAGAACTCTAGTAAGTCAAGGCCCCACTGTATAATGAAAGCCTAATATGCTAAGTGTCTGGTCATCTGGTCATCCATTCAACCAATCAAAGCATAATATGCTAATGATAAGGTAAGGATGCTCAACCCTTGCTATTATGTGCACTGACCATCAGGGGGCAGATGCTCCAGCTGGTCAATTAGCTTGCTCTTGGGGTCTGGCTGATCAGGACTAAGCAAGAATAGGCCAGACATATCCTCGAGCCCTGCCATGGTCATTCCCTGGCTGGCCAACCTCCCGCATCTCCCCCTGGCCATGATCATGCACCAGTGTGTTCCCTCAGCCTGGTCTGCACCCTCTTGCAATCCAGGACCCCTCAGGGGATGTTGGAGAGCAGGTTTCAGCCCAAACCTTCAGGCCAAGCCAAGGTACCCCACTGGTGCACGAATTCATGCACCTGGCTCTAATCCTAAATAATAAAAGGGTAATAGGCAAATTGACCGTAACAGCAGACCAACCAGGGAGGGCCGGTCGCTATGACGTGCACTGACCACCAGAGGGTAGACGCTCAATGCAGGAGCCTCTCCTACCTCTGTAGGCCTAAGCTGTCAGTTGGACATCCCCTGAGGGGTCCCAGACTGAGAGAGAGTGCAGGCCAGGCTGAGGGACCCACCGTCCCCCCAACCCCCAGCCAAGTGCACAAATTTTCATTCAGTGGGCCTCTAGTATAGGCTGTAAACAACTAGCTTTTAAAAAATTCCTTGGACTAATTTCAGCATGTTGCTGGAACCCTCATTATTTAGTGAGTTGAATAATATTTTTGATAGGTGTTTATCTATATCTTTATTAGTGTCATAAGTTTCCCCTTTAGGAAGTTATATATAACAAATAAAATAACAGCTGAAATTTGATCTTTACGATGTCAACTGTATACTTTAAATTTTCCTTGGCATAGCAAATGTACAATGAATCTACACTAATGAAAGAGAAACCTGCAAATTGGTGTCACTGCGCTATGCCCACCAGTCAATCAGGGAGACTGTGCAAATTAACCCAACAAAGATGGTGGTTAATTTGCATACACAGGCATGGAGCGAAGACTGAAGGCTCCGGCCAGAGTGAAGACTGAAGACTGAAGAGGCTTGGCTTCTCCGCTGCAGGTGCAACGTAGAAGCCAAACGTCACTGCGGCCGGACCAAAGGCCTGGGTCCCGGGTGCCCGAAGAAATCCAGTGCCAGCAGCCAAGGGAAGGAAGGCCTATTGCATGAATCTTCGTGCAATGGGCTTCTAGTTACATTAATAATAATGAAAACATGACTTTTGGAAGGTGTTAACAACTGAGATAAAGCTAGAGTCCCAGGCTGTGATGTTTTGTATAAAATATCTAATTTAAGGGAGCGTTCTCTTAATATTATTTGAATTGAATTTGTAGCATAAAAATAGTATGTAATACTTTGAAAAAAGTACATCATTAAAAATCATTGTAATAGAAATGTCTCTATGTATAAATCTATTCTTTTGTCTGCATTTTGATCAGCTGGAGGGCCAATAATACTTTTGTATTATTCTGATATACTGCCAAGTTGCAGTGCAATAACTTTCACTATTTACACTTTTGAAAAACCAGTTTCAAATATCTAGCTTCCAGCAGGTTTTCTGTTATGACTAGAACTACAATAACTTGCCAAATGCCCAAACTAGTAGTGTAATTCAATTTAACTGCTGCCTTTTAGTTATAAAAACATAAAACTTTGTTTTAACAGAAACCTTTAACCTTATGTATTTACTACTAAAAGGCAGGAGTTAAACTACTCCTGCATATCACATGATAAGGGAAAAGCTTTCTTCTTTATGCTAGAAGTTAAAATATTTATTCAAGGAGTTTATTCATCCAAGCTATGGGAGTTGAGATTTTAAGGTATTAATACTGGACATCTCAAATCTATAACAGCTACAAAATAGTCTATAATTTACTTAATCTCAATAATTAAGTTTTTCTTAATCCTCATCCAATGATATATTTTTATTGATTTGAGAGAGAGAGAGAGGAATAATGAGGAAAGAGAGAAACTGATGTGTTAGAAACATCATCAGTTGCCTCCTATATGCCTCGACCGGGATTGAACCAGCAACCTAGGTATGTGCCCTGACCAGGAATCAAACCTGCAACCTTTTGGTGCACAGGATGACTCTCCAATGAACCAAGCCTCCCGGCCAGGGCTAGATTAAAACTTTTATAGTCTGTAATACTTATACCTATCTGATAAGTCATGAAACCTAAATAAAAATGACTCCTCTTTCAAGAACTATGGCTAACGATTACATACCTGGAGAAAAATCCCCAAAATAAATAACTACAAATAAAATATTGGATACAAATTATATATACATAATTTATGTATAAATACATGTAGTATAAAATATGTATCATATATATGTATGTACAATAATACATTTTGTAACTGGCATCAAGGATTCAAAGGACACATATACAAAGTTACTGTCCGTCAGACAGTTGGAGGGCCGGACTATAGTTTAAAAAATAAAAACTATGAACAAATTCCCATGCACACTGCACATATCTTAGTTTGAAGTAAAAAAACAAAATGGGAACAAATACAATATTTGTATTTGCATGTGGCCCGCGGGCCGTAGTTTGAGGACCCCTGTCCTAGGGCATTGTAAACTAAAGAGAGAATAAACAAATGGGACTACATCAAAATAAAAAGCTTCTGCACAGCAAAAGACACCATCAACAAAACAACAAGCAAGCCCACTGCATGGGAGAACATATTTGCCAATGTTATCACCGATAAGGGTATAATCTCCAACATTTATAGGGAAATCCTACAACTTAACAAATGGAAGATAAACAATCCAATCAAAAAATGGGCAAAGGATCCAAATAGACACTTTTCAAAAGAGGACATTCAGAAAGCCAG